>NW_026606643.1:1262500-1670000 GCF_029890125.1 Rhinichthys klamathensis goyatoka
AAGAACTTTACAACCTCATAAAACGCTCCTTACAGCAAGACATTAGCTCAGTGGCAGCGTTGCAGAAAATCCATAGGACTTTCTGTGTGTCAGGCTGTTGTTTAGGGGGAAACTAGAATATTTCATTGTAATTGTTCTAAATTATATATAAAATAAATATATGAAATGTAAAATATATACTTATTTATTATTATATCATTATTAACTCTTTCCCCGCCAGTTTTTTTTTTTTTTTTTTTACTGCCATCGTTTTTGATAATTTTCACAAAAATTTCATGGCCCCTAGAATATTTTGTTGTATGGATATCTGACCATACAATATATCAAAAGAAAGAAAGAACAGACCCTCTGCTTTTAAACCCCCCCAAAAACGCTGTTTTATTCTAGCTTCATGCATTCTTTTTTTTATCAACACTTGAATGTGGGTAGTTTCATAAAAAAATATATACATTTTGAGCAAAAAGCTGAGAAAACCGCGTTTTGTCAAAGACTACATTCAGATGGGATTCAGAACAATGATTAAAACATAGATGGAGTAGATCGAGTCCATCAACACCTCTAATGCTTGCACAGTCCTGTAGCTCGTCCTGGGTCGACATTTCATTCAGTAACATTAGACAGTTTTGATTTATATGCTGTTTAACGTTGATGATCACGTTATTTTACATATGTATATGATTACATATGCTATCGCTTGTTTCTGCTTCTCCTTCACATGTCTTTTGATTAGGAGATTCAGTACTCCTAAGTTGTGTCATAGCGCCACCTACCTTATAACAGTGAAAACACAGAAAGCCGGAAAATTCCGTCATGGCGGGGAAAGAGTTAAAACATATATAATGCACCAGCTGAGCAACTGCCATTGTGATGAATTAGAATGCTAAAGGATCATTTTCCAACCTGATCTCGCAGGAAAATATAACTATGGTACAAGGTGGTGATTTCATATGAATTTGTATGATTAGTATAATCATTTATATGATTATTGTTGGAATTCTTATGAATTAGCCACCAATTTGCCAAAATGTGCAATAGTTACGAATTGCCATGAGATTGTGTTGCAATTTTCTCCATGTATTATAGACCAGAACTGCAATATTTTATCATTTTTGTCTTAAAATAAACTAGGAATGAGTATGAAAGCATCCGATCCAATCAGCTATTTG
The DNA here is from genome assembly GCF_029890125.1 of Rhinichthys klamathensis goyatoka. Taxonomy (NCBI): domain Eukaryota; kingdom Metazoa; phylum Chordata; class Actinopteri; order Cypriniformes; family Leuciscidae; genus Rhinichthys; species Rhinichthys klamathensis. Next base: position 1,263,667 of record NW_026606643.1, read on the forward strand.
GATGAGTTGATAATCTAAGCTCTTAAACTGTCATGCCCAGCAACGATTCTCCTCATCTACAAAGTCGCCAAATCATGAAGCCTTATGTAACTGTCTCTTCCCATTATTCTGACAATTTGCTGCTTTACGGTCATTTACGTAAGGCGGAGGAAGCCCCTGCATCTTCTTTTTGCTTGTCTTTCACATTTTGTAGTTTCCGTTTTGAGTATTTAACCCTCCTATTGTATTGTGGGTAAAAACAATACATTATAAATAGGAGCATTTTGGTAATCAGGCTTTGTGACATTGTGGCAAATATTCAAACATAATTTGACATTTTCAAATTGCTTCTATAAAATAAATATTATGATTTAAATAACTATTTAAAAAACTACTGTCTGTGGTCTGGCCCCTGTGAAGAACCTGATATATACGCAACCATATTTTTAAAAGAAATTCAATCTTATAAATCTGACAGTAAAGACAAAAAAAATATAAATAATATAAAATATTTTTAATATTAAAATATTAATCAGCACAACTGTTTTCAATATTGATAATAATCACAAAGTTTCTTAAACATTAAATCAGAAAATTAGAGTGATTTCTGAAGGATCATGTGACACTGAGGACTGGAGTAATGATGAATTTAGCTTTGAAATCACAGGAAAATTAGTACAATATTTTAAAATAGAAAATATTTATTTGTAAATGTAATACTATTTCACAATATTAATGTATTTTCACTGAATTATCAAATAAATGCAGCCTTGGTGAGTATAAGAGACTTTTCTCAAAAATAAAAACCTCCATGCCCCCAATTTTTGAACGGTAGTATATATATTTAATTTATGAATCATATTTGAGCCCAACATATTTTGCACTTTCAAAAATGTTGTGCCTCACACATTCTATTATGCAGTGATTGTGCGGAATGGGTCCATGCTGATTGTTTTGAATAAATTGTTTTTTATTCAAATCTGTAATCGTAATACACTTTAGAACCAGAAGAAGAAGGAAAAAAAAACACACACATTTTCCTTAATGGGACTAATCCCTAATCAAGAATTTGTGAATTATTAATGGATTTCAGTGCAATCAAAATTAATTTGCCACAAGGATCATAGGTGGGCACAGTTTCATATGACACAAGGGTTAAATCAAAACTGTTTAGTAATGTTTACAAAGCAAAACATTTCCTGGAAGCTTTACAGAAAATATCCAAGCAGGTGCTGTTAAGCTGCAGAAAACAAACACACTAAATGCAAATTTTCCATTAACTTTGTCTCAGTCCATTAAGGATGTGGGTGTAATTCGCTAAAATTCAGAGAGCACTTTGCAGACAAAGAATAGGCCAGTACAGGTCATTCACATAAAAGCTAAATTTGAGTTACAACCGCAACTTCACAGAGTTTCACCCTCCTGTTTGTTTGTTTTAGTCTTGTTCTTTTATTTTCCCCTTGTGATTTGGGTCCCAGTGTCTTCTGGGAACACATTTTTCCTCAAGGGTAGGATTTAAAGGAACAGAGAAGACTTTCTGCTTCGACTCTCAAATGAGTGTCTGATGCAAATATCCAGAAGGACAGGAAGAGAGAGAGAGAGAGAGAGAGAGAGAGAGAGAGAGAGAGAGAGAGAGAGAGAGAGAGAGAGAGAGAGAGCAGACATGTAAACATTGGGGCAAAAGTCTTGGTGAAAGGAGCTATATACAACACGCACACACTAACGCATGCATCTTCTCATCTGGGCAGAAATTGGAGGAGAAAAAAAAAAACATCGCTTATCTCCAGGCTTGCACATGGCTGAGAGGTAGCGCTGTTGTCAGTGTGCGGGGGTTGGCCCATGGGGCTAACATCTGCTGCTATTGTGGACTTGGCCCTGTCACCATACTTATTCTCTGTCTACTAAATCAGCCACATTCAACCAGAGCCTCAGCCCACAAACTATCTAAACATCAAGAGTCGTAGTTTAGCAACTGAATGTTGGACAGAATGGCCGGACGAAATTTGGCCGAAAGATCTGTTCCAAAATTTAGCAAGTGCCTCACCACCTACATAGACCACATCCTAACCATCACAAAACATCGGAAGAGAGTTATTTCGAATGCTTTGCATAGAAAAATCCACTTTTTATGTGAGTGTTAGCATGTCGCTAAGCTAATATTTTAGGAAGCATAAAAACACATAGCACACTAAGTTGGGGGGAAATTGTCTATAAAACTTGAAATTGCTCTTGAAGCTACCAATTTTAAAACATTGACTAGATAAGACTACTAGAGACGCACCAATCAACTGGCCATAAATCGTAACAGGACTTTTCAATTTCGTCAAGACAGATTTCAATGAATCTAAAGTGACTCACTCAAATGAATCAGCGTTCCCAACTATACGATAGGGGCACACATGCAAATGTCTATAACAGTGTTAATTTTTATCAGCAAATTTTGATTTAGTTTTAGTCTTAGTCTTTTGACTAAAATGGCATTTAGTTTTAGTCATATTTTAGTCATCTGAATTGTTTTAGTTTTAGTATAGTTTTAGTCGACGAAATACAATAACATTTTAGTCGACTAAATCTACAGTAGATTTAGTTGACTAAAATATAATGGGTTTAGTTCAATTGTAATGCGTTAATTTAGAATTTCTCTAAAATTTCCAAACCCATTTACTCCCGGAGAAAACATCTATTAACCTATTAATATGAATGATTTTTAAGTTTGAACATGCAATACAGATACAGATTTAACTGCTGTTACTTAAAAAATATCTTAAAATTAAATAAAACCACTTTTCCTAAAGTACAACACAGTCTTCTTTACAATGAATGATATATGCATTCCTTATAACTACTTGCATACATCATTCTTTATTCTTTCAAGCAGACATATTTATTTGTATGAATTCAATATAATTAATCCTTATTAAAGCTATTAACAAACAGTGAATGCTTTTCTCTTTTTCTTTTGTTGCTTGATCAAAATTAAGGACACGGACCGCATTAGGTTTATTGCCACTGTCACTTTAAGACGTCGGATCATGTCCAATGACATGCGCATACAATTGCACTGATGCACATCCGATACACTCACAGTTTAAGACATAACCAGCATAGTTTACATGAATACTCTCTAAAACGGACATTTAGACAGACTGTTGTGTGTATTTGTCCATTCAGACACGAAAGACAGCTCAATTCAGTAGCCTACTCGCGCGCTGTAGGTGTATTGTGCAAGACTGCACGCTTCGGGTTAGGTGTGTGCGCACAGAAAACCGCACCGAATAGAACTCTTTTTTGCATCGTCACTCTTATTCAGATCTATATGTCTGCTCTACTCATTCTCCCAGACGTTCACATTTTTTAACGTTTTATGACCGCGGGGTAGATCACGTTACAGTAGCCTACAAATGTGCGCATCTATCACACACGCTCAGGACATCAGTTCTGACGGATCGCTTCCCAAATCGTCACTATCTAACATTTTCGTCTAGTTTTTATTCGTTGACGAAAATGTCATTAGATTTTCGTCATAGTCTTTGTCATTCAAAACTAGGTTTTATTTAGTTATCGTCTCGTTTTCGTCTGTGAAAAAATGTCGTTGACGAATAATTTTCGTCGTTATTTTCGTCAACGAAATTAACACTGGTCTATAACAAAGTAGACTTTTAGAGGATATTATGTAATGGATTTTTTTTCCCTCACTGCTCACCACAAAGCATTATGGGATTGCCTTCTCCACAAAGTGCGGGGATGCCTTTGAACTAGCTAAAAGTAGGTATTTTTGAAGGCAGCTTAATCATACCTTTTGGAACAGCTTTTATGTCGCGAACATGCCAATAATGCCTTAAAATCTTGCTTACTTAGGCCGCACGCTAGGTTTTGGAACAGAGACTCAATTTCGTCTGAAATTACTAATAAAATTGGTCATAATGCAATCCTGTTGAAAAAAAAACCTCACTCCAACTCTTGAATTGACTGTACTTTCATTCCATACAGCCTTGTTTTTGTTCGTGACAGTTTCAGTATTTCTTCTACAATGACTTAAGCTATTGCTTTATGTATTTCATGCTGATTTTGAGTTGTCGGTCTATCATTTTTAAGTGTCATCTGCAGGAAAAAGGATCTGATATAGGCACACTTTTGATTTTGTATTTTGACTGCTATAGTGTAGGCCTACTTGTCGCAGTAGCTCCAAAGTTATCTGTTTTCACTGTTACCCGAGTGCTTGATGTATCAATAGCAAAAAAAGCTTTTGTTAAAATGACGTCTGTTAAACTGGCTGTCTGCAAACCCATCAAGCATGTTCAAGGTTCCTCAGCGTAACATCTCGAGTCGGATGTTTTGTTCCATTTGTAAAGCAGAGCCGCTTTGTATGAAAGAAACCGATGCTCAGCCGGGACCTCAAACACCGTCCTTTGAATTGAAATATGTGCTGTAAAAAAAGCCGTGACATCACTGCTAATTGTGTAGATATCAACGATCTGCGCCGTGATGATTTATGGAGAACTCAAACTAACGCTTCAAGAGAATTTTGGCTTTTGGGTTCCGATTAATTTCCCCCCACTCAATCTATTAATGGATTACATAGGGCAAAAACACAATGAAAAGCAATATTGTCTCTCATTTGTATTCTCTCCCTGTGTTTTAACCTTCCACTTCATCCTCCGTAGGCCCATTAACTTCCATGAAAATCATGTTTCTCTGGCTTTGCCTGGTCTCGGGCTATGGGTTATTGTTTTTCTGTGGGATGTAAATATGCATTGTTATAACCCTTCTCTGTTGTTTTCTTTTGTTTTCATCTGTACGCAGATTGAAAACAGTTTTGTGAAGACCTGCTCCAAATGCAAAAATGTGGCTCTTCTTTGAGTATATTATTGTCAGAAAAAAATGTTTTGTAAAAATTTTGATGAGATCAGAAATAAAGTAATTTAACGATCTAATGTACAGGACTGTCGATTTGAATTTTTGTCATTTTGAATGTCATTTGTATGCATGTTTGTTTCTGGAAAAACTATCAAAATGAACATTCACTTATTGATTATTAATTTATTTTGTCCTGTGTGATTTCTAAAAACTGATCAACTTCAGAGCTTATTGCAACTGGTCGGAATTATAGTGATTATAGTGAAATATAAAAATGAGCTATGGTACTTTGAAAAATGTTAATATTTAATTACTTTATATTAAAGCTGCAGTCCATAACCCTTTTGGGTTCAAAATTATCCAAAAATAAATTGAGCAAGTACATTTAGCCAGTGTTCAAAACTCTCTGCTTGCCTTAGCTCGATTCAAAACGGTACGCTTGTAATAATGTTTTTAACTCCAGTGGTACTGGTGGATTTCTGCGGGAGATTTGAGCATGTCTTTGCGTCATTACGTCACATCTGTACACATAAAGAAGGAGTCTCGGCTTGTATAAGCTATATTGCGTGTGAGGATGTTGGATGTGGAGATTTATAGCCTTTTCTCACAGCACTTGATATAATTAAACTTATCAATTTGATGGCGGATCCAGAAAGGTTCAAACGATTCAGATTCACCCGTTGTAAAATGCAAAAGACTTCGTTCGGACTTTGGAGTGGCTACAGAAAAAAAAGAGACTGCAACCGGACCCATGCGAAAACAAGGATAATATCAGAAGGGCATTAAATGTAGTCACGCAATGCTGATGTTGTTAACATTAACAATTTGAGAACAAAGTACACTCACCGGCCACTTTATTAGGTACCCCATGCTAGTAACGGGTTGGACCCCCTTTTGCCTTCAGAACTGCCTCAATTCTTCGTGGCATAGATTCAACAAGGTGCTGGAAGCATTCCTCAGGGAGTTTGGTCCATATTGACATGATGGCATCACACAGTTGCCGCAGATTTGTCGGCTGCACATCCATGATGCGAATCTCCCGTTCCACCACATCCCAAAGATGCTCTATTGGGTTGAGATCTGGTGACTGTGGGGGCCATTTTAGTACAGTGAACTCATTGTCATGTTCAAGAAACCAATTTGAAATGATTAGAGCTTTGTGACATGGTGGAAGTAGCCATCAGAGGATGGGTACATGGTGGCCATAAAGGGATGGACATGGTCAGAAACAATGCTCAGGTAGGCCGTGGCATTTAAACGATGCCCAATTGGCACTAAAGGGCCTAAAGTGTGCCAGGAAAACATCCCCCACACCATTACACCACCACCACCAGCCTGCACAGTGGTAACAAGGCATGATGGTTCCATGTTCTCATTCTGTTTACGCCAAATTCTGACTCTAACATCTGAATGTCTCAACAGAAATCGAGACTCATCAGACCAGGCAACATTTTTCCAGTCTTCAACTGTTCAATTTTGGTGAGCTCTTGCAAATTGTAGCCTCTTTTTTCCTATTTGTAGTGGAGATGAGTGGTACCCGGTGGAGTCTTCTGCTGTTGTAGCCCATCCGCCTCAAGGTTGTGCGTGTTGTGGCTTCACAAATGCTTTGCTGCATACCTCGGTTGTAACGAGTGGTTATTTCAGTCACTGTTGCCCTTCTATCAGCTCGAACCAGTCTGGCCATTCTCCTCTGACCTCTGGCATCAACAAGGCATTTCCGCCCACAGAACTGCCGCTCACTGGATGTTTTTTCTTTTTCGGACCATTCTCTGTAAACCCTAGAGATGGTTGTGCGTGAAAATCCCAGTAGATTAGCAGTTTCTGAAATACTCAGACCAGCCCTTCTGGCACCAACAATCATGCCACGTTCAAAGTCACTCAAATCAACTTTCTTCCCCATACTGATGCTCGGTTTGAACTGCAGGAGATTGTCTTGACCATGTCTACATGCCTAAATGCACTGAGTTGCCGCCATGTGATTGGCTGCTTAGAAATTAAGTGTTAACGAGCAGTTGGACAGGTGTACCTAATAAAGTGGCCGGTGAGTGTATATTTTGCACGGTTTGATGTGATATGATAAGCGATCGTTAGATTTAATCAGCATGATTTACTGCAATGCTTTTTTTCCCTTAGTTGGTCAGAACAAAAGTGGATGTTACTTACTTGTTCAGATTACATTTTCCGGTGAAAATTCTTATGTTGGTCATACTTCCAAAAAGTAGAATCTGTGATTCCGAATGACAGGATCCACATCGGCGGGGCGACTGACAGCACCTTCTCCTCAAAACATTGGATTCATCCGCGCTGTGCCGTGCCGAGGCACAACCCACGTAAAGTTGATAATTCCGCGAAAAACTGCAATTGCAGATTTCGAACAGAGATGGCGACAAAGAGGAAAAACTACGGACTGCAGCTTTAAATTTATATTAATTAATCACTTTCCTTATAATAATAATTAATGTTAATAGTAAATAATACAATTATATTAAAGGGGCTATATGTAAGAATGTTCATGTATTATTCACGGTTTTATTGCCAATGTGTGAACAGCTTGTAACGGAACTTAAAAAAACGAAGCCTTTCCCAACTTCCTAGGTTTTCTATGAAAGCATGTTGTTGACTGATTTTTTACATGAAGGACTGGGGACATTTTTGCTGGGAAAATCAAAGGGATCTGACATTTATGTGTGTTCCAGAGAGAGCCTCTCTTCCATACTATAGCCCTATTCGGAAGGGATTGGTTTTACAAGGGTAGATGGAGTAATGTAACTTTACCACAGGGCATCTGTAATATTAATGGCCAATTCGCATGAGTTAAGAAATCTCAGTAAAACTACTAGAAGTGGGAGGGGTAATTCAATTTACGCACTGCCGTCACCTCCCTTCCGTCATATATATATATATACATATACATACATACACATCATATCAATTAAATTAATTCAATTCTGATTGGATTATGTTGGTAGTAGGCACTTACCTAAAGCTAAAAGAAGTTGTGTGTCCCTCTAACAAGTGCTTTCGACCTTCTTTTTGATCTGAATGCTGTGCTGAAAACACTTGAGGTTTGCAACAGACTTGTCCCACCGCCTAGAACGCAACGGAATACTTTTTCAAGCGCCTCCATTCTTGAAGAAAAAAAAACAGTTTTAAACAGGAATATATTAACATACATATTTACAGATGTTTTTATGGTTGTTGTTTTTTTTGCATGAGATTAGGTTTACCTGAGGTAATTTAACCTGACTTTTTTTTACAGAACAATTCACTGTAATCTACTGATATTGTCCGTAATGATTACTGAGATGGCACATTCGGACGGGACTAAAAATCCCTGAGAAGCTCTGGTAATAATTACTTTACATGTAAAACTAAAACTTTCTCTTCATGTAAAACTAATCCCATCCGAATAGGGCTTATGACACATGAAATGGATGCTTATACAATGTTCAGGATAATGCCAAAAGAGCTATACTATCCTATGATGTCAATGTGCCATGCAAACTATAATCAAACTATTATAAAAGTGTAATTTTAATGACCTCATCTGTCGATGATGCAGCTGAATTGCAGAGCTTGTGCAAACATATCCACATCACTATGACCAGATGCTTTCTTAACTGCTTTTTGTTGTGTGTTTATTTTGTTACTGAGAGGAAAGCGTGCAGAAAATATTATTTCCATATCTAACCATTGCTCTCAGCAGTGTGGATGGGGTTTGGATCCTTGTTACCGGTATATCTCTACAAAGGTATTTCCAACTTCTTTTTACTTCCAAGAAAAAAAAAGAAAAAAAAAAAAAAAGAAAAAGAACTTCACCGTGAGTATATTGGGGCCTTGAATCACGTTCAGTCTCTTGTACTGTAAGTCACTTGTGCACAAGTGCAAGCACGAGCAGTAAAGTTGCTGGCTGCAGTTCACTTTACGGCCACCGGTGTCGCTAATAACAAGGGTTTTTGAATTCCTTTAATGCAGTGGTTCTCTTTTGGTCAAATAATTTCACTAAAAATTATTTTTTAAAGAGGTGCTTTTCTGTGCTGAGGAACTTTGTCAGATGGTGACAAGTCAATGCCCTGAAGAAGAACGATTCAGTGGAATTGGTGTCCGGTGCCACTTTATAAAGGAAAAACGCCAACCGCTATTCACGCACATGAACGTCACTGCAGCGGCAGCGTCACTGCAACGTGACGCAGCGTCACTGCAGCGTCACTGCAGCGCCCCCCCCCCCCCCCCCCCCCCCCCCCCCCCCATTGTAAGACCTGTGTGCCACCCATCTCGTTGATGCTCGAAAGAAATACACATTTCACAAAAAAAAAAAAAAAAAGATCTCTTATCATAAAGGTTTTATCTGAGTCCTAAGATTTTGAAACTGCAATTTCCAGCACCACAAAGTATCCTCTAATTTTACATGGTGGGCCAGTCAAGTGCAAAAGTGGTCCAGTATCAGAGGTGAAGACACTGTTCTCTTGATCACTCCTTCAGATTATGTCCCGTTCAAAGAAGAAAGGTGTCATTCTAGATGTCATCATCTGTCTTGTACTGAAAATGGTGGGATGAGACATTTAAAGTCCATCTTGTGGGGCCAAGAAAATCCAGTGGAAAACCTCTTCAGCTGAAAGGTTAGGCACCCCACTGGGGCATTTAAACATGAACTGGGCCCGAGAGAAGCTTTAAGCTGCTTATGTAGTAGAGCATTTCTTATCCTTTCGCTCGATTAGCTCAATCAGCACTACAATAAATGATATCGTTTCTTGTTAACGTATGAGACCACTGACTTACGCTGCAGTTTGGTGGAAGATTCTTTAAATCTACTTTTGAAACTGCTTCTGAGCTACCCATTTAAAACATGTATTTAGCAACACTACATACTGTAATACTAACAAAAATGTCAATCTTTTTGAAGCAATCAATTTAAATGAATCATACACACAAAAAAATCCAGTTTTTGTATATAAAAAACATGGCAGCTGTGGTTACCAGAATAATTTTGTCAAAAAAATACAGTAAAAATAAAGTTCAGCACAAGTAGCTTTTCCTTGTGGGAAGGAGAAGAAGGTGCAGTCATTCACACAAACACAAAAAAACATGGTAGCACACAACACTTAAATAATGCAATAAACATTCATTAAACAAAAGAAGATGTACCAAACAGCCCACAAATGTGCATAGCTGATAAATTGTTCGGTTTACGTCTAAAAAAAAGTGCATTAAATTTTACTGTAAAAACCTATTAACAGGTTTTTGTTCATAGCATTTTTACAATATTTTACAGAACAGATTCACTCCAATACGATTTCTCAGTTCTATGAGAGTAATAAACATGCAAAAAAAAGCAGAAAACAGTGTACATTATTTAAAAAAAAGAATATGAAAGGGTTTAAACAATCTAAATAAACAGATTCACCCAAATGAATCAGATTTCCTAATTCTATGATAGTAGCACACAAACAAATTTATATAAACAAGTAGAAGCATTGTGATCACAAAAAAAAAAAAGATGGAAGGATTTAGATCTGTTAATCCTTTTGAACCAATTCATTTAAATGAACCATCTGAATGAAGAGATTCAATCAACTGAATCAGATTTCACAGCTCTGTGAGAGGGGCACATAAACAAACGAATAACCAAGTAGAAAACTTAGTGATCACTACTAAAAAAAAAGAAGAAGATGGGACGGATTAAAGAATCAAAAAATCTTTTTTTAACCAGTTCATGTAAATTATCTATCTGAATGAACAGATTAAATCAAAGGATGTTCAAACTCATAAATTTGCACATGCACATGAAAATAGACTGTTAGGCATAGTGAACGGGGTATCTTTCTGAATCATAAGATGAAAAACCAGGAGCCGAAAGTGTGACTTCAAGTCCACATCAAGTGCATCATTTTCCAAATGACCTATTCTATGAGAGCACATTTTGATTACCATTCCATTTTGCATGTCGGAAAATAATTAAAGTGGGACCAAAAAAAAAGAATCACATTGCTGCTTAATAGACAAAATAGCTATTTACTGGAAAAGCTACACTTTTTTACAAACAGCTGGTATACTCTCATGCTCCTATAAACAGTGTTCCTTTTTGTTAGCTACTTCCAAGAGCTACATTTGTTTGGATTTGTTTGCATTTTAATGTAGCCTAACTCGAATCCTTTAAGAGTTATCGATAATAAATTTGGCCTGAAATCAGGTTCCTCTAAAGTTGATAGAATGCAATACCTGAAACACTGTAGAAATACTAAACTCACTCTCCTGTACTCTGCTACAGATGTTTGCCAATGGCGTATGCTGCGCGAGCAAGAGGTCAGCGGCTTCATAATTATTCTGTGTGTGTTTCCACTCGTGCCCTTTAAAGCTGCACCGTTGCCAGGTTCTTCTAAAGGTTTTGTGTAATAGAGGCCATCTGATAGCGAATGACTGTGAAAACAGACACTGTCAAGGAGGAATCCAGAGGCCAACATTTTCTGATGCCCCGCTACCGATTTTCTGTTAGAAACATACATAGTTGTTAAACTTAATAATGGTTGCGAGTAAAAAGCAGGACAGAGGAGCTTTATTTAACAGCCCGGAGCACCAGAAAAACAGGGTGTTTGAAAGCCAAAATGACCTTTTTGTGAACTTTTATAGTGAAGAGGAGTAGGAGCATTCTGGGAAAGTTTTTCTGCTGTTATTAGAGGTTATTTCTCTCTCTCCTTGCAACGCACAGTAATGTTTACCCAACGTAAACATGCATTTTATAGTATCCCTTGAGAATTTGTTGTGGTAAATAATGCATTCATTTATTCCTACCAGCATGAGCTCTTAACATTCTACATAATGGATTATGATTTCAAACAGATGCAATAACAATACAGGTGGAGCCACTCACTTTTGATATAAAAGAGGACATCGGAATATCAAGGATTCACAGCTTTTGTCAAGTTAAAAAGGAAGACCATTTCTCCACAGATAAAATGCTGCATTTCACATTATGTGTGAAGTCATGCTGTATCAACACCTGCTTTGTTGTTTTATCTTGAGTTTTATCTGGCTGATTGAATATTGAAGATACATGCAGCTTCTGTTCCACTGTTGCAGTGTAAATATGACAAAAAGTAGTTTGATTGATTGTATATACATTATGCAACATTTAACGATTGTGTATTCCAACTATAAAAACAATAACATGTGTTCCAAAATATATTGACACATGGATTACACTGTTAAAAAATATTGTTGGTTTAACTTAAAAATGTAAGTTACTTGGTTGCCTTAAAATTGAGTTCATTGAAATAAAAAATTTGAGTTAGTGCTATAGAGATGGGTTTAAAAAAATAGAAAATCAAAATATTATGTTTTATGAACCACATTAATTATCTAAGTATCTTTTTTCAGTATATTAAATCACACATATAACTTTTTTGCAGTTTTTTCTGGTTTGCCCATGGTGACTGGCAATTATTATTTATATATTTCCATGTAACATCTACATTAGCTTAAAAAGAGTGTTTGTGCTATCTTTTATGTAAGGAAGTGCCATTTACTTTGATATTTTGTTACACAATGTAACAACATTCATAAACATGAAGTGAAATTTGACTTTTTGGGGCAGCTGTATACAAACTTCTATTTAGATTTAATGTGAACTCAGCACAACTAAGAGTAACACTGCTTTTATTCTCTCATCTCCATTCTGCCTAGTCTCATTTTTTTCTGAGCTCTGGGAAGATAATAGAATGACATTTAAAAGAGTGTAATGACAGAAGCATTGCCCCCAGTCACAGCTGCAGAAAGCCCCCGAACGCTCTGGAGATGGACTAATTTATCAGCATAATAGGGCAAATTTATCAAGACACATTGGTCCCAGCAGGGCATGGACTTCACTGGTAGGGGTCTAATGACTCAGGGAAAAAAATAATCACCAACGCAGCATGCAGACGGCCATAGGGAGGCTCCAGTCCCTTGCACCATTGGTCATAGATGTTGTCAACTGTCTGAAGAGGAGTCTCAAGCACTGAGAGAAGAGATCTCTTTTCTTTGGGTGAATTATTGGAAAAACATAGAGGAGTTTGAGAGAGCAATTTCTTTTAAGAATATGCTACCACTTCACATGTCAATTATAATATCCATGGTTCAAATATAGAAGACGTATTTTTCTATATTATTCCTAAAGGGATAGTTAAAAAAAATTATAATAATAAAAATTACTGATACTGGTATGACTATCTTTCCTCTGTAGAACACACAAAAAAAAGATTTTTTGAAGAACACTGGGGTCCAACCAACATCGACTTTCATTGTATGAACAAAAAACACTGAGATATTCATGAAATGATCTTCTGACACTCTTGGGTGCTTTATTAGGCATTAGAGTGAGTTATACTGTATTGCCATTGTATTTAATTGACCACACTAAATTCATAAAATTACATAGATGTGGAAAAGACATGAGGGTGAGTATGTGATGACATAATCTTTTATACTGTATATTGTTTTATATATTGAAATTACACCATTTCGTATAGAGTTATAACACAAAATAATAAATGCAAATAATATGAACTAAAGATCATATGCTTATTGCTTATTATCATGTACACTCACCTAAAGGATTATTAGGAACACCTGTTCAATTTCTCATTAATGAAATTATCTAATCAACCAATCACATGGCAGTTGTGAAAAAGAGGTTACAATTTGCAAGAGCTCACCAAAATTGGACAGTTGAATACTGGAAAAATGTTGCCTGGTCTGATGAGTCTCGATTTCTGTTGAGACATTCAGATGGTAGAGTCCGAATTTGGCGTAAACAGAATGAGAACATGGATCCATCATGCCTTGTTACCACTGTGCAGGCTGGTGGTGGTGGTGTAATGGTGTGGGGGATGTTTTCTTGGCACACTTTAGGCCCCTTAGTGCCAATTGGGCATCGTTTAAATGCCACGGCCTACCTGAGCATTGTTTCCGACCATGTCCATCCCTTTATGGCCACCATGTACCCATCCTCTGATGGCTACTTCCAGCAGGATAATGCACCATGTCACAAAGCTCGAATCATTTCAAATTGGTTTCTTGAACATGACAATGAGTTCACTGCACTAAAATGGCCCCCACAGTCACCAGATCTCAACCCAATAGAGCATATTTGGGATGTGGTGGAACGGGAGCTTCATGCCCTGGATGTGCATCGCACAAATCTCCATCAACTGCAGGATGCTATCCTATCAATGTGGGCCAACATTTCTAAAGAATGCTTTCAGCACCTTGTTGAATCAATGCCACGTAGAATTAAGGCAGTTCTGAAGGCGAAAGGGGGTCAAACACAGTATTAGTATGTTGTTCCTAATAATCCTTTAGGTGAGTGTATATTATAGGATATTGGCTTTGTATTATACTTATACACCACATATGAATGGCTTATTCTGCATACATCCCTTAACCCTACCAAATTTTTTAACTTAACTATACACTGCAAGTATATAATCAATAAGTTATGACAACATACGTTTTTACTAGTGCTGTCAAACGATTAAAATATTTAATCGCGATTAATCGCATTAATGTCATAGTTAACTCGCGATTAATCTCAATTAATCGCACATTTTTATCTATTCTAAATGTCTCTTGATTTCTTTTTGTCCCATTATTTTTTCTAATTTTAATGCTCTTTTTTTTAAAAAGTGGATCGGCTTAGTATTGTTAATGTTGTTTTCAATAAAAAACATTTGCACAAAGCGTGTTCAATTTCACACTAAAACATTCTCACTTGGAGCAAATAATCTCTCACATTATGTAACACTGTCCATCAATAAAAGGTTGAAAGAAATACTGATGAGGTCCTGATATTGACGAGGGGCCGGAGAATTCGCATCAGCTGTACGTGTGCTTGGCCATCAAGTGGTATTTCAGACTGGACGTGCTGCGATGATAGCTCAGTTCACAACGACAAAACACACAGATTACTTTGGTCTTGTCAATGGGACCATTTGGCAACTTTTTAAAAGTAAACTTTTTTCATTCAGAATCTTATTGGCATCCATTTCAGCGTCTCGCGCTCGTCATCCACTCAAAACGTAACGTTAACCTACTATTTGGGCGGCTCGCAACAAGTGTGTTTCCGGTCTAGCTAGATCCGGTGCTTTCAGACAGGACGCGGAATGCGCTGCGCTACGCCAGTTTTCAAAACATTTTGGAAGGTAAAAAGTTTCTATTGGCCGCGCTGGTAATCGTCACAGCGGCAAAAGTTGAACTTTGCATTTTGACCGCGGTGTGCACTCCGCTGCTCTTGCGCTTTGGTCGACGAAGGAACAAAACGTCCTTGCGCGGCGCAAGCCATTGAAATGAATGGGTTTCATAGCGCAGCGCCGCACATGCCACGTCCTGTTGCAAAAGCATGTGAAAAAAAACTACAAAGTTTGCTAGGCCAAAAAGACCGTTAATCTTGCGATAAAAAAATGTATCGCGTTAAAATGGATTTGCGCTAACGCCGTAAATAACACGTTTAACTGACAGCTCTAGTTTTTACATTACCTCATAAAAATAAGTTAAGCAATTTTCCAGTTTTTTTATTATAAGTTATACAATATTCAACTCATTTTAAGTCAGTTTAATTAAGTTGCAATGACTTACACGTCCAAGTTGATTGTACTTTAAAAAAAAAGTTGCTGCCTTAATTTTTTTTGTGTATCTATTAATAAGCAGTAATTAGGAGTTTGAGGCAAAAGTCTAAGTTAATAGTTAGTTAATAGTGAGAATTGGACCCTAATCTTGTGTGACCAAAATCGTATAGAGGTAATCAGTTAAATCATCATACAGATCGGTCATGTGTAATATGTCATAGGAAAGGTCTTAACTAGCTCAATACAATAAGCATATTAGTTTGACTCACAAAGATGCAAAAAAGGTCTTCACTCTAAAAATATTTTATTGCAAACAGGAGATAAAGATAAACATTTCGGCTCTTTGCCCTCGTCAGTGTGACAATTTCACTTATTCTCAATGACTATATAAAGCACGCTGCAGGTCTTCAGGTGATCATGATCATAGTTAAATAATCAAATAATTATTCCACAGACTCCAGTTTAAGTCCATCTGGAACAGTAAATAATGATAATGAAAAGCAATGAAAAACAATTACACATCAGGAAAAAATGCCATAAACATATTTCACTTACAAAGCAAATCATAATGTGTGTTTATATGAAAACTCTAAAGTTCTCACAAGGGGTGTTCTATTCGAAATGTGAAAATCTACGTTGCAAAATGTACTCCCAAACTTACCATAATGGAATTATTGGCATTATAATTCCAGTGTATGGGAACATTAGTGGAGTATATGTTTCACAATAGGGTGCTGCTAGCCTGCAAAATGGGTTCATATTCCTTGGCAGTAATATAAGCATAAAAACTAATGGCACCCATGGGCTAGCAACAGTTTGCAATAAAGTTTTGAGCTAAAAGTATTTTTGTTGATGTAAAGCTATAAAGATGAGTTGAAAAATTCGCCAACTGCATTACTTTTTCTGATGTCAAGGTTGTGTGCAACTCGCTTCAGGTTAGTGTGTTTATTTGAATGCATTGGATACAGTTTTCAAATGTCAGGTCTGAAATAAATGAAAGCTCTGTAAAGCTTCAAATATTGAAAAATCATCCTATTTCAATACGATAATTTTTCAAAGCACTTTTTTTACAGCCAATTAGCACATCTATGTGGCCATCTGCTGTCATGATTCTGCCATCATGTCTCTGTTTTCTCTGGTCTTGTGGCAGGATCATGGCAGACCCATGTTTTATGTACAAGCGCATGGTCTGTTATTTGGACCATGTGCTTGTGTTGTCTCGTCTCGTAACCCCGCCCCCTTGTTATCCTCGTCTTGTGATTAGTGTCTAGTCAGTTTCACCTGTCCTCGTCATTAGTGTTCCCTATTGAATCCCTGTGTATTTGCTGTCCTGTGCGATTCATTATCATACGTTGTGTGATTCTAGCTGTGACTATCTTGTAGAGAGTCTTGTCTAAAGAAGTGTTTTGTTCCTGTCATAGTTGTTATTTACCGTCTGAGTATTTATCTTTGTCAAGTCGATCCTGTCTTGTTTTGCCCCATCGTGGGTTTTGTTTTCTGTTTTTGTCTTTAATAAACCCCTGTTTAAGTTATTTGCTGTCTGCAATTGGGTTCATCTGCTATCCACATAACAGAATGAATCGCCCAATACAGAACCCAGCGGACAGTATGTCCTCGCCTGTCTATTGCCAGTCGGACCCTAAGGATTGGTGGTACCAGGCCATCGCTGACGCAAAGAGGGGCAAACTCCCGATGCTCGGGTCGCGAATGAAAGGAGGTTTTTCTTACCAGAACTCCTCCTTAACCGCTACCTCGTCGCAGGTCTCAACTCCCCTCCGCCCCTGGCTGAACGGGAGGAGCTGGTGACCCGTTCGTTCACGGAAATGGTGGATCGTTTATCGCGGAGAGAGTCACAGACACCCTCGAGCTTACCATCCGCCAAGCTGCCTGTGATTCCGGAGGGTCGTGTACTAGCGGTGGTCACACTTGGGGACCAGGCCCACGCCGCTTCAGTCCCTGAGACATCATCTCCACCCACGAGTCTCTGCGGCAAACGGGGCAGACACGCCTCGTGGGAGTCCGCCTCGGAGTCCTCCGCTACAGAGTCAGCGCGGTTTGAGACTGCCCTTCCTGGACCAGTTACGGTCCCTGTGGAGCTTTCCCAACCGGCCTCCAGTCCAGCTACGGCGTCTGCTCCCCGACCTAAGAAGAAGAAGAGGAGGAGGGGAGTCTCTGGTCTGTTATCATTCCCTGTATCTGCAAGCGCTGTTCCTGAGCCCGCTCCAGCAAGCGCCGCCCTAGAGGCCTCTCCAGCAAGCGCCGTCCCAGAATCTACGGAGAGACTCGCGGCCGATCTAGCCGCAAAAGAGGTCTTGAAATTGGTTTCTGCTCGTCATGAGATGCCCATCTTCCTTGCTGCAAAGACCCTGTCTGATTATTTGTCTAGTCTAGCTAGAATCCTTGAAGTCCCAGTCTGTCCTGTCTTATCCCCAGCCCCCGAGCCTGCCGCCGAGAGCGCTTCACCCGAGTCTGTCGCCGAGAGCGCGGCACCCGAGTCTGTCGCCAAAAGCGCTGCACCCGAGTCTGTCGCCGAGAGCGCTGCACCCGAGTCTGTCGCCGAGAGCGCTGCACCCGAGTCTGTCGCCGAGAGCGCTGCACCCGAGTCTGTCGCCGAGAGCGCTGCACCCGAGTCTGTCGCCGAGAGCGCTGCACCCGAGTCTGTCGCCGAGAGCGCTGCACCCGAGTCTGTCGCCGAGAGCGCTGCACCCGTGTCTGTCGCCGAGAGCGTTGCACCCGAGCCTGCCGCCGAGAGCGCTTCACCCGAGTCTGTCGCCGAGAGCGCGGCACCCGAGTCAGTCGCCAAAAGCGCTGCACCCGAGTCTGTCGCCGAGAGCGCTGCACCCGAGTCTGTCGCCGAGAGCGCTGCACCCGAGTCTGTCGCCGAGAGCGCTGCACCCGAGTCTGTCGCCGAGAGCGCTGCACCCGTGTCTGTCGCCGAGAGCGTTGCACCCGAGCCTGTCGCCGTGAGCGCTAGACCTAGTCCTGCCCTGTCGCCTGCCATGTCCCCTGTCAGGAGTCCCGTTACCTCATCCTCTGTGTCCTCTATGTCTGAGCCTGTTGCTGCTCCCTCAAATGCAGTATCCCCATCTGTTTTCCCGGTCTCCCCCGTCTCCACTAGTCCCCGGACTGTTTCACCATTTGTTCCTGTCGCCACTTGTCCCCGTACTGTTTCCCCTGTCGCCACTAGTCCCCGGACTGTTCCCCCGGTCACCACGAAACCCCGGACTGTTTCGCCCAAGCCCCGTCCTTGTGTGTCTTCCTCCAAGTTCCCCCGGATTCCCCGTCCTCAGCCCTCGTCCCGAAGACCCAAGACCCCTGTCCCGTCCATCCACCCTGGACTGTCTCCCAAAGACTTTGTGTTTCCTCCACCTCCTCTACCCTGTATGTTATTTTTGATGTTTCACCCTAACCCTGTTATTGTTTTTTCATGTTTGCCTTTATTAGTGTTTTCCATGTTTTGTTGGTTCGTGTCTTTGTCACAGTCTGTCATGTCCCGTGTTTAGTTTCCCTTTGAGGAGCGTCTGGAAGCCGCTCCTTAAGGTGGGGGTTCTGTCATGATTCTGCCATCATGTCTCTGTTTTCTCTGGTCTTGTGGCAGGATCATGGCAGACCCATGTTTTATGTACAAGCGCATGGTCTGTTATTTGGACCATGTGCTTGTATTGTCTCGTCTCGTAACCCCGCCCCCTTGTTATCCTCGTCTTGTGATTAGTGTCTAGTCAGTTTCACCTGTCCTCGTCATTAGTGTTCCCTATTTAATCCCTGTGTATTTGCTGTCCTGTGCGATTCATTATCATACGTTGTGTGATTCTAGCTGTGAGTATCTTGTAGAGAGTCTTGTCTAAAGAAGTGTTTTGTTCCTGTCATAGTTGTTATTTACCGTCTGAGTATTTATCTTTGTCAAGTCGATCCTGTCTTGTTTTGCCCCATCGTGGGTTTTGTTTTCTGTTTTTGTCTTTAATAAACCCCTGTTTAAGTTATTTGCTGTCTGCAATTGGGTTCATCTGCTATCCACATAACATCTGCCCGTTGTTTGCAATTGTCGCTTTTTGACAATACAGTTTGTTCACGTTTAACATGAGCTGCCGTTTAATGACACCGTTCCTCTTGACGTGTCAAATAATTTGGTTTTGGTGACCAATGGACCTGCAATTGCACCAGCAATTTAACCTCGGAGACACATGATTATTTCATGTTGCTTTTAAAGTCCACTCATCAGAATTCTAATTGTCAGACTCTTTTCCAGCCGACACATCCTGCTATTACTGGCAATCAGCCTAATAATACTCACCTTTTACAGATGCATTTGTAATTGTGATTCAGTTCCCTCAAGGTTCAAATTTTCAAATGAAATATACAATGGATAAAAATTGCCAGGATTGCTAGGATCGTGTCCGCTTTGACACTGAAGGGGGAAAAAAAAACAGAAGCCGACCTGAAGAGTTCTTCACTTCTATAGCAGATAAAAGGGATGAAATTCCTTCTTTTGTTATCGCTGAAATTGTAATGCAACATACTGTTTTCAGTGTAAACTTGTTAACTTCAAAGCTGGTAGTGTCTTTTAAGTGAAGGCACTGTGACAGTGGAGAGAGCTTTGCATGAATCCCAGATTCCAATCTGTTTCTCCCTGAGATATCACAAAAGAAAAGATAGAGCCAAACAGCGTAATTTATCTATTTCACTTTGTATCACATGCTATATCAATAAAACGTATTTATCATTCTCACAGTGCTCACTGTCATTTGAATGAGCAAAGCATGGCTTAAAATATTAAGGAAAAAATGCTTTTGATTCTCTTTGCTTCTTGATTTATGTTGTTAAAATTAATAAACTTTCCTTTTTGCTCTAAAAGGAACAGTTTACCTAAAAAATGAAAATTCTCTAATTTACTCTCATGTACCTGTAATTCCAAACCCTTAGCTCTTTTCTGCTAAAAAGGAATTGGAACTAGAGCTTTTGAGTTTAATTCAGGACTAAACACTATGAAATATACATAAAAATATACTGTAATTGAAATGACTTGAGCAGTGTGTGCCACATCTTCTGAAGCGATTCAATATATTTGTGTCTGAACAGACTAAAATGTAAGATTTTTCTTTGGATACATTTAGATCTTTCACGACATGATGCTTTAACTATGCGCAGGGCAGTATATCATCAGTAGTGAACAGCAGTATCTCGCTCCTATGGGCATTTATGTTTGTTTGATAGAGGGCATCTAAGGTTAACAGGAATTGTGTTGGTTTGATAAATCTAATTTCAGTGATGTCCAGTTTTACAACACTTTTACACTAGAGCTTTTGGTGGTGAACTGAGTCAATGTGATGTTTAGAGTTCAGTTTGTTCGGTTGATGCACTGTAAAACTGTCTTGAATTGGGAATTATCTTGAAATAAGTAAAACATTTTCTTATTGGGAATGTGTTTTTTTCTCTCTCTCTTGTTTTAAGCATAAATATATAATATAACAAAATGTAATTTAATTTGAATTGTATTGAAACTTACCCTACATGATTGTGATGTTTGTTTAAAGGTATTTTTAATTAAGATAATTTAGTGCACACATGGTTCCTTTCCTTTAGGCTTAAATCATGTAAAGACTGTGCTTTATTCACAAAAGTCAGAGTTATTTGATACAGTAAGTGCGATTTTATATTTCTTCAAGGCATGTTTTTTTTATTCTTTCATTCTTTACCACCATAGCATGTGTTTGTGACACATTTGATATGCAGATGTGTTACAATCAAAAGACCTTAACCTTTCCATCAGATACTTATGAATAAAATTCCATATTTAAGTACATTAATCAAAGACTCTTAATTGCCTGAAAAGGAGGTCATAATGGGCCACTATAATCTTTTTATAATTCAAAATGACTTCCCAGCTAACAGGGAACATACTCAGCACTTTAGCCAACGTTCTGGCAAGATTCTGTCAACATTATGAACGTTCCCTTTCGTTGTCACTCCGAGTTACGTCGGATGACAACGAATGGGGTTTCGCTTAGAAAGCCTATTAACTTTGAGTATTACAAAACGAGCCAATGGCAAAGAAATGCCATGGGTCTGCGGAATTTGCATGGCGCAACTCCGCCCCACCTCGTGGATATAAAGGAGGACGCGCGAGATTCTCCAGTGTTGGTGTGACGGCGATTCCCAGCGAGTGCACACTTCCTGCTTATCTGTGCAGTGGTTTGCCAGTAAGTGCGTTTCTCCCTGGACGCTTCAACACTTGAGTTTCCTCTCACAAAAGAGCTTGCACGCGGCACGTCTTTTTAAAGATGCCTCGACCGTGCACTTCTGGTTGCGGTACACTAGTGTCTGACTCTGATGGGCACTGTCTAGTGTGTTTGGGTATTGATCACGCTAGAGCAGCGCTCGTGGATGACTCATGTTCTCTTTGTGGGAACATGACCATCGCGACACTACGGTCGAGACTCGGTGATCTCGCAAGAGTGAGAGTCCCCTCATCCACACCCCGATCTAATGTCTCCCCGAAAGGCACTACTTCGGCTGGTGGCCAGGGTGACGGTGTGGAACAAGGCGCTGACTATGTACTATCGTCTGTGCCCCACGCCCCCCTCTCAAGTGTTGCAACCCGCGAGTGTTCAGGGGATTTCCGCGGGAACATCTTCGGATGCCCCGCGGATTTCCTTTGGCGCTCCAGAGGAAGACGCAATGTCTATTGCTGCATCACAAGGTGGGCAGGATTGTTCTGGAAGTGAGGACTCATCACAGCTGCCACCTTCCGGTGTGCATACGGCTGTGCCTGAGTCTGATCCAGAGATGACGGCCATGCTGGCCGACCCTCGTCCGCGGCCAACCCCAATACCTTTCTTCCCGGACGTGCATGATGAGATTTGAAGTCCTGGAAGACCCCCATGTCTTCCCGGGACCGCTCGCTGATCTCATCCGCCTTTCCTCCCCTCGATGGGGCAGCTGCCCGTGGGTACACTGGGCTCCCCCCGGTTGAACGCTCTGTTGCGATGCAACTGTGTCCTCAGAGTGCTTCTTCTCGTCTGCTCGACACCCCCATGTCCCAGGCCGGCCTTTTCGGCGGTGCAGTAGAGGACTTTGCCCAACAGTTCTCGACTGCTCAGAAACATTATCCCTCCACCGGCTCCCACCCGGGCGACCCCCACATGTGTATTTCCACTGTAAGCCTCTCTGAGCATGTGTCTTTCCCTTGGCCAGACACCTTGCCACCCCTGGGGTTGAAATATTCCACCTGCGGCTGGACACCCCAGTGTTCTCCATATGCTTCACTCTGGGTCATATGTGTATTTTCTTTTTTCTGAAACATTTAGTCAGATTGTCACATTTGGTTTGGGGTTTTGATTAAAATTAATGTGTTATGTCTTTTATTTTGAAATTGTCATAGTCATGTTTCCTGGTTTCTTGTCATGTGACTTCCTTGTTTTGATTGGCTGATTGTCTTGATTGTTCACAGGTGTTTTTTTTGTTAGTCATTTAGTCTTGTTGTATAAGTAGCCCTAAAGTTCCACTCTAAAGTTGAGAGTTCCCATAATATTTGCAAAATGATCAAATGTAATGGTCATATAACGTTCATATAGCCAAATTGTTGTTTCAGTTTTTTTTACATAAAAAAAAAAACGTTCAGGGCACATTCAGAAATAATGCTTTCATAACTTAATGGGACCGTTAGCAACAACAACATTTCAACAACAGTGTTTTTAAATGAGTTGTGGTTGCTGATTCCATTGATTGTAACTTCCATTACAAGCATGTTTTGCATGGCTTTTCTCTTCAAATAAAAGGATTCAGTATGCAATAAACAATGAGCTTTCATTGCAATCAAAGCACTTCATAACGACCACAATAGCAAATATGCTGTTGCATTTGCAGGTGCATGTGCAAGATTGCTGCAAACATGAGCGTTCGCTGCATGAAAAGGCTGAAGCGGGGTGGAAAACGCAATTGTGCCAGTGAGTGATAGTGTTTCATAAAGAGAATGTGTAGTTACTCATCTCCTGAAACAGCTGTCTGTCTAGATATTTATTTAGAGGTGTTTGTGTCAGGCTGCTGATAACACAGCGAGAAGATGACCCCCTCCCCGCAGAAACACCAAAACATCACTCCGTGTGGGTAGATTTCTGTAACTGTTTCTCCAGCCTCCTTCATATTAAAGCAACAGGGGCCAGTTGCAACAACCGGGCATAAATTACTCAGCCAGGTGTGACATAACTAACTAAATAATACAATTGTGTTACACCATTAAACTTGAATTAAGGGTAAGCACAAGTAAAAGTAAAACTACAATTGTGCCTCCTCATACTGTTTAATAATGCATGTTGTCTGCATTGTTGTAGCACATAATTTATTAAAGACATTTATTATTAATTTATATTATATACATATATATATATATATTTCCAGGCGGAATAGTAGTGAACACAGACAAGCATCACTAGAATTTCTATCAATATTTACCTTAGGGTGATTGATAATTGATCAATAATAAAGCAAGTGAGCAGTGGATACTGCCTTCTCACAAAAGAAAATAAGAAACATGCCACTGAAGGCTGCATGTCACAGGGATTTATTGCGGTTATGTGCTGTTGTGAGCCATGACCTGAAAAAGACTGTTGTATATAATTCTCAGCCTCCAGTGGCATAATATAATAATAATAATAATAATAATGATAATAAATGTATGTATGTATGTATGTATATGTATATATATATTTTTTTTTTCTATTTTTATAAATTATATATATATATATATATATATACACACACTCACCTAAAAGATTTTAAGGAACACCTGTTCAATTTCTCATTAATGCAATTATCTAATCAACCAATCACATGGCAGTTGCTTCAATGCATTTAGGGGTGTGGTCCTGATCAAGACAATCTCCTGAACTCCAAACTGAATGACAGAATGGGAAAGAAAGGTGATTTAACCCTCTGGGGACCAGAGTGTTTTTGGGGCCCTTGGGATGTTTTGACATGCACTGACATTTGTGCTTTTTTCAGTTATTTATAAACATGTTAATGGCAAAGGTGTAAATTCACTCTATATAGCACAAACTTGGCTACCATGAGATCTGAGCAACATGTATGTACATGTTTGTATTTTTAATAGAATAATGTTTATGCGTGGTTATTGAAAAAAATAAAAATGAAAGTTGCTGAAATAAGACCACAAAACACATATTGATTATTTCTTCACAAGACTTTTGAAAATTGTATCACATAGCCTAGAATATTTGCTCCAAAACTATGTGAGAATCATCCTGACTACTCATTCAGATAAGTCAATAAAGTCTTTTACATTTTTAATGACGTGTTTTGTTTGAGAAAGCTTTATGCAGGAGGCTTGATCTCTCATTAATATGTATGGCATTCCACACCTGAGAAAGACAAAGACCCTCCCATAATGGCCCTATTAGGTGCTATCAGGCCATATCATTACAGGAGCCTTGCACAAAGAATGAGGAGATTTAAAAAAGAATGGCTTTTAGATTGTTTGGATATTATAAGGAAAATACAGGGTGCATACGTCTGGACACTTCTATCACACACCCTTCACCATATAGACATGGTTTTATTTCAGTTCAAAGTTAGAGTTGGAAACATCTTGAAAAGAAAATTGTCTTTCTCCATAAATGTCTTAGTTTGATCATACATATTTCAAAGTTGAGGATTCATTATTTTGATATAGCTTGAACAAACACTATAACATCTTAGTTGATTAGTTTATTGACAAAACATACTATATATTTAACATATGAGCAGAAACTCCTAAAAAAGCTTATTTGATGTCTATTTTAGAGTAAAAACTTTATCCAAAACGAGTCAACGAAATGTTGTCTGTTATTTAGTCTGTAACAGTGCGTATCTGTGCGTTCATTCATTCATTCACACACACACACACAAACTGTGTGACACAAACATGATTCACATTTAACAGTATGCTATTTTTCCGTTTACAGACACTACGTTATTCTATATCGCGATTAGAACAAAGCACTTGCAAAAAACACTTACTTCTCAGCTGAATCTGTTCATCCTCGAAGTGAAAATAACCCAGTGGTAAATGTCCCAGGATTGTTCCACATATAGCCGCGCAAGACGACAGTAGATTAATCTGACTAAAAAATAATGTGTGTTTTCAGAGTTCATGGGCGTTAACGCGTCTCAATGTGTTGCTTCACATATTTGCGTTTGAATAGCGCGTGCTCTCCGTAGGCGTGTCACATTACCACAGATAATCAGCTGAGAGAACGATAATGAGATGGGCTGACACGTCTCTCTTTTTATATAGATGACATAAACGGAGAATAATAATTTTAGTTTTGAATCGGATCATTTAAAAGTACAAACTCAAATGATTTAAAAGATATATTGCTTATGGCTGGGTGAATAGTATTAGCTGAGTTGTGTTGAAGATTAGAGACGTGCTCCAGAAAAAAAGTTCACGGTGACCGAGAGGCAGAACGCACACCCTGTTTATTTTCTTTATTTTACAAAAGCACAATATTTTATTTCGATTGTATGTGGGCACATAAAAAAGTAGACATTTAACAGATTATTTTCTCATATTTCTTAACTCTATATGAACAGAAATGATGGTAGTACTTTAAGTCTATTTTTCTGCTATGTGAAAAAAAACGAGCAAAACGCGCCGGCGCGTTTCTGGTCCCCAGAGGGTTAAGCAATTTTGAGCGTGGCATGGTTGTTGGTGTCAGACGGGCCGGTTAGAGTATTTCACAATCTGCTCAGTTACTGGGATTTTCACGCACAACCATTTGTAGGGTTTACAAAGAATGGTGTGAAAAGGGAAAAACATCCAGTATGCGGCAGTCCTGTGGGCGAAAATGCCTTGTTGATGCTAGAGGTCAGAGGAGAATGGGCCGACTGATTCAAGCTGATAGAAGAGCAACTTTGACTGAAATAACCACCCGTTACAACCGAGGTATGGAGCAAAGCATTTGTGAAGCCACAACACGCACAACCTTGAGGCGGATGGGCTATACAACAGCAGAAGACCCCACCGGGTACCACTCATCTCCACTACAAATAGGAAAAAGAGGCTACAATTTGCAAGAGCTCACCAAAATTGGATAGTTGAAGACTGGAAAAATGTTGCCTGGTCTGATGAGTCTCGATTTCTGTTGAGACATTCAGATGGTAGAGAATTTGGCGTAAACAGAATGAGAACATGGATCCATCATGCCTTGTTACCACTGTGCAGGCTGGTGGTGGTGGTGTAATGGTGTGGGGGATGTTTTCTTGGCACACTTTAGGCCCCTTAGTGCCAATTGGGCATCGTTTAAATGCCACGGCCTACCTGAGCATTGTTTCTGACCATGTCCATCCCTTTATGGCCACCATGTACCCATCCTCTGATGGCTACTTCCAGCAGGATAATGCACCATGTCACAAAGCTCGAATCATTTCAAATTGGTTTCTTGAACATGACAATGAGTTTACTGTACTAAAATGGCCCCCACAGTCACCAGATCTCAACCCAATAGAGCATATTTGAGATGTGGTGGAACGGGAGCTTCGTGCCCTGGATGTGCATCCCACAAATCTCCATCAACTGCAAAATGCTATCCTATCAATATGGGCCAACATTTCTAAAGAATGCTTTCAGCACCTCAGAATTAAGGCAGTTCTGAAGGCGAAAGGGGGTCAAACACAGTATTAGTATGGTGTTCCTAATAATCCTTTAGGTGAGTGTATATATATATATATATTTATAAATATTATGTTTTTGTCAAATAATCATAATCATAATCATAATTCTTCCGACAAGTAAAATGGTTGGTTTATGGTTGTTAAGCAACCCAATAACAAAAGAGAGATTGGAGGAACAATTATATTGTATTACTTTTGCGCTACTCCAAAAAACTTGCAAAAACGTAATAATAGTTGCAAAAAAAACTTAAATGCTTTTGCAAACAAATGTAAAGTTTCTCGGCGGAACCAACACAATAATTTTGCGAGAGAACATAAAAGTTTTGTGAGCGAATACAAAACATCTCAGGGAAACATTTTTGCTTGCAAAATGCAATAACATTAAAATATTTTTTCCCACCCATCTCATATTTTTCCATCATCATGTCTCCTTATAGGCTCCATACATTTCTCAGTTATGTTTTAATTTACAGTGATTGTCCACCCAAAAATAAAAATTATTTTATTATTCACCCTTATGTAATTTCAAACATGAACAAAGATAGTAAATGTCAACCAAAACTGTGTGATTACCAACATTCATCCACAGAACAAAAATACATACAAGTCATACAGGTTTGGAACAACATCAGGGTGAGTAAATAATGACAGATTTTTCATTTTTATGTTTATTTTCAGTGTTTTCTGAGTTGGATCTCCTAAAACTCTTCAGGAGAAATGAAACAAATGAGACAATTGTTGACAGAGCTATAAATATAATTTGGATAATTCAGATAATTTGATCATGAAGAACTGTAAATCAGAAAGATTTGAGCTCATATATATCTGCAGTCTTTAATATCTTGGCTAATGTAGACTTTTTTTCAGAAGAAACATCTAAGAAGCAATAGAGCAAAAATCTCCATTCGCTCTCCATTTAATCTTTTTTATGTCTAGGGGAAGCAAATGCGATATTGAAGTGATCTCTTTTGCGATGTGGCAGTCACAGGTGTGCGTTTATAAGCTATTCTACAATGCAACTCATCCGATCAGCCTCTAGAGCAGGATGTTTCATAAAGAACAGTATTCCAGGCATGCAATATCTGCCTTAGAATAATTGCAGGATCAGTGTCTTAATTACCATCTGTAATCAGCCGATGAAATTACAGTTCTTTAGGCTCATTACCTGAAGCGTGTGTGTCACAATAGATCCCTTTGTGCACTACGAACACAATCTATATCTTGAGTTACATAAAAGGCAGTTTTTAAGTTTCCAAGATAGTCTCTCAAGGCGTGACTGTTGTAAAGTGTCCATTACACAAGTCACTCAAGAAGAGAGACAGCCCTACACATATACAGTATATCCATTTTCTTCACTAAATTTAGTCTTTAGACTGCATCAAGCTGTTAGTAATACTGTGCAAGTCCATTACATTTCACCAAATTGGAATGAAGCAGCATTTGTATGAAGAATATATACTTTGGGATGTATTTTTGATAAACGACTACAGATACCCTTCGTAAGGCGCCACAATGACATAGGGAAAGTACACTGTAAAAAAAGATTTTTCAAAGTTGTAAATAAAACAAAGATTATTGGATTATGCTTTACAAGAAAATACTAGTACTTAAAAATTGCACGTTTATTTCAATTGCGTTTTTTACACTGCACTTAAAGGGCATATTGCAGGTTAGAGGACCCAACGAGTCAATGTATGGAAAAATAATGTAGGAACTAGATTTTCTTTAAAATATACTTATAAATACGCTACAGACGCTTCTGGAGTCGTTTTTGTGAGAAAATTTTACTTCCGCGTCTGAAAATGGGTGTGACGGGCATGACGTAACGGGCGGGAGAGCGGTCGATTCAAACAACAGGAAAACAATGGATCGCAATGACATTTCGGACGACAGCCATACAATTATGAGCCTGCTATGCTGCCAAGAGAGCAGGGACAGGCCAGTATTAATATTAGACAGAACGGTCAGAGACAAATTGAGTTGTGGTGTGAGAACCAGTGGAGAACAGGACAGGTGCTTGGTGAGAGACGTGCTTATAGATATACACGTTCGCTAACGATATACACTGTGCTCACAATATTGTACAGATTATTACCATCGTATATCAGGCCAGCAGACATTAGTATGTTTAGGGTATATTTATACTATTAAATGTATAAAAACTATACTTGAGTATATTTCTATTGTACAAAAACATACCCAAGTACATTTTTAATACATATTTTTCACCTGGGTTATAACATAAACAGAAAATTAAAGATTTGAATATTTAAACAACCTAGTAATTTTGTTTTTCAATTACAAGTTGCCTCTATTTAGGGCATGACTACCTATCACACTATTTCATGCCATTGGTACAGTATAAGACGATCAATATTTTTGCTTCGGCATCCCATGTTGAACTCCATATCGCCGGGATGATAATCCTCCGATCTGAAGTGAACGCTACACACGACGGCGTTTTTCGAAGCCGATGCGGAAGAGAAATCCCGTCTCTTCACCTGCACAAACCGCACCAGGCACGAAAGATATACAACACCGTCCCTTTTCTTGTTATGGAAACCTGTGGACTCGATGTCCTGACAGGCCGGAGTTTTGGCAACCTCCACAAACAATAATTTACCATGACGATGATAAATTAAAATACAAACACTACCGAAAACACACTGACTCACGACCGCTCTCACTGAACACCAGCCTACTCTGCACTGAGCCGAGGCTGAGGCTCCCTGACGTGACGTAAAATGACGCGATTTTGAAAAAAAAAGCCGTTTTTACGAGCAGTCCAAGAAACGCTCACTTTATCTACTAAATTAGTGCCCTTATGTCGTTTTAAAACATTTTAAATCCTGCATTAACTTTTCATATGGTATTTTCATACAAGGTTATATATTAATTTAGCTTTTTTTTTACCTGCAATATGCTCTTTAAGCCCATGTAAAGGAACGTTTCACACTAAGCACCGCTTTTTTTTTTTTTTGCTTGTACAGTGTGAAACGATGCGGTGTTAAAATGTTATGGCTAGATGCTTAGAAACAAACAGCCAATCACGTGACTCATTTTCATGCACTTTGGACAGTGCTTTGAAACCCCGAGCATTGTCAGTGGGTTCAATTGGAGAGGCTGACAAAAACACCAACAACTCTTACATCATCATCACATCTTGTGTGCCACTGATAAGGCTGCCTGACACCTAAAATTTGAATGCACAGTTTTTGCATAATGTGAATTTTTATTTTAAATTCAGCAAATATTTTAAATTCAAATTTTATTTTGACAGCCCTAAAGCACGTGTGAAATCAGTCCAATGCCATGGCGAGACATCATCCAGTAGCATGTACAAGGCTCCGCCTTGGCCAGGAAGCTATAAAGCACACCGATCATACAATGTCAGCTTCTGATTGGCCGAAGCAAGTCGATCACAGGTGTGTAAGATATACTGTTTGTCAGGGTGACGCAGCGTCTCATTCCCTTCTCAGGATAGCCCTGCTGAAAATCGGTCCTGGAGGAACTCCAGCACTCAACCAACCGGGCAGATTTGACCCCCTGCCTGAGACAGAAGGTGACTGACGGGAATCTCCCAGGGAGAGCCATTGAAGAGAGACATCAGATTTGAGGAGCATACTGGCCTGGCCAGAACGGGGCTTCTAGGAGTAGACTAATGCCATCCTGGCCAACTCTCTCAAGAACTCCCAGGAGCAGAGCAATTGGGGAAAATATGTAATTGTGCAGCCTCGGCCGCATCAGTACCAAGGCATCCAACACCAGCACACCTGGATGCGTGAGGGAGAACCAGAGTGGACTGTGTAATGTGTCTTGAGAAGCAAACAGGTCCACTTTTGCCAGGCAGAATTTTCTCGAAAGTAACTCCACCACTTTGGGTTAAAGTCTCCATTCCCGAAGCCTCAGCCCCAGCCTTGAAAGGATGTCTGCTCCCTGATTCAGGTGTATATTTCTCTCAGGGAGAACAGCTTGCTCCTAAGCCCCCAGGGGGATCTGGTGTGCCAGTTTGTAAAGAGGGCGCGACCGCAGACCTCCCTGTTATTTATGTAGGAGACCACCGACGTCTTGTCTGATCTGACAAGCACTTGGTTGCCCCGAAGATCTTGAAGGAAGTATTTCAGAGCCACAAAAACAGTTTTCATCTCCAGGCAGACCTTGAGTTGAGTGACTCAGGACCCAGCCCATGAGGGAAGCATCTGTCATAAGAGTTTTGCGACGAAAAGGCAACCTTGGGACAAGAAACGTTGCTCCTTCTACATCATCAGGGTACGAAGACACTTGCACATAACTCTGATCAGTGTTGGGGAAAGTTACTGAAAGGTAATGCATTACAATTTTGCATTACTCCCTTACAAAAATAACTAATTGCGCTACTTAGTTACTTTTTAAGAAAAGCCCCTGGGACCTGGGCATGGCAAGGGAGAAATATCTGGAACGCCACCGCCTGTTTCTTTGCCTCCTGAAACCTCTCGACAACTGAGGTAACAGTGTCGCCTTTCTACTTATCTTTTATACCCGACAAATTTAACCATAGTTGCCACCATAGTTGCCTCTCAGTGGCCACCAGGGCTGCCATAGACCGACCTATAGCTCTTGCCGTCTCCTTAATTGCACGGAAAGACAAATCAGCTATTTAATTGCATCCGGGCTCACTCCCTTGCCTTCATCTAGGTCCTTGAGCAGGTCAGCCTGATAAGCCAGCAAGATAGACATCATGTGCAGACATGCTCCGGCCTGACTTGCCGCTGTGTAAGCCTTACCCACCAAGGCCAAAGTTGTTCTACATGGTCTGGTGGGTAATGCCAGGGCATTGAGGGGCAATGCCATGTCAGGGGAGAGATATCTTGGAAGCATCTTTTCCACCTTAGGCATCGGCGCATACCAGTGTTCATCTAACCCCATTATCGATGAGTAGTTCAATACTCGGGGGCTGAAGACACGGGCAGATACCTCGGTGTGAAGATCAGGAAAAAATGGAGGGCCCCGTCGTGGAGGTTGCGCTTTATTAGGCAGGAAGTGTTTATCTAATTTGCTTCTTTTACAAATCTCCTGTCTCTCGGCCAGCCATTCGATATTTAACCTGGCCACGGTGCAAGTAATAACCTCCACGAGTTCCTCATATGCAGGGGAGGGAGGTGACGAGTCCTCTATCTCCCATGCCTCGATACTGCAACTCATCCACCTCCTCGGAAACCGGCCCTTCACTCAGGGTGGAAGAAGCCGCAGAGCGTGCTTCCGTATCCCGAGAGAGAGCACTGAATGAGGATTGATAAAAGGCCAGGACTGTCTCAAATCCCTCCACTAAACCCATCTGTGATCCCAATGATCGGAGTTGCTGCTCTGCCTTGGCAGCAGCGGGACCCTGACATCACATGGTAGGGGATGATGTCTCACCATGCCCTTGGACATTTCACACATGCTTAGGGACCCAATCAAGCAGAGGCGTTCCCATAGCGTCAACATCTGATGCAGCATGGAGTTCCCTTGAAAGGGTACAAGGAAACTGTACTAAAACACGTGACAAACCCACCTAAAACAGAAACAAACACAGATAACCTGTTACAATATCTAAGAAAGCTATACACTAATCACCTTTCCTTGTTGCCATGGCATTAGAGGGACTACTGTAAGAGAAATTGTCCATTGCAGCCTTAACACTCCCATATCAACCTGTTCTTTTGGGTCATAAAGAAATGATTTTCTGATAGCTGCTATTGTTTCTTTTTTTACAATAATCAATCAATGTATCAAGACCAAGTATTGTTTTGGCATCAATCATGTTTCTGAAGTAAAAAATGCCAGGCGTATTGAGTCAAGAGCCAGCAATGTGGCTCAAAAGAGTGTTTTGCAGAGAAGTCCTAAGAGACGGCTGTGTGCACACAAAGCATGTGATTATGTTGATGTACAATTATAGAGGAAATGACTGGCTTCGGGTGAAGATGCTTTTACTCTCATTATTAGAGGAAATTTGGGTGTATTTGTGGTGGGTTTTATCAGAATCTTTGTATTGATTAAAAAAAACAGCTATTTGTGCATAAAAATATGTAATAGGCCATTTACCCACACTGCCAGAACAACCTGTCGCTGCCTATTTTGTCAAAGTGTTAAAACGTTTGTTGAGGGGGAGGTATGGTTTTTATTCCATTTTATTTAATAATGCTTTTAGAGTTAGCTTGCCAGATGTTCTTTTAACTCTGAGACGACTTAAGAGTCAAGACTTAATTTTTAATCATTAGCGGTGCTTGCTAAGGCAAGCATTAGTATTTCAAACATTACGGCTCCAATGGGAAGGTGTTTTTCTAAATATTAAACATAAGTCCTACAAACATGAATGATACCAATTATATCTGTCTGATATAAGAAAAGCTTTACTATTTGTTTCCAAGCAAACATATTTATGATTTTGCTTGGTGGAAGATAAAACAAACAAAAGCAAAATCCTACATGATTAATATCTTTAAAAAAGGGAGGGCTGGGGGCACATGCTAGTGTTAGTATATTAAAACCCTACAGATTGTATAAAATAAAATTGTATTAAATTAAGAGTAAAGATTTTACATTACATATTGTTTAAAATTCTTGAATTAAATTAGATAAGTTACATTGTTTGAAATATTTTCAAGTTCACTGGAGGTCATTCTAAACAGCAAACAATATACACTCACCTAAAGGATTATTAGGAACACCTGTTCAATTTCTCATTAATGCAATTATCTAATCAACTAATCACATGGCAGTTGCTTCAATGCATTTAGGGGTGTGGTCTTGGTCAAGACAATCTCCTGAACTCCAAACTGAATGTCAGAATGGGAAAGAAAGGTGATTTAAGCAATTTTGAGCGTGGCATGGTTGATTGGTGCCAGACGGGCCGGTTTGAGTATTTCACAACCTGCTCAGTTACTGGGATTTTCACGCACAACCTTTTCTAGGGTTTACAAAGAATGGTGTGAAAAGGGAAAAACATCCAGTATGCGGCAGTCCTGTGGGCAAAAATGCCTGGTTGATGCTAGAGGTCAGAGGAGAATGGGCCGACTGATTCAAGCTGATAGAAGAGCAACTTTGACTGAAATAACCACTCGTTACAACCGAGGTATGCAGCAAAGCATTTGTGAAGCCACAACACGCACAACCTTGAGGCGGATGGGCTACAACAGCAGAAGACCCCACCGGGTACCACTCATCATCTCCACTACAAATAGGAAAAAGAGGCTACAATTTGCAAGAGCTCACCAAAATTGGACAGTTGAAGACTGGAAAAATGTTGCCTGGTCTGATGAGTCTCGATTTCTGTTGAGACATTCAGATGGTAGAGTCCGAATTTGGCGTAAACAGAATGAGAACATGGATCCATCATGCCTTGTTACCACTGTGCAGGCTGGTGGTGGTGGTGTAATGGTGTGGGGGATGTTTTCTTGGCACACTTTAGGCAACTTAGTGCCAATTGGGCATTGTTTAAATGCCACGGCCTACCTGAGCATTGTTTCTGACCATGTCCATCCCTTTATGGCCACCATGTACCCATCCTCTGATGGCTACTTCCAGCAGGATAATGCACCATGTCACAAAGCTCGAATCATTTCAAATTGGTTTCTTGAACATGACAATGAGTTCACTGTACTAAAATGGCCCCCACAGTCACCAGATCTCAACCCAATAGAGCATCTTTGAGATGTGGTGGAACGGGAGCTTCTTGTGTATCCCACAAATCTCCATCAACTGCAAGATGCTATCCTATCAATATGGACCAACATTTCTAAAGAATGCTTTCAGCCCCTTGTTGAATCAATGCCACGCAGAATTAAGGCAGTTCTGAAGGCGAAAGGGGGTCAAACACAGTATTAGTATGGTGTTCCTAATAACCCTTTAGGTGAGTGTGTGTGAAAATATCTGTTTATCAACATAAAAGCCATAGTTTTATAAAAATGTTTTGTTTACTGTACATGTGTATTATGTACTACAGTACTTTAAAAGCATCCCTTGAATTTTAATGAAGTATTGCTGGCTAATTAGCATGTCAGATTACTGATAGCCAGAGATCTCAAACAGCACTTGTATCATTTACGTGGTGAATGCTACTACGCATCGTGACTCATGACATAATCAAGGCAGTGTATTTCAAAGATCACATCACCGGTCTTGTTGAATAAAGAGCCCTTTAGTGAAATTGCAATAACTTACATAATATGTCTGTATGTTTTACCATTGCAGCACTCAACCCATAGTTCGTAATTAACATCAGAAAGATGTTCCTCAAAAAGTTCCTCAAAAATAGACCAATTTACAGTATATGCATTCATAATGACAACAACAATAATACAATTATTTGCATTGGGGGTGGGGGTGGGGGTGGGGGGGGGGGGGGGATTTGAAAAAGCTTGATTTACAAGCACCGAGTAAAAATGAAATAAAACTACTTTTTTCATGGTGCACCATATGGCTATGCAAAATATATATAGTGTGACGTTAGAATACCCACATATCAACTCAGCATGAAAACAGAGAGCAACAAAAAGGAAAGGGATGTCATTTCCATATGAATGACTCTCACGCTGTAATTTCAGAAACCAAATCTTTCGACATTTGAAAGTACACTGATAAGTGCCTTCATGATAATGGCTGTCAGTTCAGCCCACTGTTTAGCCCTCTGTTACACTTTCATAACTACTGAAGTGTAATCCCCCTGTGCTGTGTGACTGTGATTTTTTTTTTGTACAGCCATTGTGGAATACAAATGCATGATATGCATGCATAATACCATACTAGCATCATTATAGCTGCATAATAGAGATAAGTGTTTGTCTAAACTACGTAAATATAATCTGCAGAGCGTGATAATAACAGCACAACATTTCAACCACATTTCCTTATCGATAAATCTCCCTGAGTGAGTCAATTAACTGAGTGTTGGACAAGAATGTCTTTTTCTTTTGGACTAAAAAGTGTGATGACTGTGCGGTCTGTGCCACGAGAACCCCAGTTGCCAGGCGATAGATGAAGCTGGAGAGATATGCGGTCATTTATGAAGAGAGATGTTTATTAAATTTAAAAGAATGGAAATGGTGAGAGGAAGGAAAGATAACGAGAGGGGAGAAAACATCTGTCAATCAATTTCTGCAGGATTAATTGAGGCAGAAAACGTACAGTAGAGACAGTCAGTATGGAGTGCAACAGCATTGGTTCTAGAAACACCATTTATTTTTTCAGACAAACTAATTATTTATACATATTGCAATAAACATGTATTGTATTGTTAATAAAAATAATCAAATGTATTGATTTATACTTAGAATCAATGATTATAAGTCATTCGTTTTATATTATACCATCATTTTATGGTTTTGAACTGAATCATGTAGTATATTACATTTTTCTTTTATTCATATTATTTTTGCTTCTAATCGAAGAGTTCAATGGTGCAATTCATCTCAGAGCTGGTTGGTTTTCTTCACGACTATAACTCTTGATTGAAGAATTATTTTGAATCCCTGTGGAGAAAATGAATGGGGAAACTATTTCCAGAACCAAGACTGCTGAAAAAGTAGTTGGTCATTGTTGCGCTGTATTGCAGAAATGTTGAGTTGAAAGGAACCGTACCCTTTGAAAGTTGCGTGGTCTGTTGTATAGTGTAATAATGGAAGAAAAAACCCTATGATGTCTCCTTGCACCCTTTGATCCACCATGCAAGGTCTCCTTCTCTCGCCAAGTTATTTAAATAATTGTGGAAACAGAGCTTTTCTAATGCATGATGGATAAAAAGCTTGCATTGCACAGATTGGGTGCATAAGTGTTGGATGCATTATATTGAGACTTGAATAGGGTAAGCAGCTCTGGCAAGTACAGATAATCATTCCTTTCCTGACTCAAATCATTTATTTGTAAATTTATAAGCGTTCCAGATGAATGTTGAGCCTACATTTTAGGCTAATCTTATAAGGGAAATATTGCTGTAGGGACTTTTATTCATGCAACGTCGACATAGCTGGATTCTGTTAAAGCTTTTGTAATCTTCAAAATTTATTACATTTATTTACACGTAAGTGCCCTTAAATGCAAAATTCGGAATTATATTTATATTATAAATATATAAATAGTTTCAATTACATTATTCTGTAATTGAAACATATACATATGTCTTCACTGGGACAATACAGTATGTAGACCTGACAGGAAAAAACATATATATAATAGAAGTAACAGTAATAATACTAATATGCCTGATCGTTTAAAAAATAAATAATAATAAATCACCCATTTTCATTGTATAGAAAAGAGTATCTTGGATATTCTGTAAAAAAATAAATCTTGAAAATTAAACTGGTTATGCACAAAATTCTATTTGTGTGTGTGTGTGTGTGTGTGTGTGTGTGTGTGTGTGTGTGTGTGTGTGTGTGTGTGTGTGTGTGTGTGTGTGTGTGTGTGTGTGTGTGTGTGTGTGTGTGTGTGTGCGCAAGCATGTACATCTGATGTACAGAGACCTGAATTTACATTTTTATTTTCCCATGTTATTATCAGAAATTTAATTTAAAAAATGAAAGCTGTCAGCTTAAGTAAAACTGCTGTAATGCTTTTTGCTTATTGCACCTACAGAAGCTACAAATGATATATAAGCGTGTCAGCAGGTATAAGCTTCTGCCATTTATTCTTACTGCGTGTTGGCAACCTGTGGAGGTGACTCTTGACAAAAGAAATTAAGGTCTCGTGTCGCGTGCCGTCACTTTGGTTCAGATATGTTAAATGCTTGAGTGGATGTGGCGCGACACCGGAAATTAAAAAGCATGCAATCATGCCTGAAGGACATTTGAAGAGCAATAAAAGCGTTGCAGAAGACCTTTAAAGATTCAGCTCAGGGAAATTACATTGCACGTTTTACGCTAAGCGCTAACTTCACATTGCATTTGGAATTTGAGCACTAAAAAAAATTTGCAATGCTAATGCTAAAAAGAAATTAGCATTTCTTTTCTAGAGGAAACTGAATTAAAACATATAGTTTCAATTCTGACTCTTACAAAGACATGCTTTCCTATATAAATGACCTTCTCTTTTTCATTTACATCGCTGCAATCAAAGCAAGAACTCATCAATTTTCATGTCTTGATTCGTGTCACAGTCACACCACTCTTAAGATGTACTATATCATCTTTTTGGGGTCAGAAGCAGAGTTAATGGATGCAGGTATGTCCTGCATATCAACATTGCCAGTATAAACACAACGGCTTATCTATCAATGATTAAAGTTGTTTTAGAGTGATGATGGGCTCCGATGATAATGGCTCCTCAGAAGAATCATATTGTTATGATATCTATGCAAGTAAATTGTTTTGATTACATCCAATGTGAATGCTGGCACTGAATTTTAACTGTGCTAACAAGTATGTTTGCCTGGCCAGAAAAAAAGGTCTCTGTTTGGATCTAAATTTGTTTACAACATCAATTTGAAATATTTTGACTAGAATTTAGCAGGTTTGCTCATGTGTTCAAGTACATTTCTCAATTAATCATCTCATGGTTTCAAAGTTCTCCTAAATTAGTCAAGAAATAAAACCTTACCGCACACTCTCCAGGCCTGTTTGTTGGAGCCTGGTGAAACTTGGCACCATCTCCTCATCGCCAAATAGTTGGACCCTGAAAGCAAGAGATCGATTGCAGCCCTTGTCATAGCGTACAGTTTTCGGTCAGGGCAGCTCATGCTGTAATGTTTAATTAGACAGAATCCACATGATTAATTTAGCTAATTAAAAGTTAAATGTATTGATAAATAAATAATGTTGACAGATTAAGACTGTAAATGACACCTATTTCATGTTTAATTAAGCAGATGTTCAGAAATAATCTACAGTATCTCCCTGCACGCGAGGGGCTCTGTAAATTCATTAGAGTACCTGCGGCGGCGGGAAGTTAAACATTGGGCTTTTACTTTTAAAATGGGAAATACTTAAGCTCACATTAGTGAAAAGCAAATGCTAAAATGCTGAATTGATTTTGCCTTCACTCAAAATAATATATAACTATAAATGTATAAACTGCCATCAAATAATTCAGGAGTCTCAAATTCAAATTACCTGAGGGTCAGTAGCACAGGCCAGTTTAGTAGTCACAACAAAGGAATGTTTCAAAGACCATGAATTTTAACTATTGGCACATTAATACGGTTATTGAGACGGATTTTTTTCAGAGCTGAATGCCTCATCTCATCCTCGTATAGGCTACTGCTCTGCATGTTTAGCGGAGTAATGACGCCTGAGATGAACTGTAATTTTCTCCTGCAGATGAGGCAGGTTGCAGTGCCATTAACAGACCGGGAACATCACAATGCGGCTGTTTAATACATTATGTTTAAGGAAAATTGTGGACCGGATTTATAGATTATGTATTACAAAATCTCAGTTTGGTAGTTTGAGACATCTGAACTGAATAATTCCCAGTGGTTTTCTTTAATGATTTTACTTTTTTTTTCAGCCATTAATAGAGCTATTCCAAGCACGACAACTCTGAAAATACACTGAAAAAAATTTACTTCATTTTTCTTTTGCAAGTTTTTGCACACAGATTTTTAAAGTAAATTTCACAAAAATGAAATTAAGTAACATCTACGTAACCCTCCGGGTACACTCGTATAATGCTGTTAAAGGAGCCCTGGTATCCCAGCAGTAGTAAAGGGTAATGTCTGGTCCTTACCCTGAAGAATTGATAGTTAATTACTCCAAGAATAATTTGTTATATAGTGCGGTGCCTCCAATTAATAAACATATAGTTTGACGTGTTTGAGAAGACAAATAAAAAAACGCTTGACCATAAGAAAGTTATAATAAACTCTGAGGTTTATTCAAATCAACAAAATAAAAAATTAAATAAAACAAACAAATTATAGTAATGAAAATACAGAATATTTCACTTACACAATGATGGAATCTTGAATGGTGGTGGTTGATTATGATTTCACTTTTCTAACTTTAGTGTGTAATGTTGCTGTTTGAACGTCTGCAAAGTTACGATGCTCAAAGTTCAAAGCAAAGGAAGATATTTGTTTTTAAAGAAATCGTTTTTTTAAGGACTACAACAAACGGCTGGTAGGGACTACACAACATTCCTCCAGGGTTAATGACATCACTAACCCTAAAATTTACATAAACCCTGCCCCTGTGAACACGCAGTCCATGTTGAGAAGAGGAATAGTTGTTGTAGTAAAGCACATTTGTGAGTCTGCTCAAGCTGTCACATCCGTCTTTTCACATGCAATACAGTACTAAACACAAATGCAATAGCATGTCACTCTGTAGGCATCTTACTGCAGTTCCCAAACGAGCGATTTTATAGATTATCATGACAAATGATAATTGGTGAAGATAGTTATTAACTGCACATCAGCAACATAAATTCATAAACTAACCATTCAGAAATGTCCTGTTGCTTTCTACATGTTGTCACTTCTTCTTGAGTCTCTCAGTTATTGTCAGACTCCAGTTTAAACATAAAAGGCAGAACAGTTTCTGACATTTTAGTGCTTGTCTGCGTGGGGTAATCTGATCTGCTAACACACACACACACACACAAGCTCTGCCCTCTGTGCCGGGAGCAGCAGCTCATTTGCATTCAAAGGGACACACACGAAACGACCGTTTTACTGACCCTCAAAAAGGGACCATTTTAACATGCTGTAAAAAATAATCTGTTGGGTATTTTGAGCTAAAACTTCACATACACACTCTGTGGACTACAGAGACTTATTTTACATATCGTAAAAATGGGCATTATACCACCCCTTTAAAGGGTTAGTTCGCCCATTTAAGACATGAAGTTGTATGCAATCCTTACCAGCACTATAGTGCATACACACTGACCCACTCTGTTGTCACCTCCCTGGTCAGAGTTCTGGCCGCTGGAAGTTTTTCAATGAAGTACTCCCGGTTATTTTGAAACGGTTACTATTCCCGTTTCAAAGCTTGATTAATTTACCACACAAAAAACACGCCGGTCAAAATTCATACCTCAGTTTTAATCGGCACTATTTTCTATCCATTTCTATCAATCCGCGCTGCTGTCAACGTCAACAGTGCGCACGTTCCGATCAGCTGTTCCATAGTGTTTACACAAATGATTGACAACGACGTAAAAAGTATTAACCCTTTCACACGTAAGTTTAAAATATTCTAACTGACCCCCCAGCGTGAGTTTTTTAAGGCGACCGTTATTTAGAACCTGTCACTTTAATGTTTCCATGGTGACGCGTCATTTCTTGTCACGTGACACAGCGCAATCACAACACAGAGCTGAATGAGTGATGATCTGCTTTTATGTCTTTTTTCCTTTTCTATTCAAAATATTTACAAATGTATTAGCTACAGCATGAAACAGTGATATTCCGATTGTCAAATATGTGCAAGTGGATGTGTTTTGTTGTTTAAACATATTTATAACGATCGCGTTAGTTGAGCTGTAGGCCTATGCACGATGGGCGGCGCCATGTTAGTTTGTTTC
The DNA here is from genome assembly GCF_029890125.1 of Rhinichthys klamathensis goyatoka. Taxonomy (NCBI): domain Eukaryota; kingdom Metazoa; phylum Chordata; class Actinopteri; order Cypriniformes; family Leuciscidae; genus Rhinichthys; species Rhinichthys klamathensis. The sequence continues at coordinate 1,305,246 of NW_026606643.1, forward strand.
ACAGTTCAGAGAATCGGACCTGTTGTTTCTCACGAAATACATGAAAGTAAGTGGCCGGTGAACTAGGAGAAGAATAGGGTAAAATGTAAAGCTACTTACACAATGTGTATCTGATATGAATAAAACGTTTTGTCTTATTATAATGGAAATGATTATTGTTGCCGTTTCCATAGACATCAGTGTCTATTTTACTAATTCAAAATCACTGTTTTGCTAGTACTTATGTGTATTTAAATGTCTGAAACCTAAAATAAACATTATGTGGTTTAAAATACTCAATAGTTGTGATATATGACAGCACTGAGTGCGTCTGTCTCTGGCTCAGCGCCAGCCAACGCGCGAAAGCACGTTTGAATTTAGCAGTTGATCACGTGATGCACTGACCGTTCTAATCACACCGGTGTGATCGTACGCTCCAGGGACCAGCCAAGACTGATCACACCGGTGTGATCGAACGCGTCAAAGGGTTTTAAATTAACAATGGTGCGAACTTGTAAATTCCCAGGCTGTGACCACAAGGATGTACCGGGATCAAAGTTCAGATTCCATCTTTTTCCTGTTTCGAATATAACTATGAGACAGCTTTGGCTGGTTGCCATCGGCTACTCTGCGGGAGCTAAAATATCCAGAATAAAGGATTTTCGTGTGTGTAGTGCTCACTTCAACGAAGACGATTACATCCCCAACCAAGGAGGAAAATGAAAATTAAAGAGTTTTGCTGTACCAGTACCACGGGTAAGCTCTATTTACTAACTTTATATGATCCCATGTCTAAACTGTACGGTAAACAAGCTGATGTTTAGACTCCATTATAAAACACGTGAAAAGATGTCTAATATAAAAACAGTATATAGGTAGGCTATATTGGTACAATTTGCTGAGAAAACTATTTGATTGAACACACACACAATTGAGGTTTTGTGTTGCAATCAATAACATTGTCGTTGTGCTAAAATTACTTTCATCATCTGATCCGTCTGACATTGTGCTAAAATTGGTTTCATCATCAGAAGTTTCGCAGTCAGACATGTTATCAGCGAGTCGCGCTATCAACAGCTGATCGGAACGTGCGCATTGTTGACGTTGACAGCAGCGCGGATTGATAGAAATGGATAGAAATTAGTGCCGATTAAAACTGAGGTATGAATTTTGACCGGCCTCTTTTTTGTGTGGTAAATTAATCAAGCTTTGAAACGCAAATCATTTTTTCACGTAAAAACGCACAGTTTTGTGACCCCGGAAAATAACCGGGAGTAGGCCTACTTCATTGAAAAACTTCCAGCGGCCAGAACTCTGACCAGGGAGGTGACAACAGAGTGGATCAGTGTGTATGCACTATAGTGCTGGTAAGGATTGCATTCAACTTCATGTCTTAAATGGGCGAACTAACCCTTTAAGGGAAACTCACAATACAATACAGTGTTACCACATTCAAATAGTGAAACACTTTAAGTGACCCAAAAACTCAGTAATGCAGTGACTACAAATAGTCAAACCCAAAAGAGAATTTCAGTTACCTCAAATACAAGTGAATTACTCTTATTAAAACCAATTAAGACTCTTTTGAACTCTTAAATTGACTTGTTTAAAACAAAATTACTGCTTGTAACCAAAAGACTCAAATGTCCTTTTGTGTAATCAAATGACTCTTAAATTGACTCGATTTTCCTAAACCGAGTCTTTGATAATCAGTTCACTCATTACAAATCTTGCGCACATGAGTAAAAAGTCAAAACACTCAATACCTCAATAATAAAAGTGAGAACTCCCAAACTTCTCTCTACAACTTAGCCTACATTTGAATGGCCATGAATCGTTGGTGCACTTTTCCTCCAAACAATTTTAAAATCAACAGAGCTCAGTCTCTGTACTCACGTCTGCATGTTCATGTGTAATTCGCGATGGCAGTCCAAGGTCCCGACTCCCGAATAATTGTCTTCCACGTTCCAACCGAAAAAGGGGAGGAAAAAAAATCAGAATGGAAGGGAAACAATCTCGAATCGACGATGCACGATGAATCAGTCCTCCGTTAGGCCGTGGGTGAATTCCTCAAGCAGGCCCGATCGAGTCCTCCTCTCTCCCGCGAAATTTCCAGTCCAGTCCTCACCTCTCGAAACAAATCGTAACCAAACGGGTCAGAAACACAGTTCGGACAGCAGGCTGTCTCTCTCATTGGGAGGGGATCACCCATCAATCACCAGCAGCACATACTCTCATTGGTTAAGAGCAGGTGCATACAATTTCAAAACATTTTTACGAACTTAATAATATAAACACTTATTTTTAGAAAAAGGAAATTAATAAATAATAATAATACAAATATTAACTTTTTTTTATAGCGCCGAATTTTTCAAAGAGGCTAACGTTACATCTACTTAAGTAAACTTAACAAAGAAAATAAGTAACTTTAACTTGGTCAGTCAAAGGTTGTTGAGAAATTTCTACTTAGTAGAAATTTAGTTGCAATATGTGTAAAGTACATTTTACTCAAACAATTTAACACTGAATTAAGCCGTGCTTTTAAAAGGGTATGCCTTACTTGGAAAATCTTAGTAAATAATACAGTAGACATTGTGTAGACAATATCCACATGATAGAAGTAATGTGTTGCCAACCCAAACACAGATGCCTCAACTTGGTACACAATAACAGTAACATTCGTTGGATCATTTTTGAGTATGAATGTCATTTTGAGTAGAAAATGAACTCCAGATTTCACAAAACAGTAAGTTACTAAACCTAACAACAAAAGCAATGATAAAACAGTGTAAATACAGCTGAAAAACAGTGAAAATGCAACCTTAATTTATTATTAATCAGTTCAGAAAGTTGTATAAGAAAGCTGAGTTGGTTTTACTTAATTTTATTATATTGAAAGTTAGAAGTTTAAATTGTGTACTAATTACTTTGTGTTTTAAATTCTTGCCTGAACTAACTTATTTAGGTAGAAATCACATTTGTTTTACCTAGGATTTACTTCATCACATAATTATTTTTATCAGTGTTTTAGTATGTTAATGAATCTGGCATTGTTCTCCCACGGATTCTGCGACTGCTGGAGAGAAATGGACTTGCTACTGCCAGTAGATACACAGACATGAGCATATAAGGCTGTTGCTGCATGAATAGACATACATAAATCCAATAGCAGATCTAGGTGGAGGTGGAGGTTTTCAGAGGAACTCTGATAGTGTGCTGCAGGACTAGCTTACAGCGAACACTGAACCAGATTTAAATGTTGAGCAAACAATCTCATTGGCTTGTGGTAATGATGTGATTGCTTGAAGTCTGCATGTAAAGGACCTATTAACCTACACCGTCTAGAGTTTCATGACTGAATTGGATACTAAAATTAGTCAAATATATATCTTGATTTGGGATCTAAAATCTCAATTTGTAATCAAAAGTCATTATGAAGAGCTCTCAGCCATGAAGACTTTTAGTACGGATGAATAAAGCATTTTATTGTTCAAAGCGTGCAATTAAAAAGCAAATTTGTTGTTTTTTTCCAGAGTGGATTTCTTCACATTTAATCCCTCTGTGCCGTAATAATAATGATGCCGATTTTGTAACCTCAGCTGTAAAACCTGTGACTCAGTGGTGTAGTCTACGTGATACGCAGGTATATGCCGTATACCCACTAGAAAATGTCAAGGATTTCCGTATACCCACTAGGAAAGGCCAAGGATCTCCGTATACCCACTTAAAAAAGCGCGAGTATTCGTAACAACATCGTTTTGTGACAGAACTTTCATTCATAAATTCACGCCGCCGTCTGTGTTTGCGCAGCGGATCGAATCGTGGAATCCAGTCACAACTGTAACTTAGCCTACTGTAAAGCGGAACGTCACGCAATTTGGCCATTTTTGAAAGAATAAATCAAAAGTAGGGATGTACAACGAATCAAATCTCGATATGTACTAGTGTGTAAACTAGTGTACTAGTGTGTAAAGCTCAAAAAGACTGCTATAGAAATAAACTCTGCATGTTCTGCGTGTTTCTGTGAATGAGCGCTCAATGTGTGCTCTACTAGCTACACACTGAAGCGCGCGTGACACTCATGGTGTTTTCAGCGTCTATGAGGAGGAGGACATGCACACATTTGAACTTCATCGCAGACCTTTTATGAGAGTCACTTCACAAGAATTTTACCATTTCATTTGATAAAACTATCGTCATTCATTCGTATCATATACAGGGGGGGGGGGGGAGGATGAGTAATATCACAGTATACTCACTACAAAAAACTAGACTACACCACTGCTGTGACTCCAGAATATTTCAAAGCATCATTTCAGACTTCCCCAACTATGATGCTTTGTTGGTTGTGTTCCTCGGGGATTCAGCATTTTTTTTTGGCTGAGAGACATGATCAAAGAACTGGGTCAGTCAGGTTCATCATTCATATTTCAAGAGAAATGTTTCTTTACAGCGTTCAAAGTCTCATTTTAATCAGCATATGCTAGGACTGAACTGATAAACCGAACTTTTCACATCACAGCCACAGCAACAATTACCACTCAGGGAATTTACGTTCTTCTCACTATAGGAGCCTTTAAGAACCCACTTATTTCATATTACGACACTGGTTACGACACTGACTGACTAATTATCTCCAATTATCTGTATTGTTTTTAAACAGGCAAAAAGATCCCTTCATTCCCTACTGAAAAAAAATACTGTCAAATTGGCAAAAATCTGTCCTGCTGTGCTTCTCAGACCAGGCCGAGCGTGTACAGCATATGACTAACATTTATGTCTGTATAATCAGTTTATTTTCAGCAACTTCCTAAAAAAAGGATTCTTCCAGCAGGCAGGATGGCTTTTAATAAGCCAGCTGTTAGGCTATGACAGTAAGCGATCCACACAGACTCCAGCGCTGATTCTGTCCACAGTCATTGAAATGATGAAATAAATCCCTTATTATTTTAATACAGCGCAGCCCCTAAGGACAGATCAGACTACATGGGGGAGTGTAGGGTAAGATGTGTGGGTGAGTAATCTAGCAAACTGCACAATATTTGTCATGTTACTATTTCTTTAAAAAAGGACCCATTGCATACAGCTGCCCATGAGAGCAGATACTTTTATCATGCATGTTGGTCAATTTCCAAAGTATAAAACCATGTCATTTTTTGACTAAAGAATTAGTTTAATGTTCAATTGCAAAAACATTTTCATTTATGTTTATTTTTATTTTTATTTAAAATGTTATTTTTCATGTCATCACTGTAAAAAAATATATATATATTATTTTTATTAATGCTGCAGTCCATAGTTTTTCCTCTTTGTCGCCATCTCTGTTCGAAATCTGCAATTGCAGTTTTTCGCGTAATTTTCAACTTTACGTGGGTTGTGCCTCGGCACGGCACAGCGCGGATGAATCCAATGTTTTGAGGAGAATGTGCAGCTGTCAGTCGCCGCGCCGATGTGGATCCTGTCATTCGGAATCACAGATTCTACTTTTTGGAAGTATGACCAACATAAGAATTTTCACCGGAAAATGTAATCTGAACAAGTAAGTAACATCCACTTTTGTTCTGACCAACTAAGGGAAAAAAGCATTGCAGTAAATCATGCTGATTAAATCTAACGATCGCTTATCATATCACATCAAACCGTGCAAATTATACTTTGTTCTCAAATTATTAATGTTGACAACATCAGCATTGCATGACTACATTTAATGTGTATTAGGGATACATGTAGTTCAGTTTCCATTTCTTTGCAGTCTAATTTCTAATTATCATATGGATGTTCCTTAGAACTGGTACTCTTTGAAATACAAACACACGTATCTGTAATCAGATGCATATTTATCCTTGTTTTCGCACGGGTGCAGTCTCTTTTTTTCTGTAGTCACTCCGAAGTCCGAACGAAATAAGTTTGAAATAACAAAATAAAGACAACAAATATGACAGCGATGAGAAAACAGTAGTTATGAAAGCATCTGATCACAGTGATGTGGATGTCATTGGATGTGGTTGTTTTCACCTTTTATTTATATAGTACTTTTTAATAGATTGTTTAAAAGCAAGCAGCTTTACAGTATTTAACATGACAAAAAACTGTGTCAGTGTCTCTTTCAATTAGAATTACAACTTAATATTATACTATAAAGTGGCTCTTCAGTGTCTTCACGTCCGGGACTGAAAAGAATAAATGAACCGGAGAAGATGTCCATGCCAAAGAAGGCGGAGCCTCAGAGCCAAACTTGTTTGAGTTTAGTGTGAGACCAAATATTCACTATGAGGTTCAAGATGCCAAAACTTGTTCTCAAGCCACTTCTTGGTTGTCTTTGCAACTTGGGCAGGAGTATCTTGTCTTGTTGAAAAATAACATCTGATCATTCCTCTTTAGAAAACAACTTTTCGTTTGTGGTAAGCAAGCCATTCTGAATAATCTGCACAACTCCAAAGCATTAAATGACTTTTCTCAGTGAAGTAGCTCTCCAATACCAGCAGTTAAAAGCTCCCCACACAATGACACTCTTCCTCAATGGTCGAGATGCATTTATTATTATTATATTTCTCAGCAGATTTTTCAGACACCGCTCTGGAGCATCACCATGCAACTCGTGTTTCATTGTGATTCATCGCTCAGCACAAAACCTTTATTATGTTTTTCTGAGACAGCAATGGATTTTTAAGCAGTGCATTTGCTTAAATTTGGCTAATTTCCTGACCAATAATTTGTGGTTGAGACAAGTAAAAGCTTTTGTGTTTTTTTTAGGTAAGAAACTTCTAAACATTACTTTTGATTTTATTGTGGGCCATATATGCCCATCACTGTAATCCAGAAGTTAAGAGAAATTAGATGAAAGATGAAAGGAACCTAATAATTATGAAGAACATCAATCAAAGAACTTATCAAAGAACACAAATAAGACAAAAGGAATAAAGAGAACTTTGATGAGAGAAACGGACATATTATACGCATAATTAATATGTCTCAGTACACATCATTCATGTGTGCTGAATGCCACGTCAGAGTCCAATCGTCCAGAGTCCAATAATGTATTTTGTTCAGTCCAATTGCTTTTGAAATCTTAAGCTTTTAATCTAAAAAATAAAAACCTAAAATGTTTTAAATTGTTTTTCTACAAAATATTCAGAATATTAAACATTTTCCTTGGTGGTTTGTGAATATATTTTAAGAGACTGTGAATAATGTGCAATGAATGCAACAATGAATTATTAAAGTGCTGGGGTCAGAATAGAGGAGCATCTAAATTCAAAAGCTTTTCTTTCTTTCTTTCTTTCTTTCTTTCTTTCTTTCTTTCTTTCTTTCTTTCTTTCTTTCTTTCTTTCTTTCTTTCTTTCTTTCTTTCCCTTTTTTTAAAGTCTTATATTTTTACGTAGGCTGATAAAATCCTTTCAGATAGCATCATACAAATAGGATATGTAGTATTTGGACAGTATGTCTAGTTCAGTTTCACTCTGAATACAACAAAACGGGTCAGTTTAGAAAGAATTCCAAAGGAACAGAGAATCCACTCTCATATCTGTGTAACATGTTTTCCAGACATGCAACAGTCAATGCACGGATGACCTATGTCGGATATGGCAGGACATGGTAGATTTATGGCATTCTATGATCCCATGTCTTCAAAAATAAAGCTGTCCCTTGAGTTTCCTCCATTTTTGGCCCAAGCGAGTGGAATCAGCAAGCACAGACAGTGGCTCTTGTTGAGAACTCCCTGTGGTTTCACGCATGAGCAGAACTTGTAGGTCAGCGTGTCTTACCAACACCATCAGTGATACAAGCTTCTGTCTGTGTTATCTCTAAAAGAGCAAGACCAGATACCAATAATTCTCAAGTGCCCCATAAATCATGCATAGATAGGTCATATTTTCTCATGCATGCGTGTTCCACCTTCAAATTTAACGTCGTATAAGCAGGCCCGCACGGAATATGCGCCTGCAGAATTAGATTTTCGTATTTCACAAAGTTCCCTTGTGTGTTCATTCATTAAATATTTTGGCTAATTTTATTATACTTTCAGCCACCACATTAGGCAATCATTTAAAAAAAAATGAAATCCATTCCACATATCTTCCCCCGAAATCTGCAGAAAAAGTGATATTCTATCTGTAGGCCGATATGCAATGTATGATCAAATATCAAACCTTGACCCAAAATCCTGAAGGTCTGTTAAAAATATTATTATTATTATTATTATTATACTAATAATATAACTATTTATACTACAACTATAAATAAATAAATAATTTAGGACTGTCACACAAATAAAAATCATATAATTAAAAATAGTTATATGATATGCTGACTAGGGAAATTATTTATTTTTGGTTCATCAAATCAATCCTTGACCCCAAATTATTATTATTATTATTATAAAACTACTACTGCTATGACTACTACCACTATTATTTTATATAATTATTATTGTTATTATTATTGTTGTTATTACGGTCTGTCAGTCAAATAAAAATCTAGCTAAATTCATTAAACAGTCAGACTGTGTTATTTGAATTAACGCACAATCATACTGATGACACCCCAGTTCTTTATTTATTTAATTTTCTTTATTAAATTTTATAATTGTTTTATTTTATTTTATTTTATATTTTATATTTCATATCAGTTCATGTCCTTTTATTTTTTATTTTATTTTGTTTTATTTTTTAATATTTAATTTAATTTATTTGTTTTATTTTTCATGTAATTGTTTTTTATTTACTTTTTTATTATTTTATTTTGTTTTGTTTCAATATTTAATTTCAATTTAATTTAATTTATTTGATTCATTTTCATCAGCTATATGTGCCGTATTACAACGCTCTGCTGCTAGAGTTTTCTGAAGCATGTGATGCTTTTGTACAAGTGGGTTCAAGAGACTTTCTTTAGGTTGTATTATCATTCATGAACCTAAGCTTGTGTAGAGAACGTTTTCAATGACAAGGGTCGCCTGCGACATCAAAAGCCTTGGCCTGAAGCATCAATCCGTGTTCTTACACTGACGTGAGTCGCCAGCTATTCTGGAATCTCCCTTTCACCTTCACATCTTCGCAAACAAGTAAAGACAAGACGTAAAACAAAGGAAAAACAAAGAACGTCCGTCAGCATAACACGTGAAGCGCACCACAGACCAGAGAGGTCGATTCCAACTTGAGAAAGCATCTTAAGAGTACAACAAAAAAAAACACACAGCTGATGTTCACGTTACGTGGCCTTGGGGACAAATTATAATTTCAGGGAGTAAAACAGCTCGATTTTCCAAATGAAAGTGTAAACAAATGATGGATGGCGATAATCTGAGCAGTCAGTGGAGCACAACGAATGGCTAAACGCCCACACAGCCATGTTTGAACACTGAGAGGATATCAGCAGGCACAGAAAATGGAGGCCAGGAATAACTGATAGATTCAATAGAATTCAAGGTGGAAAAGTCTCTTTCAAAATAGCAAGATGTTAATGATGAGGACATTTCTTTTTTAGGCTGTAAATGTTGCAATGTTTTATTTAATACATATTGAAATATACACTAATATGCACACACTGATAATAATAATAATAATTTATTATCTCGGGCTCTCAGTCAAATAAATACTGGAATCAAATGAGTTAATTACATTATATGTACATCAATTTTGGCTGAAAAAAGTTCAAAGACAATACATTTGTTCTGTTTCGTTTTCATGGTGTTTTCCTGTGTTCCCTGTTCCTGTTTCCTATCAGAAAACGGGTTTCAAAGTGCAAGTCTTTGAAAACAATACCATTATTATCTCCTTGTAAACTCGAATTTGTGTAAACAGTGACGTCATGTTCATGCCTTACACGTGTTCGGTCTATACGTAGGTGCGTAGTGTTTCTTTACAAAGTGACATCGCCAACTACATGAATAATACAGCCTTTTTATGTATTTTCACTGATCAGTATGAATGGGGATAATTTTTACAGTGCTGTCTTCTGAGCGCGAAAAATGCAAAAGCAACACTTTTTAGTTTTTAGTACATTTAGTACCTACAACCAATTGGAATTGTAGTTTATATATTCTGACTGTGCTATTTCATTTAACACAATTGGTGAATGCAATTGGTTTCCCTGATATTTATTTTGTTTTATGAATAGATGAATATTTATGAGTGTAACGCACGAAGGCCAGTAAGAGTTGTGTGTGTAAACCTCACTCCCCTGGCCTCAAGAGGAGTGTTAGCAACTGATGCTAACGACTACAGTCTTTAGCATCCTTGTTAGCGCACCCTCCTCCCATTCCGGAGATGGTTCGAATCCCACCTGGAGCAGGTTGTGTAGGACCAGTTATACAAACGGTATAATGTGCAGGTATAGACAATATTATCGATATAAACTTCTTCAAGGTGATTTTTTTTTTTTTTTTTTTACATTACTGCACATTTTAGGTCTGCGTATTTTAGTCTGTTAATAATTAATAACTTCTTAATAATAACTTACTTTTGGGCGTTAGCATTTGAGGCAGGTAATACTCTTTCACTTTAATAAAATATAATATTCATCTAAGTTCACTTCACTGAAGTCTTTCTCACACCATGTTGTCCTGTCGCAGTAACTGTGAAGATTTCTGAACTATGTCAGAGTTAAGCCCAATCCTGCACACAAAGCCCTCACCTCTGAGAGCAGATCCAGACAGGGGCATCAGGATTAGGCTAGGATCTGCCCTGGTTATAATCACAGAAGAATCCAAATGGATATTGCACAGGCAAATGGATTTTTTTTTTATTCTGTCTATTTTGTCAATGGTGGTATTAATCACATAAAAAGCCATTATGTGAATAGGGCTTTTTAATGCTTAAAAAATGTTATGTTCCTCCCTCGTTCTCTCTCTCTCTCTCCCACACACTTTCACTCACACTCTCTCAAATCCTTATGCAGTCTATTCACAGAAAACAGATAGGTCAGTAGGTTCAGAGGAATTTTATGAAACCGAAACACTCTCTGATTCAGTCTTATTTAATCCACCCTTATAAAACAACAGGTTCCAACTATAAGTTCTGATTGGAATGGGCTGCATTCAAATGTGAAAATTGTCAATAAATGTACAAGTTGTGATGTAATTCTTGTGAAGCTTTATAGACAATACTTCATAACAAAAAAAAATCAATTTTTTCATATATTATTATAATAACACAGTATAAAGAAGCATAGAATGTTTTAGAGCAGCTCAGTTACTGTGGGGGCGGGGTCAGCAGTGTGATATTCAAATAACATGCAAATCATTCTTTGACTGCTGTAGTCAGATGGTGACCAGACAAGGCGGGCCGCTGTATCTCTTAGGTTTGTCAGCAGATGGTGGGAAGTCAGACTGATCTGTGTGGGAGACAAGATGGAGAGAGACAGAGAGAAATGCATAATCATTGTTTTATTCTTCCAGTCTCTGCTGCATCTGCCTTAGGGGCATCTTCAGGAACTGCAACTCAATACAGACCTCTCATTCACACTCTAAAAAGCAGCTCTGTTTATCGAAATAACACGCAACAGACAAACAAGAGATGTTTAAGACATTGCTCTCTCCACTCCGGTTCCCATTATTTATTTATTGTTTTTGATAAAGCTGTAACATTCATTAAAATGTTAAGATGTTAATTGCCAGTTGCTACCTATTTTACACCCATAATGTGATGGTTTTCCAAGTGAAAAAAGAACAAAAATGTAGGGTGGGACTTGATATTATCCATGGCAATTGTGAAATGGAAGAATGCGACTTTACTAAAATTATGCCAAGATAGCTATCTAAAAGGAACGTTGAGAGGACCAGGGGAACCAAACAATATTAAAAAATGATTAAAATGGATTTTTTTTTTTTATTTGGTATCATTCGAAGGCTTAAACATTCAAAATTCTTCCTGTGAAAAATGTTGAACTTGGACATTGAGTTACCATGAAAACAGTGCTTTAGTAGGCTCAATTTTGTGATATCAACTTCAAATTTGTAACACAACTTAGTTAGACATTCAGCTTTGATTTTCTAGCAATTTTCTAGTCCAAATTATTTTGTTTAAAAATGTTTTGTTCAGTCTGTAATTTACAGTTCAATGCTTTACAATAAACTTAAACTTCTATAACTAAACAGTTCTTTAAGGCGAGACACTACAGGTGAAGAGGGTCCCAGTTGATTACATTAAGATGAGAAAAAAATTTATTACAAGTTTTCTGTAATTTAATGTTTAAATATGCAAATTAGGCATTATCTAATTAAATATGTGCTAATTTGCATATATTTAAAAAAATGAAATCTATTGGAGTATTGGATAAAGCCAGGTTCAAAATTCTTTTTTCATTGTGTTCACATATTAGATGGGAAAAAAATTACAGAGGGATTTATGGATATCTACTTTTGTTATCCTATAAATCAGAATACTGTCAATAGCCTTAAAAAATATATTTTTGCCATGTTTTTTGGAATAAAATGTTATATAAATCGGGCTAGGAATAATATATTTACAAATCCCTCTGTAAATGTCTTCATAATATAACTAGGTACAAGACTGGAAAGTTTGGTGTATATAGGTGCTACCGAAGTGGAGATTTCAGACTTTGAGTATGAGAGAACAGTCATTTTGAGAAAACGGGCTTTAAAGATTTAGCATCAGCCAATGAGATTGCGCATTTGCGCCCTTTAACTTTCACGATTGGTTGCTGATAAAAAGGAAATGACCATATTTGGATCCGACAACATTGAGCTAACGGTGTGTGTGATGACAGGGTGCAGATCGCGATCGCGGAGCAACGGATGATTTACAACGCCAACTTTTGATGAATTTATGATAAATCTACAGACGCAAACAGACAAAGTGTAGTAAAATAAAGACTTAAATGTGTATTTCAGACTTTTTTCACCACAAGTCTGAAAGAAGACATGTTTTTGAAGACAAATATCCCGAAATCTGTTTTTGCCTGCCGTGTCTCGCCTTAATTAAGAGTGTAAAAAGAGACCAACCTTAGAAATTGAAGGTTTCCAAAGCATTGAACTACAAACATTTATTTTCAGATATATGCTCAAAAATGGGGGTGAAATTTAACTATTATTATGTATTTTGCAGTCATATGCTCAAAACTGTTGATTTTTTAGTCCAAGTATGTCCTTTTTTGAACAAAATGGCAACGTTAGGTTGATGCCACAGTCTTTATACTGTTCGTGAAGTTCACTCAAGAACAGCTTACTTATAGTTGTCTCAGCACATTACACAGATATGGGAGAAAGTATTTTACTATCGAAAAAATTACACACTTCACCTTTAACTCAGGAAATTGAAGCCCCATGTGTCGTAAGTTGTTAGTTGTCTCTTTCTGTCTCTCTCGTTCTCTTGGAGACGCCTTTGGGAAACAGTGGAGGACAAGTTGTATTGTCAGACCACACATATATATACACACACACACGCTCATGCACCACTTGTCATGCGCCTGGCAGGGATGACAAGGAGAAAGCAAGGTATGAGCCATTCCCCAGCTACAAACTTACAGTACACACACACACACACACACACACTATCATATGGATGCGAATCTCAGCACATATCATATATTCCCTCTACTGTCATCTTCATTGGCTTATGGATTTATTGAGGATTTAGTTGGAGAGTTCCAATAAACCGTATTTGATAAGGAAGTGCGGTCGACCTAGAAAGGGAGGGGGATGGGAAAAGTGTTGGGGATGATAAAGGGGATTACATGGTAAAGGTGATAGCTGTAAAGGAAAGGTGAATAGGTTTCATGTTAAGGACGCGCTTGATGGTTATTTTCATTGCATATTGTCATGTAAATTGGACTGGTTCATATATCATTTCCATTGGAAATGGAGATAGTCCTCCCTGCGGAATCAAACCTGAGAGAATGTGTTTGGATCCGGCTCCTTCCGGATCTAATTCCTCTTGCGAAATATTTTTGTTGGAATATAAGCCTTTCGGTAATACTAACCTCAGCCCCAACTTGTTTTTAGCCTCTGAAGCAAAATTGGGCTGAAAACTGTCCAAAAAGAAAGAAAGAAATAGAAAAACTGAACAGATAGGGAAAAGGGTGCTCCATGCAAATAATCATGAATGTAGTTCATAAAAGAATAAAAACACGTTCACATATACAGTAGCAGGAGTCAGTCTCATCCGAGCAGAAGTGTATGGAGCATTATCATGGTGTGCACCCCCATCATTGAAGTGTAAATCCAGAGGTAAATATGGATGGGGAAGGGACATACAGGGATTAGTGAGAAAAATCCATTACAATCTTGGGCCTGTTACTGTGTGTGTGTGTGTGTGTGTGTGTGTGTGTGTGTGTGTGTGTGTGTGTGTGTGTGTGTGTGTGTGTGTGTGTGTGTGTGTGTGTGTGTGTGTGTGTGTGTGTGTGCGCGTGTGTGCAAGTGAACGCTCTATGTCTGACCTCCTGGCTATGCACTTAGATTTGATTTGTCTGTTGTAGAAAGAATTATATCAGTCTTAACTGAACCGTGCTGTGAAAATCACATGCAGAAGGATAAACTATGCTTCATTTTATGAAACTTAGAAAATACACAACTTTAACACTATGCATATTTTTTTATGTATCATACAGCAGCATTGCTATTCATATCTGAAACAGCCTGTTTTGACCTAATATATTAACAGACAGACACATAGGCACACATAAAGTATATTATATTGTATTAGTCACACGTGGGTGTATGCACATCCACGTAAAATAAAGATGATACCAGACAATGAAATTGAGGGCTTAAATACATAGATGATGATTGACTGAAACAGAACAGGTGTAGACCTACTTAATAACCAAGGAAACTAACAGGGAACTCAGACAGGTAAAACAGGAACGGAACACAGAGAAAACAAAACCAAAACTGAGAACACGTTACAGTTTGCGCCGCTTCCGGAAGGCGCATCCTTGTGCCGTAAAAGTCTAACTGAGGATGGAGGGTGGGCGGTCTGGAGGAGGACGCTGAGTAGGCGGAGGGCAGGACACCAGGAGAGATGACAAAGGGAAAGATACCAGGCTGGCAATGATGGTGGGATGAGCCAGGAGCAGGAGGAGCCAGGCGGGCACTCAGAGCGCAGCCAGGATGAAGTCGATGGAAGGAGGAGCCAAGGTGGAGTTTTGGGGGCACAAGGGGGATGACCGACGGAGATGAGGCCGATGGAGGTGGAGCCCTACACACAGATGGATAGCAGATAGGACTGGGCGACACTGATGGTCCTGGAGGCCGCATTGACGAGCATCCAAGGGGGCGTCAGGGTGCCTATGAACTGAGGTGTAGCTGGTGGGCCTGAGGACTGAGGTGGAGCCAGAGGGAAGGTGGAGTGTCAGACGGAGCCAAATGGGAGGAAAGATGGAGCGCAGCGGACAGCTCATAAGTCCGTGGCACAGACAGCGTGACGTCTGACCAAGGTGAAGAACTGGCTGATTTTTGAAGAGGCGGCGGTAGAGGAAGCCTGGGCAGTAACTCTGGAGACACAGGAGACTTTGAGCTGGGCGGAAACACAGGAGACTTCAAGCTGGACCGGAGATTAAGGTAAGCATCCTCTTCTATTTCAAAATGATATGCAGAGGCTGCAGCTCACTTTCAGCGGCAGGAGTGTGGGCGGGGACTTCCTCCATTCCCTTGAACATCACTAGCAGTCCCATGGTGGCACAGGATGTTGCCAGCTCACACACCTGCTCAGACTCTCTTGGGGGCTCGGACTCTGGGACGATGGTAGGCTCAGTCCTCATGCCTGGCTAGTTCATTGTGGCAGGCTCGCTTTCTCTGTCTGCGGTGGGCTCTGGTGTCGTATCCTTGCAGTGAGGTGATGACTGGCTGGGCTATGGATCTGGAGTAGGGCTGGTAAAGTCCTACGCTGGGCCGATGGTGACAGCAGATCCATTGTTTACCAGCACCCACTCAACAAAAGCAGCAAAATCCTCTCAAGGACTGTTCTCTGGGAGGCACGCCCTGGTGGCTGGTTGATGTAAAAAACACAGAGTGAGCAGTCCAGATAGTTTGTTTGGCACGCCAAATTAAAAAAATCTCTGGTGTGGTCCTCCAGAGAACAGGCCTTCTGCTCCAGGCAGAGCAGTTTGATGGCGAGAAAGTCCATAGGAGAGGAAAAACGCTGCAAATATCCGTTATTGGTCTGGTATTCTGTCACACATGGGTGTATGAAGTAATTGCACGACGCACAGGATATAACAGAAACATTCTTTAATATTAACAAATAAAACACTCAGGAGATCACAAGAATAATATTAATGCACAACCACATTAAATAAAGATGTTACCAGACAATGAAACACAGGAAACTGAGGGTTTAAATACACAGATGATGATTGACTGAAACAGAATAGTTGTAGAGCATTAAAAACCAAGGAAACTAACTAGGAACTCAGGCAGGTAAAACAGGAATAGAACACAGAGAAAATGAAACCAAAACTGACTACACATTACAATATTATATTTTAAACAAATAAATTAACTCCCAATGGGATAAGAAAAGCTAGAAACAAAGCACAAGTTACCTATACAATTTAGTTTTTTCGAGTAAATATAGTTGTTTTTTGGGATATTTTGATTGTGATTTCTCATCTATCAAGTATCAACAAAACGCTTTAAAAGTTAACTCGGCCAAAATAAAAAAGCAAGAGAAAATGGAATATTAGAAAGGTTTTGAGGCTGAAAACAGACGCCGAACTTTCTTTGCTTCTTGCTTGACAGGTAATTACCATCGCTCCGTCCGAAATCGCATATTGGTACTTATTTTAAATAAGTAATTACTTCACGACTGCTAAAAAAAGTACATTCTATGTGATATGAATGTAATCTGGACGTACTACATTCGCCATGTTGTCATTATCACGTGACCTACAGCGTTAGTTGCGTCGTGTCACTGCCATTCACAAATCCTTTTTGCCTACTCTTTCATGAGTACTGTGCATTCAGACATACTTATTTTTTCACATTCTGTTTTTCGCCTACTATACAGTAGGGAATAAAATGCTTATTCTTCATAAGATTTCAGATGCAGCCCATGGTTATGCAAAAGTCCAAAGTATAGGCCTACTTCGTTTTTTACACGTATGCTAGTGTTTGCATACAGTCGAACCCACAGCCTTTCAAAGTACTCCATTTGATAGCATGCGTGAACGCTGCGTATAATTTTCATCAGTGTCTGTGCTATTTTTCTCCAGAAGTTATGACCAATAATAACATCTTTGCATTCTTTTAAACTAAAGTTGCAACTATTACCCCCTCACACAAGCGCTTATCAATGGGAGCTTCTGGTGTTGTTGCAGTCTCCGGTATTTTGTTGTCGTTGTTCCGTCTTTAGTTTTATTTTCTATTGTGAAGCAATGACCCGCCAGTGTTGCCACCTTGTGGAACAACTGATCAGTGCAAAACAAATTCAATATGCATGCACGACCTGCGTTTACAAAAACCTGCAACCCTTGTGTATAAATAAAAACAGACTATTTAAGCCAAAAAGTATACTGTGGGCGTCAAGTGTGTGATTAAAAAAAAAAGAAGGTGTGTCTAATCCTCTGAATACAATCTGGCAGAATTAAAAACAAAAAAACAAAAAACAAAAAACATTGCCATTCTGATTAATGAAGTGGAGCTGGTGATTGACACTTTGCATAGCTTGATCTTGTTTAAGATGCAGCAGGCCAGTTTCTTATGTAACAAGAACAAAATCACTGCTGCTCTTCTAGAAGATAATCCCGATTCTACCACAGGGGGAATTATATATTGCTATTCTTGTAGTATATTCGTCTTAATCTACTATGCTCTTAGAATATTCTTCATAAGCATGTACTTCACACAATCATGGACTTATCCAACAATTGAGTGGTGCAGAACAAAGAGATGTAATGTGTAATCTCTAAGCAAGATACCACTATGAGTTTTATGCGAATGGAAAGATGCTTCCACAGTATTAAATCCACAAAAGAAAAAGGAGAAGGGACAATTGTACCTCCATTTCATCATGCTGGCATTAAGCTGTCTGTTGTTACCCTCTGGGAGGTTGTGAAGAATAATGCTCTTTCTCTGTCTCTCTTTCTCCCTCCTATTGTCTTGCATCTTTCCTTGTCCTGTCAACTACAGTCAGACTCATAGCATAAGTTTCATAACTTGTTTAACTATTCAAGAAGAAAATTAAATGGCTCAAGCCAAGTATTATTTGTATTGTCCCGTTATATTCATTGTTCATTATTTATATGTCTGCATATTTTTATATAAATTTTTAGTTGTGCTGGGCAAGGATTAATCGTAGGGCTGGGCGATAAAACGATAACGATAATTATCGCGATATAATTTTTCTCGATAAAACGATATCAAGAGGTCGATAAATGTTCGATAATGTTTATGCGCCAAAAGCGGAACGAAACTCATTTGAACCGCGCGCGCCTCACGGACTGTTTATCCGCTCGGCTCAAAGTCCAAACGGCAGCGCGCGCGAGCTCACTAGACTAGAGCAGCAGACGCGTTTACTCCATAGACAGTAAAAGAAAGTTTACTCTGATCGTCTCGCTCACGAGATCCAGTGAGAAGCGCTTGAGTTCAGCGAAGAACACAAATATTTAAAGGCAGATGAAACGGCGCTGACAAACAGGAGAAACACTGCGCGCAACGATACAGTCAGAATCTGAATTGATACTGAATCCATTTAGCCTACCATGGATTTTACTGTAAGGTTAGCCTTAACTGCACTATGAAATGTGGGATATACATATTGAATTGTATAATATTATTAATGTAGACAATGTATTAAATGACTAATGGAATATAATTATAGTATTTAATAATGTATTTAACTGTTAGGCTACTGTTTTTCATACAAATACCATAGAAACCATAAAGTTACATTTTGCCATGATAGTGAGGTGCTATAGGCTATGCCTGGTTTCATCTGTGGTTATCATGATCTAATGCATGATACTGGATGACCAATGGTTAATTTTAATAAAACTCAAACAGTCAGAATATTACATTTTACCAAATAAAAATGTGGTCGTTACATTAGTTTCTTTAAACAGATGTTACTGTTTTTGTTAATGAACATACATTTAAAAGAGTAGTATTAGCTTGAGTTAGGATGCAGATTTACTGTCAACTCACTGTCAAATATGCATTTCGAGACAAAACATGTAATTTGAATATTGCAGGCTGCACTGCAAACTGTGCTGAAGAAATATTTTTTCTATTCAGATGTTAATTTTGTTAAGGAAAAATGACAAATGTTTGAATGTTCACCTGTTTGGCAAGTGTTTGTCATGATATGTTCTGACAATAAAAAGTTAAAACCACAATTAACGCTCTGGATTATACAACTTTCACTTAGGAGCAAAAATCTGCCTTTAAACTTGAAAGAAATAAAGATTTGACATTTATCGTGATAATTATCGATATCGACTGATATAAAAAAAAATATCGTGATAATTTTTTTGGGCCATATCGCCCAGCCCTAATTAATCGTGATATATACATGCATATGTGTGTATTTATATATATAATAATTATACACAGAACACACACATATATTATGTAAACACAAACTTTTATTTTGGATGCGATTAATCGAAATTAATCGTTGCCCAGCACTCATTTTTAGTAATTATAACTGTGCGTTCACACCGGACGCGAATAGCGCGTCAAATTCGCGTCTACCGCGTCTAGTTTGACGCTTGACCACTTTGTGTTAATTCGCGCGTCAAGAGTGAAACTGACGCGCGTAAAAACAAAAGTTTGAAGCGAAATTTTCGTGCGTCACGCGCGTCGGATTCGAAACTTGTTGGCGGCCATCTTTTTTATTTTGATCAAGCATTCATCGGGAGAGTCACCGCTCTGTATTTGCTCTGGAGAGCAGAACAGCAGCATAGGGATCATCGTCGCCGTATTTGTGTCCACCAGACCCTTCGGAGGCGAACCCAGTTTGGCGAGTTATACCATTTGCTCGCTCCAGGAGCTGCGCCTGGATGACGGCCACTTTCAGCGGTACTTCCGCCTGTCCCGCGCCCAGTTTGATGACCTGTTGTCCCGCATCGGAGTGAGGATCACCCTCGCCCTCACCCACCTAATATGTCATTTATTTTTATGTTGATGATAAATGGAGCCAGCCTCCAAAATTGATTAACCTGTCCTGTGATTTTTTTTCTCTCTCACACAACACTGTCCAGACACGAATTTATGCACTATAGTATGTTTGTTGTCTTTACATTATAATAATATTTCATATAATCTATGGAATAAATAGCATTCAATACAAAATGAATGTCTCATATATTGAAATCAAGTTTTATGTGATAAAATATTTGATTTGTTGTGCGAACCACACCAGGCATATTTAGTCATATTACAACATAATTTATTGAAGCATCCAGATACTTCACCACGTGACAGCAGCAAGCAGCTAGGCTCCTGATTGGTTAACGCGGCGCGAATTGACGCCAAAGTTCAGATTTTTCAACTTGGGCGGCAGACGCAAATTCGCGTCAAACGCGTTTTTATATAAATGTATGACGCAGGTATATCTTGGTAAAATACTTTCTTATGACCTGTATATTAACCCATAAATCATTTGTCTTTGTAAGTATTCGAATGTGTTATTGCATAACAGCAATGCATGAGGTGAAATTTCTTGACCGTGTCACTGTGCAAGCATATGTATATGCATAACCTATATGCATAAATATAAGAAACATCCAAATGCATTAAAAATCTTTGCTTTTAGTTTGGGTCATTTAACTTTTGTCACCGACTCATTCCCCAAGCAGTCGCATGATATTGTGCCTCCAAACCACGTAGTTAAAATAAACAGCCATTTTAAAATATATTGTTTCCCATGGCACAGGAATAGATATTCTCACCCTGTGAAGATCAGTGCTGTGCCATAGCTCGATGGCAGTCTGGTTACTGTGTACACACTTCTTGTATTTTTATTGATTTTAGTATTAGACCCCACAACCCAGACCCCATTTATTTAATTAGAGTGCCCTTACATTCCTCTTCGGGGGCGTGATTAATTGAATGTGCACTGTATGAACTCGTACTATGATTAATGAAGGCCACACAAGACCAACATTTTTCACTGTTGCCAAGCTGCCTTCAAATTCAAGGTAATCGGGGTTTTGTGTGCAAAGCAGCTTTGGTGCTGTTTGCAAGTCATTGTTAAAAATATTTTTATTCAATTTTATCATTTTGTCTGACATTAAGCAGCCAACACAAAGGCCAAAAAGGCTTTAA
Source organism: Rhinichthys klamathensis goyatoka (assembly GCF_029890125.1). Taxonomy (NCBI): domain Eukaryota; kingdom Metazoa; phylum Chordata; class Actinopteri; order Cypriniformes; family Leuciscidae; genus Rhinichthys; species Rhinichthys klamathensis. Next base: position 1,326,448 of record NW_026606643.1, read on the forward strand.
TCTAGAACATTTAGTGGTAGTTCTAATGAAAATATAGCAAATTTGTCGTTTACCCAAAATCATGTCATTTCAACTCCATATACCTTTCTTTTTTCCATTCATGAAACACAAAATGAGATGTTTGGCAAAATATCCAAGCTGCTCTTTTCTCAAAATGTCTCAACTGGCGTCAACATGCTACTTTTAAGATACTGGCAATATCACATACACTGTTGTTATATGGAAAAGAGCAGCACTGACATTCTTCCAAACATCTTCTTTTTGTGTTTCACAGATTAAAGAACGACAAACAAGTTTGGAATGACATGAAGGTGAATAAATTATGTTAATTTTGTTACAAGTTAATTCTTGGATGAACTTTGTATTTAAAACTCAACATTTGTTCAGGCCAGATCTTGGTTGTCCCTTTAAATTCGATGACCTGTATTTGCTCTGTGGAGTCAGTATCAAAACTGTTCTAAACTTCAGAAAGTCCTGGGTAGCATTACAAGTATCAGTGAAATGGTTGAGCTGACACTAATGCTGAGAAGCATTTTGGGGGAAAATCTAGCAGGATTCCGGAACGAAGAGGCCATATCTGGCGGTCCTCTCAGCTTTCTTGTGGCAGAGATCACTATCAGAATGCAAATGTCAGTACAGTTCTATGGCACAGGTCTTAGTTACTTTGAGAGAGAATTTTACAACTCTCCCAAAAATCTAGTTGTTAAAAAATTGCAATTCCATGAAAGATGGTGTTGGCTGGTACAAGAAAAGGATGGTGGGGTTAAAAGTAAAGCCAAAGGTTTATCCTGACTAACAAGATCTACAATAATACGATTTTTCCTGTCATTAACTTTAACCATAAAGCTAAAATAAGATTAAGAGCAGCGGTCTCTGATTGTGAAATGGAAAACTACATTGTGATTGATCATCTTTAGGTTAAAGCTTTAAGTTGGGTCCTCGTGAAAACCAATAGATGTTCTCTTACGAGAGGTTCTCTCGTATTGCGTAAGCTAGCTTACGCTGCGGGAAAGATTCATCTTTTCTGAGAAATTGAAGCCAAAAATTATCCTATAATTTTGTATCCATTGTCAACGCAGTTCAGCTGCAGCAGAGCATGAGCAGGCTAGCTAGCAGCTCATTGGCTCGCTCACAGGGAACTGCTTAAGCCTATGAGGAGACACGAATGAACTCTCGGCCAATGAGAGTCTGACCTGCTCTCATTGCGTCAGAGCCCGCCGAAACGGGCGTGGCCAGAGAGTATAAATTCGCCTCTCAGGCTGCAAACTCTGATTTTCATCTCTTCAGCGAGGCTACACGCATCCGCTGATCCAGAGAGAAGCCGCCGTCGTGGAAAAGGCACCTTCTAGCTAGCATCTGGGAGACTGAGGAAGCCGGCCGTCTTCGCCACCTTCAGCCGTCCTGCAAGCTAGCGCCATCCGACGGATTCATATCCTTTACCAAAAGCTTCTTGTTTTGTGTGTGTGTATCTAAAAGAGCCGAGCGTCTTTGTAAAGATGTCTCGGTTTTTCCTCCTGCGGTTCTTGCCGCGCTCCCCTCGAGACTGGAGACCGCCACGTCATCTGCGCTCTCTGCCTCGGATTGGAGCACGCCGAGCTCGCCCTCGCCGATGGCGGCTGCGATCTCTCCGAGGAGATGCCGTTGTCGACCCTGCGGGCTCGACTTCAGGCCACTAAAGCTGCTTCCGCGCCGCCTTCGACTTCGCCGCGTAAGAAGAAACGCCGCTCGCAGAGGCCGCCGGAAACCCAGCCAGAAGCGTTCATCCCGCCGGAGCCTGTCGCCTCCCGCTCTCCTTCTCCGCCGCTTCCGGACATACAGTTGCCGCCGAGTGGCCGCTCTGTCGCCTCCGACGACGCCGCGGAGATCAAGGAGACATGTTCGCTTCTCGCTTCAGACAGTGAGGATTGGTCCGGTTCTCACGCCTCTTCGGCCCGAGAATCCTCTAGGACCCGCGCTGGAATTGAGGAGGAATTAGTGCGCCTCCTCTCACAGGCCGTCGAACGCCTCGGGCTCGATTGGTCTCCTCCCCCCGAGCAGACCATCAACCGTATGGACGGCAGCTATTTCCGCCAGCGCTCGACTCCCGTCACTAAACGGGCCGCGCCCTTCTTGCCCGAACTGCACGCGGAACTCACAAAGTCCTGGAATGCCCCGCTCTCTGCCAGAACTCGCTCCGACTCTTCCGCCCCGCTTCGCGTTGTGGACGGAGCCGCAGAAAAGGGCTATCTTTCCATTCCCCCTGTAGAGGACCTGGTCGCCGCACATCTGTGCCCGCCCTCCACGAGATGGCGCTCATCACCTGTGCTTCCTTCTAAAGCCTGCAGAGCGACTTCGAGCTTCCACGCGCGCGCTTACTCAGCCGCCGGCCAAGCAGCCTCTGCACTTCACTCCATGACCGTCCTCCAGATTCTACAGGGTGATTTACTGCGTGAGTGGGACGAGAGCGGAAAAAATCCTCCCTCAGTCGCGGATTTGAGGAGCGCCACGGACATTGCCCTTCGCGCTACAAAGTCTGCTGCTCAAGCCCTGGGGAAATGTATGGCCGCCATTTGCGTGTCTGAAAGACATTTGTGGCTCACGCTCGCCGACATGGGAGATTCCGAGCGCGCCGCTTTTCTCAACGCCCCGCTCTCTCCGTCCGGCCTCTTCGGATCTGCTGTCACGGGTATCGTTGACCGTTTCTCCGAAGTGCAGAAAGCCTCCCAGGCCATGAATCTTTTTCTGCCTCGTCGCGCTAGCTCCTCTGCAGGCCGCTTTTGTGACCAGCCTCCTGCACGAGCCCCACCCCAGCGCCCAGCTCAGCACAGTCAGACTTCTCAGCGACGCCAGGGTGGCCGCCCTCGTTCTCGCTCTGACAGCCGCCACAGACCGCCGCCTCCCCGTGGGCCTCGGTCCAGGATCACGCTGAAACCTGATCACTCAAAGTCTGCCTAGCACAGCTGAGAAAAAGACGGCGCTCTCCCGCCGAGGCCGGACCGCCGTCAAAGTTTCGCCCTCTGTTAGTCCCCGCTCACGCGGCTACTACAGCAGTGTACCCTGCCATTACCAAGCCGGTTCCCTTTCCCGCTTGCATGAGCACAAACGCCGTTATCACGGCGACCCAGAGAAATCTCAAAAAGAGCATAAAAGCCTCACGTGTAGAAAATGTGCCCACAACACTGTGTTCACTCATACACAAAAGCATTTCAGTTCCCGTGTGTCTCACAGAGCCCACTCTCATAAAGCGGTTCCAACCCGCTCGAGTTTCAGAGTACATAAGCGTTTCAGAGTCCCACCTCTGCTCACTCTGTTACACGGCCCTTAAACTCATCTCTGAGTGTAAGTCCCGCTGTCATAAACACGATGAGCGCGCCCGCGCGGCCCGCTGTGTGCAGCAACGGGGACCATGTAGCCATTCACCCCTTAGCGTTACGCTTCAAAGCGTGGGAAGCTATTCCGGGAATTTCCCAGTGGGTGCTAAACACAATAAGGCTAGGCTATCGCTTACAGTTTCACCACCGCCCTCCACGTTTCCGAGCGCGGCTAGAAACTATTGTGAACCCAGAAGCAGTGACTCTGCTCCGTTCAGAGATAGCAAAACTATTGTGCAAAAGGGCTATAGAGAGAGTCCCTCTATCTATGAGCGAGTCTCATAGATAGAGGGACTTACGGCCGTTATTTTCTGGTTCCAAAGAAAGACGGCGGCCTCAGACCAACCTTAGACCTCAGATTTCTGAACAAAGTTCTCATGAAGAGACCGTTCAAAATGCTCACTATCAGAAAACTGTATAAGATGAAAAAAATAAGATGCCTACTTTCAGATTCAGATAAATCCCCTTCACAGGCCATTCTTACGTTTCGCCTTCGAAGGCCAGGTTTATCAATACACCGTCCTCCCGTTCGGCCTATCCCTAGCACCCCGCACGTTTACGAAGTGCATGGATGCGGCGCTCACCCCCCTGCGGAGTCAGGGGCTGCGAATACTGAACTATTTGGACGACTGGCTGATTTTGGCACAATCACAGAGGGAGCTACTGTCTCATCGTACAGTTCTCCTCGACCATCTGAAAAGTTTGGGCCTCTCTGTCAACTGGACAAAGAGCGCACTTCAACCCAGTCAGACTATCTCCTTCTTGGGTATAGAGCTAGACTCGGTCTCAATGACGGCTCGTCTGTCTACACAGCGCGCGCGCCGTGTGCAGCGTCTCGCCGCATCTTTTCAGATGAACAGACTCACACCTCTGAAAACTTTTCAGAAGGCGCTGGGTTACATGGCCTCAGCCTCCGCAGTGCTCCAGCTGGGGTTACTGCGCATGCGCCCGCTTCAGTTCTGGTTGAAGAGCCGTGTGTCTCACCGCGCGTGGACCACGGGCCGCCAGCTGATAAAGATAACGCAGACCTGTATCACAGCTCTGCAGCCATGGACCATGACAGAATGGTTTCAGCGGGGCGTTTCCATGGGGACCTTTTCTCGCCGAAAAGTAATTTCGACAGACGCATCCAACATGGGTTGGGGTGCGGTCTGCGAGGGCTCACCGGCCTTCGGCCCCTGGTCAGCTCAGGAGAGTCTCCTCCACATAAACTGTTTGGAGATGCTGGCGGTCGAGAACGCGCTCACGCGCTTTCTGCCGCGCATTCACGGTCACCATGTGCTGATCCGTTCAGACAATATGGCTGTGGTCTCCTATCTAAACCGTCAGGGCGGAGTCAGATCCAGAAATCTCTTCCGGCTGACAGAACGCATCCTAGTTTGGTCCCAGTGTCACCTGCTCTCGCTCAGAGCGACGCACGTGCCGGGCCATCTGAACGACGGTCCAGACAGTCTGTCCAGGAACCCCATTCCCCCTGGCGAATGGTCCCTGCACACTCTTACAGTCCAAAAGCTGTGGCGAATATTCGGCAGAGCAGAGGTGGACCTCTTCGCCTCAGAAGAAAACACCCACTGCCCAATATTTTTCTCAAAACGCGAGGACGCGCTAGCCCAGACCTGGCCCAGCCGCCCGCTTTATGCATTCCCTCCGGTTTCTCTGCTACCGCAGGTGCTTCAGAGAATCAGGGAAACACGCCACTCGGTGCTCCTCATAGCCCCGCGTTGGGAAGGTCAGACTTGGTTTCCGGAGCTCACTCAGCTGTCACAGACAGCCCCGTGTCCCATTCCAGTCAGAACAGATCTCCTCTCCCAAGCTCGCGGCACGATCTGGCATCCCCACCCAGAGCGCTGGGCGCTTCATGCGTGGGTGATCAACGACTACCCGTTGCTTTGCCAGAAGAAGTGTTAAACACGATCATGCAGGCTAGAGCGGATTCTACTAGAAGGCTCTATGCGTCTAAATGGTCTGTGTTCTCTAAGTGGTGCACCGACAGAAACGTGGACCCACGGTCATGCGAGGTTCCTTCCTTGCTAGTTTTTCTCCAAGAGATGCTGGACAAGGGCAGGTCCCCATCCACTCTCAAGGATGACCATCTTCCTGCTCGCGCTCGCGTCAGTGAAGCGTGTGGGAGACCTTCACGCGCTGTCCAGTAGCGCTTCCTGTCTGGAGTTTGGGCCCAATGACTCCTTAGTCGTTCTCAAACCTAGACATGGTTATGTCCCAAAAGCGATTGGTACCCCATTCAGGGCACAAGTTATTTCCCTATCGGCTCTGCCTGCATTCGATAGCGAATCTGACTCTAATCTCCTGTGTCCGGTCAGGGCCCTGAGATTATACTTTACTCGCACTGCTCCGGTCAGACGAGCTGAGCAGCTTTTTGTTTCGTTCGGTGGGCGCACCAAAGGGTTGGCCGCCTCGAAACAGACTCTGTCCAGATGGATAGTTGATGCCATTGCAGCCGCATACGCGTCAAAAGACCTGCCATGCATCAGGGGCATGGCCTCATCGTGGGCTTGGTCCAGCGGAATTTCCATTCATGATATTTGTGTGGCAGCGGGATGGGCTTCCCCCTCCACCTTTATCAGATTTTACAATCTGGGAGTTCCCGCCTTGCAGGCTAAACTACTAGCAGTCTAGTATGTTACAGCTCTTCTGGTTGAGCTGCACTATAGGGAGTTATTCACGCAGACCGGTCTCGTTCTGTCCCTCCTTATCATGTGCTTATGTACTTCACAATCCCCTGCCCGCTCCGCTGGCCTTTGTCACATGTACATATTTTATTCCCACTCATAAGGGTTCCCCGGGGTCCCCCCTGGGACTCATAGTGGATGCTTAGCACGCACGGCGTTGACCAGGTGTTCGCGCAGCGTAAGCTAGCTTACGCAATACGAGAGAACCTCTCGTAAGAGAACGAATCGGTTACCTAACGTAACCTCGGTTCTCTCTAGATGAGGGAACGAGTATTGCGTTCCTGGCCGTGCTTGTGCTACTAGCGTTCTCGCTTCATTCTATGAAAACCAGAGTTTGCAGCCTGAGAGGCGAATTTATACTCTCTGGCCACGCCTGTTTCGGCGGGCTCTGACGCAATGAGAGCAGGTCAGACTCTCATTGGCCGAGAGTTCATTCGTGTCTCCTCATAGGCTTAAGCAGTTCCCTGTGAGCGAGCCAATGAGCTGCTAGCTAGCCTGCTCATGCTCTGCTGCAGCTGAACTGCGTTGACAATGGATACAAAATTATAGGATAATTTTTGGCTTCAATTTCTCAGAAAAGATGAATCTTTCCCGCAGCGTAAGCTAGCTTACGCAATACTCGTTCCCTCATCTAGAGAGAACCGAGGTTACGTTAGGTAACCGATTCGTTTTTAGACGTGCCAGCCAATAATGTGCAAGCTCCATTAAAAAGTTCAATAGAATTGGAGGCTACAGGCTACAATATTAAAGAAATCGGTGATGGGCAATAAAGTTTTTTTTTGTTTTTGTTTTTTTTTATAAATAACAAGCTACTTTTCACTTGTCATAATTCCTGTCTTGTGTTTTAGGACTTTTAAGTTGAAGTGTATGTTCCTATTGTTTCTGTGTTCACTGCCTATGTTCAGTTCTACCAGAAAGACTCGGGAGATAAAATTATGTAACAAAAGCATATATTTATTAACAGCCCAGCAAGCAAATATTTATAAAGTTATTTGGCGTAGGCCCCGTCCGTAGCGTGCAATCCGAGGGTAGCGGAATCTGTATTTCCTGAAGGCGAAGGCAGGGGCACAGCCGACCCCCGGGAGGTGGGTTTGTGGCACATGCGCGAGCGGCAAAACGGTCCCTGCAAGTCTCCTACCTGCATTTGTTTGTTTTGTTTTAATGTATGTTTTTAGATGCCGTAACTTCGTGGATTAATTAATTCATAAACTAATAACGTGTTGGCCCTCACCATGAGACTGATTCAAGTAATTTTTTCTGCTGATCCTCACCTTGTTTGCCGACCTTATTCAACATATCGTCGGCCACAACAACATTAAGATACACATCGGCCAGTCGGCTCGGATTATCTACACCCGGGACCTTTTGTTAAATATTGGACTCACTTCAACCCGTCTATGCTTCAAAGGCACGTCGCTGTTACCACCCGAATGTGTTAGAGGCAACAATACCAAAACAAGGAAACGCGGGAGGAAAGGAGGAATCCGGGAGCGGATTAAAAGGCAACCCAATAGACAATCTGTCATGCTAGGTTGTCCAAAGCCTACGGAACAGTGTGGATGAGTTGCGGGCCTGCACTCAGTACCTCTCGGACTACCGGCATTCTTGCCTTATCTGCCTGACAGAGAGTTGGCTTACGGGGGCGAACCCTGACTATGCAGCCGACCCGGAGGGTTTCACGCTGGTGAGAATGGACCACAACCAAAATTCTGGAAAAAGTAAGGGTGGAGGTGTGTGTGTATATATTAATAGTAAGTACTGTTACCCTGCTCATCTTACAATGAAACACCAAATTTGTATGAAGGACATTGAACTACTAGCGCTCAGCTTAAGGCCCTATCACCTGCCTAGAGAGATACACTAAATTAGACTTTTTGTGGTGTATATTGCACCCTCTGCCGATATACAAGTTGCGTCTTCTACTATCCATGAACTTGCAGCTCAGTCAGCGGCTCCAGATTCTGCTACTTTGTGATAACCCAAAAAGACTGTTAAGATGTTTCCTAACAACAAGCCCTGGGTAACAGAATTAAAACAACTTCTTAACGAAAAAAAGCGACTGTTCAAAGTGGGAGGAAACAGAGAAGAGAAAAGGACTGTGCAGAAAAACATAAAAGGTATGATCAGGGACTGCAAAGCAGCATATAAACATAAATTAGAGAACTTTTTTAGAAATTATGCTAGGAGAGCTTGGCAGGGGGTCCAGGCAATCACAGGATACAAGCCTAAGAGGCATCTTATGGCAGTGGATAATGAACTTGAAATGGCAAATGACTTTAATTATTTTTATTGCAGATTTGATATTCATGATTTTACAGCTGAACAAGAACTGGTTTATAAAGAAATCAGCAGTATGAAGTGTGTGGATATATACATTTCTATAGACGATGTTAAGTCTTACTTTAGACAGGTGAACCCCCGTAAAGCTAGTGGGCCTGATGGTATTAGCAGCAGGACATTAAGGGTGTGTGCAGATCAGCTGGCACAGCCCTTTCAAAGGCTGTTCCAGCTGTCAATAGACACTGGTGTAGTTCCTTGTCTATGGAAAAAATCTTTGATCGTGCCCCTACCCAAAAATAATAAACCTAGGGAACTTAATGACCTGCGCCCTGTTGCCCTAACATCTACGGCAATGAAATGTTTTGAAAAAGCTTTTATGTGAGGTCACACCATCCTTAGACCCAAACCAATTTGCCTATCGTGTGGAGAGAGGTGTTGAAGATGCACTGCTGACTCTGAAAAATAACATATATTAGCACCTTGAACAGGCATAGAGTCTTGTCAAGATTGTGTTCATAGATTTCAGCAGTGCCTTCAACACAATCCAACCCCACCTGATGGTAAGAAAATTGGTTCACCTTGGGGTTAACCCAAGACTAGTTTTGTGGATTTTTGACTTTTTGACTAACCGTAGCCAACAAGTCAAATTTAACTCATGTGTCTCATCGTTAAAAGTCATAAACACAGGGGCACCACAAGGGTGTGTTCTGTCCCCTATCCTATACACCTTTTACACTAACAACTGCCAAGCAACCATTTCAAACCATACCTTTTTTAAATATGCGGATGACACAGTATTAGTGGGTTTTGTACAGTCCAATACAGCATCCCTAGAGGGCTTTGAGAGGGAGGTGCAGGGTTTTATTAATTGGTGTACAGATCATTTCCTTGTGGTTAATGTGAAAAAAACAAAGGAGTTGATCATAGATTTTAATAAAAAGGGAACTGTAGTTCCACCCTCAAATATAAACGGGGTAGTGGTAGAGCGGGTCACAACATACACATATTTGGGTGTTGAAATAGATAATAAACTGACTTTTAATGAATGTGCACAAAATAAGTCGAAAAGGTTGCAGAAGAGAATGTTTTTTCTAAGGAAATTAAACCATTTTAGAATAGACAACTGTATTCTTCAGATGTTTTACAAAGCTCTCTTGCAGAGTGTCTTATCTTTCGGTCTTATGTGTGCCTTTGGCAACATGTACATTAAGAATCAGAATAAATTGCAACGAATCGTCAAAACAGCCAGCAAGATCATTGGAGTTGATCAAGTATCTATAGCCCAATTGTACAATGACCTTAGTCTTAAAAAGACAGAACAAATTATAAATGATTCAACCCACCCTCTTCATCAGAATTTCTTGAGAAGTAACAGGTCAAGGGGTAGACTACTGCAAAGGAAAATTAGGACCACAAGGTACAGCAATTATTTTGTGCCTACAGCAATTAGACTGTACAACAATCAGCTAGCATTTAGCTAGTTTATTTATTTACACATGCTTGTCATGTTTCTACAAGGTTTGTTGTTTTGTCCGCCTTGTCCATGTTTTTCTTTTTCTTATGTTTTAATGTTTAAATGTTTTAATGGTTTTGTATTTAATGCTTTTGTATCTATGTTTTTATTTGTATGCAGCAGGTTTTTTAACAGTGGAGCGTGTAATGGTGACCACATAAATTTCCTACTTGAAGATAATAAAGTTTACCTTGACCTTGGAAAGGGACCATCCTGGTGGTGGTGGGGAGGATGGAGGGGAAGGGACCATCCCCATCCTGGTGGTGGTGGGAGGATGGAGGGGAAGGGACCATCCTGGTGGTGGTGGTGGGGAGGATGGAGGGGAAGGGACCATCCTGGTGGTGGTGGGGAGGATGGAGGGGAAGGGACCATCCTGGTGGTGGTGGGGTGTCAGGAAGCATACACCGGGTCCAGTAGCGAGTTGAAATAAAGTTTATTTGTAAACAGTCAGGAGAACAAACAGAATAGCTGGCAACTAAACAGGCACCCAGCAGGTCCTAGGAACACGAGAACTGCAGAGTAGAATCCAAGCAGGGTAGAGGAGAAATGACGCGCCGTGAATATCCTCAACACAGGCAGACCACAGCTCAGGCAGAATGACAACAGGAGATCCGTGCAAACCGGGAACAGGACCAAAACTGCACAGAACAGAGATCAGCACAAGAACCAGCAACCCAAACGATCTGACACTGAACATGAGTAACACAGAACTACATATAGGACTAAATAAACGAGACACACCTGCGACTGATCTGATCGCTCGTCAGCGTAGCTGGCGCTGATAGGCAATCAGATCAGCACAGTACACACAGAATGAGCAAGCAAACCCGCAAACTGTGACATGGGGAGGATGGAGGGGAAGGGACCATCCTGGTGGTGGTGGGAGGATGGAGGGGAAGGGACCATCCTGGTGGTGGTGGGGAGGATGGAGGGGAAGGGACCATCCTGGTGGTGGTGGGGAGGATGGAGGGGAAGGGACCATCCTGGTGGTGGTGGGAGGATGGAGGGGGAGGGACCATCCTGGTGGTGGTGGGAGGATGGAGGGGAAGGGACCATCCTGGTGGTGGTGGGGAGGATGGAGGGGCAGGGACCATCCTGGTGGTGGTGAGAGGATGGAGGGGAAGGGACCATCCTGGTGGTGGTGGGGAGGATGGAGGGGAAGGGACCATCCTGGTGGTGGCGGGGAGAATGGAGGTAATTGTTTGCGTCAGCATCTGCGAACTCAGACGTGTAAGTACCGATCTTTTATACTGCAAGTATTAGAACATGATTGGTTAGATGTGAAGGTAATAAGTGACATAACGAATGAGTCTTCCTGGCCGAACTTACGATAAAGCTTTCATTTCCTGTGTTAGGATTTGTAGTCTTTTGTAGTCCTTTTGTTGATTGGTTACCCTGTTCATTAGTTTTGATTGTTCCCAGGTTTGTCTTGTTATTTTGTTAGCCCTTGTGTATTTATACCCCGGTGTTTCCCATGTTCTTTGTCAGGTCTTGTCTAGTGTTGGCTGTTTCGTTGATGTGCTCAGTTTTGTTTCTTGTTGCTCTGAGATTTCAATTCTGCCCTTGATGTTACGTGTTTCACTGAGTTTTCGAGTTTGTGCCTAATTTTTGTTAATAAATAACACTGACCCTGTCTCTGAGTCTTCTCAACATTGCATCACTATATCACTGTCAATTTTAGTTTAGCTTTTTGAGTTTCCTATAGTTCCAGTTTATTTAGATTTTATTTTAGTTTAAGAATTTTAGGGCTACCAATGTTAATGTGCAAACTGGTTTCATAAAAAAAATATATATATATATATATATATATATATATATATATATATATATATATATATATATATATATGTGTGTTACATTTATCAGCATGGTCTAGTCTAATTGTTCTCTTACGAGAGGTTCTCTCGTACTGCGTAATATCTTACGCTAGGGGAAAACCTCTTTTCCACAAGATATTGAAGCCAAAAATTATCCTTAATTTTGAATCAATGTAAAACGCGTTGCGGCAGCATGCAGACATAGGCAAGGCGGATCGCGTGCCTATTGGCTGTCCTGCGGCAACTGCAGCAGCCTATCGAGAGAGGCCCTTGGTGACGTCAGATCCAATGGGGGCGCTTCGCGCCCACTACGTCACCTCCCGCCAAAGCGGGCGTGGCCTGGGGCTATAAATATAGCTCGATGGGCTGATATAATCAGATTTTTCATCTCTTCAGCGAAGCTCGCGCATCGCTGGATCCAGAGTGAAGAAGCCGCGCCGTCTGAGAAAAGCTTTCTGTGGGACGAGCCTTTGCATCTGAAGCCGCTGGCCTTCATCTCGCCGCCTTTAAGTCGCCATACCTGCTACGCTTTCCGGCGTTTATATCCTTTTACTCTGCCGAGTGTGTGTTCGCCGCTGCGACTCACACTCTCTCTCTCTCTATCTAAAAGAGCAGCGTCTTTTTAAAGATGCCTCGTTCCTGTGGCTCGTGCCGAGCCGCACTCAGCGACCGGGACCGCCATTTCATCTGCGTTTCTTGCCTGGGTAAGGATCATGCAGCTCTCGTGGCATTTTTCTCAGAGTCTGCACTTCCGCCCCCTATAGTGCCGCGCCGTAAAAAGCGCCATACTCAGCGGGTCCCCGAGCCTTCTCCAGCCCGTGAAAGCTCGCCGGTTCGCCCGCGAGCTTCACCAGCTTCACTCGAGTCGCTCACCAACGGACAACGGCCGCCGTCCGCCGCTGCTTCCGCCATTAACCCTCTGGGGTCTGAGGTGTTTTCTGGGCCCTGGAGGTGTTCTGACATGCTCTGACATTTGTGTTTATTTCTGTTACTTGTGACATTTTCATGGCTAAAGTCTGATTACACTGTATTCAGCACAAACTCTGCTACAATAATATGTCAGCAGCATGTAGGTAAAAGTTTGTAGTTTTGAGATAATGACGTTTATGCGTGGTTTGTGAAAAAACTAAAAAGAATTGTCACTGAAATAAGGTCATGAAACCCATACTGATTATTTCTTCACAAGACTTTTGAAAATTGTATCACGTAGCCTAGAATATTTGCTCCAAAACTATGTGAAAATCATCCTGACTACTCATTCAGATAAGACAATAAAGTCTTTTAAAATTTGTATGACGTGTTTTGTGTAAGAAAGCTTTATGCGGGGAGGCGTTAACCACCCATTAATATATAGTGTTTCACCTGAGAAAGACAAAGACCCTCCCCTAATGGCCCTATTAGGTGCTATCATTATGAGGATCCTTGCACAAAAAATGAGGAGATTCAAAAAAGAATGGCTTTTAGATTGTTTGGGTTTATATACAACACAACATAATCCAAAGATACACAACAAAGGACAAAAAAGCACATTAGTAAACACACTGATCTAAAGATAGAGGCTTGAACAGTCACAACTTTGTGCCATTCCTGAAACATAGTACATATCCACCATTTCCAAGGTGTTTGATTTTTCATTTTACCATGTTCATGTACAGAGTATCCTGTGAATGTTGAAGTCAGCAGGACTCATCAGTGGCATCTGGTCCCTGTAAAAAATAAAATAAAAAAATAAACACCTGTGAACATGCTGATATCAAGAGAAACTATATGGCTGCATGACTTTGGGCACACATTGTAGATTTTTCTGGTTAAAATTGCGATTTATATATATATATATATATATATATATATATATATATATATATATATATATATATACAGTGTATATATATATATATATATATATATACACACACAGTGCTTAGAATAAGTGAACACACCCATGCTAAAGTTGACTAAAAAATCATCTTAATGCCTTAATTAAAAAAATGAGGAAAACTCCAACCTTTAGGGACACCAAATTTTCTTTTTGAATGAATAATGTATAGCAAATAATTAAATGTTTTTCCTTAAAATACAGGGTGCATACGTCTGGACACCCCTATGTTAAAATCCCATAAAGGCAGGCAGATTTTTATTTTTAAAGGCCAGTTATTTCATGGATCCAGGATACTATGCATCCTGATAAAGTTATCTTGGCCTTTAGAATTAAAATAGCCCCACATCATCACATACCCTTCACCATATAGACATGGTTTTATTTCAGTTGGCCTAATAGCTGGTTTGATTTGCATTGAGAGGTGATCTTATGGAAAGTACCCCATGCTAATCTCTAGGTATCGTGAAGGGTATGTGATGATGTGCGGCTATTTTAATTCCAAATTATAATAACAATAGCCTATAGCATGCGGCCTATAAATCGTTAAAAAGGAACACTTCAGTACACTAGAGAAAAATATATGTTTATCATGTTACTTCAAATGTTTCCATTCGTTATTTAACAGTAAACATGGTTCTAAACATTATAATATTCACCATATTAGAGTAAACACTGATACTAGCCTAACATCATGCTGTGTTTTATTATCAAACATAAAAACATCCTCGTGTCGTATGTATATTTATTTCCTGCCTGTCTAAGCTATAGTTCATATTTCAACATGTTTCCGTCTATTTCATAAATTTTAGTCTAGCAACAGTTCTCCTGGAATGTTAAGTTTATGCAACAATAACACTAACTAATATATTTCATAATACATTTCTTACCTTACATCTTTCTTGTCTTCAAATCGCGTTCTTCTTCTGAGGTAAATCCAATGTAAGCTCACTGCGTGTCTTCCAAACTCGACGAAAAGCAGAGGACTGATGAAGTTTAGGTAATTAGCGCGTTCGCATTCCTGCGTGGAGATTTGCATATCAATCTCTTTTGCGCGAGTGGGCGTGGTCAAATTAAAAATAATGAGCAAGCGTTTGAGAAACTGGACATCTTGTTGGTTTTATACAAATTACTTAAACAGAGAACATTTGTTTTCGTTTTGAATCAGATCATTTAAAAGTACACATTTAAATGATTATAAAGATATACACTCACCGGCCACTTTATTAGGTACACCTGTCCAACTGCTCGTTAACACTTAATTTCTAAGCAGCCAATCACATGGCGGCAACTCAGTGCATTTAGGCATGTAGACATGGTCAAGACAATCTCCTGCAGTTCAAACCGAGCATCAGTATGGGGAAGAAAGTTGATTTGAGTGACTTTGAACGTGGCATGATTGTTGGTGCCAGAAGGGCTGGTCTGAGTATTTCAGAAACTGCTAATCTACTGGGATTTTCACGCACAACCATCTCTAGGGTTTACAGAGAATGGTCCGAAAAAGAAAAAACATCCAGTGAGCGGCAGTTCTGTGGGCGGAAATGCCTTGTTGATGCCAGAGGTCAGAGGAGAATGGGCCGACTGGTTCGAGCTGATAGAAGGGCAACAGTGACTGAAATAACCACTCGTTACAACCGAGGTATGCAGCAAAGCATTTGTGAAGCCACAACACGCACAACCTTGAGGCGGATGGGCTACAACAGCAGAAGACTCCACCGGGTACCACTCATCTCCACTACAAATAGGAAAAAGAGGCTACAATTTGCAAGAGCTCACCAAAATTGAACAGTTGAAGACTGGAAAAATGTTGCCTGGTCTGATGAGTCTCGATTTCTGTTGAGACATTCAGATGTTAGAGTCAGAATTTGGCGTAAACAGAATGAGAACATGGAACCATCATGCCTTGTTACCACTGTGCAGGCTGGTGGTGGTGGTGTAATGGTGTGGGGGATGTTTTCCTGGCACACTTTAGGCCCCTTAGTGCCAATTGGGCATCGTTTAAATGCCACGGCCTACCTGAGCATTGTTTCTGACCATGTCCATCCCTTTATGGCCACCATGTACCCATCCTCTGATGGCTACTTCCACCATGTCACAAAGCTCTAATCATTTCAAATTGGTTTCTTGAACATGACAATGAGTTCACTGTACTAAAATGGCCTCCACAGTCACCAGATCTCAACCCAATAGAACATCTTTGGGATGTGGTGGAACGGGAGATTCGCATCATGGATGTGCAGCCGACAAATCTGCGGCAACTGTGTGATGCCATCATGTCAATATGGACCAAACTCCCTGAGGAATGCTTCCAGCACCTTGTTGAATCTATGCCACGAAGAATTGAGGCAGTTCTGAAGGCAAAAGGGGGTCCAACCCGTTACTAGCATGGGGTACCTAATAAAGTGGCCGGTGAGTGTATATCTCATGCCTGGGTGAATAGTATTCGCTGAGTTTTGTTTCAGTTTAGAGACGTGCTCCAAAAAAAAGTTTACGGTTAGGGAGAGCCAGAAAGCACACCCTGTTTATGTTCTTTATTTTACAAAAGCACAATGTTTTATTCCGATTGTTAGTGGACACATAAAAAAGAAGACATTTAACAGTTTATTTTTTCATATTTCTTAAGTCTTTATGACCAAAAATGACGGAGTATTTTAAGTCTATTTTGCTGCTATGTGAAAAAAATCGAGCAAAAAGCGCCGGCGCGTTTGCCGACCCCAGAGGGTTAATGACGACGAGATAACTGCATCTGTAGAGGAGGCCAGCTGCTCTATCCTGGCGTCGGACAGTGAGGATTGGGCGAGCCCTGTGGACCTCCCCCCCTCTGCCCGCGAGTCGTCAGGGAAACGGGCCAGCATCGAATCCGAGCTGATGCGTCTACTCTCACAGCCTGCGCACAACCGACTGGATGGATGTTTCCTGCAAAGGGGCCGCGTACCTCTGTCTCAGCAGCATTTTCCGTGGTCGATGGTGCTAAAGACAGAGGATAGCACTCTCTTCCTCCAGTAGAAGAAGCTGAGCGGCCCATCTTTGCCCGCCCTCTGCTGGACGGCGAGCTAAGACGGCGCTACATTCTAAACCTTGCCGCACTACTTCCGCTATGCACAGCCGCGCTTATACCGCCGCTGGACAGGCTGTATCAGCATTACACTCGATGACAGTACTGCAGATCTTCCAAGCTGACCTTCTCCGAAAACTGGATGAGGAAGGCCCGGAAGCTATCAGCCTGCCGGATTTGAGGAGCGCTACGGACCTGGCTCTTCGCGCCACAAAATCCACTGCACAGGCCATTGGGCTGGAACATGGCTTCTCTCACCGTTGCTGAGAGACACCTATGGGTGACGCTATCCGAGATGCCGGACGCGGAGCGCTCCGCATTCCTTTGACGCGCTGACGCGATCTCCCCAGCTGCCCTCTTTGGATCATCCGTCAAAGATTTTGCGGATAGATTCGCTGAGGTTCAGAAGACGTTAGAGCTCATAGAACACAGGAACATATTACTCGAATATCTCGAGAATCTAGGTCTCAAAGTCAATTGGGCGAAAAGTTCGCTGTCTCCCAGTCAGAAAATATATTTTCTGGGCACAGAACTGAACTCGCTGTCTATGACAGCACAACTGTCGCCAGAGCGCAGACTGAACATTCAGCACATCACGAAATCCTTCCGCTGCGGCACTATAGTCCCGCTCAAAAGGTTTCAGAAAATGCTGGGTCTCATGGCCTCAGCATCATCAGAACTCCGGTTGGGTCTACTTCGCATGTGCCCGCTGCAGTTATGGCTAAAAGCGCGAGTACCACCTCGGGCATGGGCCTCTGGTTTGTTTCGCCTCCAGGTCGATCAGAAATGCGTCACAGCTCTGAAACCTTGGAGAGCAATCGACTGGTACCAGTCAGGTGTAAACCTGGGGACTTCCTCGAGTGTGAGAGTGGTGTCCACAGATGCCTCCACCTCGGGATGGGGAGCGCTGCTCGAGGGCGGACCGTTCTTTGGCCAGTGGTGAGAACGGGAGAAGCTCCTAAACATAAACTGTCATAAACTCCCACGTCTGGCCCCGCTGCCCACTCTATGCTTTCCCCCTGTCTCGCTCCTGCCTCAGGTATTGGAACGAATCAGGGAAAACGGATGCTCAGTGCTACTTGTTGCTCCGCTCTGGAAAAACCAGGCTTGGTTCCCAGTTCTGATGCAGCTGACAAGCACTGCCCCATGGCCAATACCGACGAGGAAAGACCTCCTCTCTCAGGCCAAGGGCTCGATTTGGCATCCTCGCCCGGAGCTGTGGTCCCTGCACGCATGGGCCATCAACGGGTACCCGCAAACCTCCCGGAGGGAGTGTTAAACACGATCACGCAGGCTAGAGCGCAAAGCCCGAGCAAAGCCGAGGCTTTTCACCCCTAGACTGCGGGGTTACGGAAGTTCTCTCCTTCCTTCAAGAGCTACTGGATAAGGGCAGAACCCCCATCCACGCTCAAAGTTTATGTGGCGGCCATAGCAGCGTTTACAAAACCCACGACTGGCCAGTCACTGGGGAAGAACGATCTGGTCATCCGCTTCCTTAAAGGAGCTAAGAGGCTGAATCCTCCCAGACCCCCCTCAGTCCCCATGTGGGACCTTTCCACAGTTTTGAAAGCCATGAAAGGTGCCCCATTCGAGCCAATCCACTTGTCGGACATGAAACATCTGTCATTTAAGACAGTGTTTCTTATGGCTCTTGCTTCAGTGAAGCGCATAGGGGATTTACAAGCGCTCTCATGCCCCTTTTCCACCAAAGCATTTTGAGAGCCGGTTCGGAGCCGATGTCTACTCGCGAACCAGTTCTTTGTGTTTCGACAGCTAAAGAACCGGTTCGCGGCCAGGAAAATTGGTTCCAAAGCAGCACCAACTCTTTGCAGGACTAGAACCAGAGAACCGTTCTTTTACCACGTCACTTTTACGTCGCGCAATTTATATATATATATATATATATATACATACACAGACACAGACACACACACATACTATTATTTGAATGAGC
This sequence comes from Rhinichthys klamathensis goyatoka, assembly GCF_029890125.1. NCBI lineage: Eukaryota > Metazoa > Chordata > Actinopteri > Cypriniformes > Leuciscidae > Rhinichthys > Rhinichthys klamathensis. Next base: position 1,344,983 of record NW_026606643.1, read on the forward strand.
AAAATTTATAATGAGATGTGCTCCAGTTCACGTGCAATGCAATCGCGCCCGCGCGACCATGACCATATCATGATCATATTGTCTGCTATATTTGCTTCTTATTTATTATATCCAGGGAATTGGTTGATGAAAAATGTATTAAAATTAATATATAATTTATACAAAACGAAATTCACTTTAAAGAAAGGCTTTCTAGAAAACAAAACTTAATTTAGAGGTCAAAATCATGTCTGACCCATCAAATCTTCCGATATATTGCGCATCTTACTCATGCGGTTCAATTCTCATAATCAGCAAAAACATCATAATATTTTAACAAAAAAGAAACTAAATGCACTTATGTAATGGCTACTACACATATAGTGGGCCTATACAGATTCTCTATTGAAATTAACATTAACAATGCTGTAGAAGTGCAGTTTATTAATAGTAGCTTAGTTAACTAATGTAATTAAGTGTTATCGATTTTGTATACACCGATTCAGAGGTCTCGTGAGTTCAGTGTTGGGCAGGTCAGTTGTTTTAACTATTCATTAAAGTAAAAGGTTAAAATGAGTTGTTTGTGTATTGGACGTGTCATTAGTGGACGTCTAGCCACGGCACGCTTGTGTGATTATCTCGGCAGTTTAGGACATCGCAAAAGATTTGCGTCAATACAGAAAACATTTAATCACTGGATAGGTTTTTTTCATTTATTAAAATGTGGTTTATGTCAGCTGAATGGGCGGAACGCTTTTTAGAGAAGATATGCAACGTGTTTTTTTTTTTAGCACAATTCACACACACCGCGGTAATTCAGAAGAAAAAAATCTCCAAATGCTTCACGTGAAACTGCGGTCTTCCGACCTTTTACTATCGTTTCAATTGATTTTGATTAATATGCGGAAGGGAGGGAGAGAGAGAAAGAAATTCGCTGGGCTCTCTAATGAGTGGAAAAACAAACAGGTTCTGAGAAGGGTCGCAAGTTGAACCAACTTTGAACCAGCACCAGTTCCGAACCCGTTCTTTTTTGGTGGAAAAGGGGTAGCAGTAAGCACGACGTGTATGGAATTTGGGCCAAATCACTCGAAAGTCATATTCAAACCAAGACACGGATACGTGCCTAAATCCCTGAACTCACCATTCAGGGCTCAGGTTATTTCCCTGTCTGCCCTGCCGGTTTACAATGAGGAAAAGGACGCGAGCTTCCTTTGCCCAGTCAAGGCATTAAGAGCTTATGTGTCTCGCTCGTCTGTTTTCAGACAGACTGAGCAGCTCTTCGTTTCGTTCAGCGGACGTGCTAAGGGACTAGCCGCATCAAAACAGAGCCTATCCAGATGGATAGTTGATGCCATAGCGCTGGCATACACGTCTAAAGGCTTGAAGTGTCCTTTAGGTGTTAGAGCGCACTCCACAAGAGGCATGGCCTCGTCATGGGCTTGGTCTAGAGGAATTACCTTGCAGGATATCTGTATTGTCTGCCCCGTTGCTTCGGCTCAGAATACTACAACTGCTTGAGCACCGCTCGCTGATCGATAAAATTACTCCATGGGCAAAAGTAAGACCCATACTGTTACACAGTTCAGGCCAAACATTTTCACCCTGACTGTGTGGAACACTGTTAATGTGATTAGCTCCCTTAGGACGCTAACTTATTGGGAATGACACTTCTAGCCTCTCTTCTCAGACTCTTTGTAAGTCCCTGGTGATAATGCACTATATGAGCCCCGGGCACCTGCCCTTGGGACTTTGGTGTTGGATCCCAGCACGCACGGCGTTTTACACTGTGTTCCCCTAGCGTAAGATATCACGCAGTACGAGAGAACCTCTTGTAAGAAAACGTACTCGGTTACTAATGTAACCTCGGTTCTCTCTAGAAGAGGGAACGAGTACTGCGTATCTTTGCCGTGCCTGCAACACGCTCTGGTTCGCTTCGGCGATGAAAAACCAGATTATATCAGCCCTTTTGAGCTATATTTATAGGCCCAGGCCACGCCCGCTTTGGCGGGAGGTGACGTAGCGGCTAAACTACGCCCATTGGATCTGACGTCACCAAGGGCCTCTCTCGATAGGCTGCTGCAGTTGCCGCAGGACAGCCAATAGGCACGCGAGCCGCCTTGCCTATGTCTGCATGCTGCCGCAACGTGTTTTACATTAATTCAAAATTAAGGATAATTTTTGGCTTCAATATCTTGTGGAAAAGAGGTTTTCCCCTAGCGTAAGATATTACGCAGTACTCGTTCCCTCTTCTAGAGAGAACCGAGGTTACGTTAGTAACCGAGTACGTTATTTTTATGTTTAATGTTTATAATATAATATTAGTGAGTTGAGTTTTATAATATACTTTAATGTAACAAATTAAAATAAATTTGAAGCCATTTTTATTTTAATTAGATTTGGAGTAATGAAGTGCATTTGAGGGTACGTTGACATAACGATGTAGGCCTACTAAAAACCCAAAAGTTTGTAAACGGCTCCTCAAACTAAACTAAGGGGCAGTTTTCAACTAAAAACAGAAAACTTTTTATGCGTTTTGGCCGTTCATTTACACGACAATGACCTTTTGGGGGCCTGAAAACGCAAAGTCTAAATCAGTCTAAAGTTTCAAAAGGGTTCTTGGTGAATGCTTTTGCCTAATTTAGACTGAGTTAGTTAATGTAAATTAATAATTTCTAAAAACAACTAACTGATTTATTTGCTCATAGTTTCTGTGTGGCATATACATTTTTTGTGGCAAAATTTTTGATTTCTTCTTTGATTTGATAGCTTCTGTTGTTCACCACTATTTTTGCAACAGCGTTTTTAGTTGCATTCAGGGCCGTCATTAGTGTGGTGCAAGTGGTGGGCCACTTAGTGTAAATTTACCTTTTCAAGGTTCCTTGATTATCATAGTAACTCCTTTCAAATTGCAGATCGTTTTTATATTTTCCATAGCAGAAAAAGGAAAATTAATACATTCAAATTCGAATAGCTTGTGCTGCCTATAAAACGATTTAAGATTTTCTGTCAAACTGTTACCCACTATAACCCAAACCTCCTCCTGACTTTAAAAGACAAGTGTTCTCAGTGAAGCCTGTTGTGCCGGCAAATCTTTCATCAAAACAAAGTTCAAAATCTTCCAAGTTTTAAAGAGGAACAGACATCTACACAGCCCCCCGCTCACGACTGAACCGCCTTATGTTCAGAAAAATTCTTAAGTGTCTTTAACATGCCCGCTGGGAAATTTGCAAAAACCATCCCTGACAAAAAGCAAAAGAGGATGAGCGCAGAGAGTAAAAGCACAACAAAGTAGAGGGGGTTAGACAATCAATAAATAAATGCTTCAAAGGAGATACCTGGGAGAGAGGTGGGGATCGCTCCAAACAAGAAAAAAAAAGGATATAGAGAAAGGGGAAGAGAGAGAGAAATTGATTTTCTGTAATGGTTTCAGTGCCATACTCTGACACGATTATGATTTAGCTTCTCTTATTGGCACAGATTCAGGCCACGGTCAAAGCTCATCACTCACATTAATTAAACTACACAATCAATTGCTTGTTTAAGAAAATCACTATTATACAGCATTCATATTCCTGACATAAGCTTCATGAAGGGAGTTTATTATCTTTTAGCATATGCTACGCATGGGATTTTATCTCTTGAGTCTCGAGCCTCGCCTCAAATGCGTCTTATGCGCTAAAGGATTTGGTTGACAAATATATCAATTCCGGAGAATTCCAGAGTCAGATTACGTTGTTTGCCAGGTAGAAGGCGAGATAAACCCAAAGCGAACAACATCTGTTTACGGTGCAGTCTGCATCCTCCGTTGTTTACTTCTTTGACATTCTTCTCATGGGTAACAATTCAATCTAAAAGCCCCTGTAACCCCTCACCTTGCCTAAGGACACCCACTGCACCTTCGCCCAGGAAGCGGCTTCACCCCTCGGGCTGCTGGGTATTTTCAATCAGGTTAGTCCTTTCCCTCAGACATGCCAACATGACAGCTGACCTTCACAAAAGTATAGCCTTGGCCTTTTTCTCGGCAGAAAGTGTTTTTACTGTTATCCGGTGATGGAATGCTTTAGCCTCCGAAAAAGGTAAAGCAGAATGGACTTAGACACGGGGGGAAAGAGCACAACAGAGTGACCCAGAGAGACCGATAGATGGAGAAAAGGAGAGCGGTCTGGAGAATGATTAGCTTAAAACCGGCTTCCCTTTTTTTGGTCAAAATTAATCTCTTGGAATTACACTTTTCTCAAATTGCTTGACAGCCAGGGAGAATTTGTTTTGAGAGGCAAAATACATCGCACAGTTGGCTCTTTTGGCAAACTGCTGTAATTGTACACCAAGCGGCCTTCTGTTTAGAGTGCACATATGGTTATAGGTTAAACACTGTCTTGCAGTTGCAGTTGGACAAGTACAGGTCACGTACAGGTGAAACATAGGATATTGTCATTTTCAGTGTTAGCACACCTCTTGCTAAAGCATATATGCAAATAGGCTCATTGTAGATTGTGCTTTCTTCACAAAACATGAAAAAGTTGAGTTAATGTTGCACTATTAAAGCAGGTGGTAGACAATATCTTTTAAAAAAGATTCTCTATTTACAATGGTGGCAGTATTTCATCAAATGATGGTCAAATCACCATTCATCCTGTGGTGGAAATTACATTCTATTTTGTATATTTAACTCTTTTGTCTTGCTAAGGCAAATTTTAAGTTTATGTTTTAAATTTTAGATTTTAAACTTTAAACTTTAATTTTAAATGTAATTGTATGTATTGCATTATGTATCCTAAATACACACAATTAAAATATATTGTCACTCTCTCTCTCTCTCTCTCTCTCTCTCTCTATATATATATATATATATATATATATATACACTCACCTAAAGGATTATTAGGAACACCTGTTCAATTTCTCATTAATGCAATTATCTAATCAACCAATCACATGGCAGTTGCTTCAATGCATTTAGGGGTGTGGTCCTGGTCAAGACAATCTCCTGAACTCCAAACTGAATGTCAGAATGGGAAAGAAAGGTGATTTAAGCAATTTTGAGCGTGGCATGGTTGTTGGTGCCAGACGGGCCGGTCTGAGTATTTCACAATCTGCTCAGTTACTGGGATTTTCATGCACAACCATTTCTAGGGTTTACAAAGAATGGTGTGAAAAGGGAAAAACATCCAGTATGCGGCAGTCCTGTGGGCGAAAATGCCTTGTTGATGCTAGAGGTCAGAGGAGAATGGGCCGACTGATTCAAGCTGATAGAAGAGCAACTTTGACTGAATTAACCACTCGTTACAACCGAGGTATGCAGCAAAGCATTTGTGAAGCCACAACACACACAACCTTGAGGCGGATGGGCTACAACAGCGGAAGACCCCACCGGGTACCACTCTTCTCCACTACAAATAGGAAAAAGAGGCTACAATTTGCAAGAGCTCACCAAAATTGGACAGTTGAAGACTGGAAAAATGTTGCCTGGTCTGATGAGTCTCGATTTCTGTTGAGACATTCAGATGGTAGAGTCAGAATTTGGCGTAAACAGAATGAGAACATGGATCCATCATGCCTTCTTACCACTGTGCAGGCTGGTGGCGGTGGTGTAATGGTGTGGGGGATGTTTTCTTGGCACACTTATGCCCCTTAGTGCCAATGGGGCATCGTTTAAATGACACGGCCTACCTGAGCATTGTTTCTGACCATGTCCATCCCTTTATGGCCACCATGTACCCATCCTCTAATGGCTACTTCCAGCAGGATAATGCACAATGTCACAAAGCTCGAATCATTTCAAATTGGTTTCTTGAACATGACAATGAGTTCACTGTACTAAAATGGCCCCCACAGTCACCAGATCTCAACCCAATAGAGCATCAATGGGATGTGGTGGAACGGGAGCTTCGTGCCCTGGATGTGCATCCCACAAATCTCCATCAACTGCAAGATCCTATCCTATCTATATGGACCAACATTTCTAAAGAATGCTTTCAGCACCTTGTTGAATCAATGCCACATAGAATTAAGGCAGTTCTGAAGGCGAAAGGGGGTCAAACACAGTATTAGTATGTTTATATTATGTATTATAGTATGTATTAGTTCCTAGTAATCCTTTAGGTGAGTGTATATATATATATATATATATATATATATATATATTAAATGTAAGATTGATTAGAAATAAAATGCAATTAAATATTAAAAATTTCTTACATAATGTGTCACATTTTATCCCTTAACTGGCAGTCCCATTTTTGGGGCATAGACCCAAAAATGACAGTTCCACTTTAAATTGTTATAAATCTTTAATACTTTGGAGCACAGACTTAAGTTTGGTCTCTTTTTAAGGAGACAGATTATTGTAGAAGTGAAAAAGATCTCGATTCAAATAAAATTTCTATCAGATAGAAAGGAATGATGTAAACCTGAAATAACTGACGGAGGGAGTCGAGTGATTACGACTACCTTCTCAATTAGATTAAAGAATAACTTGCTTGATAAATGCCTTGATGCATATGTTTACTGTAGCCTTATTATCATAAGATCTGTGTTTATATACGTTTACCTTCTTACGAACGTGCACATTTGTTTATTTACATCTTATGAACTGTTCAGTGGAGGAGACTGAATACTATATGTTTGCACAAAAAAAACTTCTTCTGACACATTTATCAGCTTTCCTTTTAGGTAAAAACCTTTAGGTATAAAATGGCTTTATTCAACCTTACTTTTGGTTGCTTTCTCTGATTTGAACATTAATTGTACATGTAAACAAAAATGTGAATCAGAATTGGATTTTACTGTTCATACTGTTCATAACCAGACATTTTTAAAGTATAAATTAAAAGTTAATTAAGTTAAAATTTATTAGAGGGAAAAATTGTTGCTTGTGGCGGATATTACACTACAACTGTGAAGTCTGCCAGATTGCAGTAGTCTCCACAATCTAGAACTCAAAAATGCAAGTACGGGAATTGTAGCATGCAAATTACGTTTTGTCGCTAAAATAGGCTTACCAAAGACAACGTAGCAAATGAAAAAGAAAATTTAGCAGCCACAATTCTTTCAATTAATCCATCCCCCTCTCCCCTCCAAAGTCTTTACAGCTATTCTGCCCTACAAAGCAAAAAGGCAGTAACTACGCAGAGTGCAGAACAGAGAAAAATGACTTTAAAGTTATCCTGTCATCCAGCCTAAGTAGTTGTAGGTAGATTATTGGACATGTGGCTGTTTTGTTACTTTATATTAGCTTATTCTTTGTACATATCAATCCTCATATTTAATTTGATATTTTACCCCTATTTTGCAGTTACTGTATTCTTGCTTTGTATTACTTACCAAAAACGTGGCACCATACCAAGGGAAAAGGCAGTAACTACAGATTCTCCAAAAACTATTTTGACACAACTTGGGCTCTGGGTCTGATACACTGTGTTTGAAATAATTGGAACCATTTGGACAACATTTTCACAATTTTTGTGTTGCGAAACTAGTGTTGCGGAGCGGGCGTGTTACGGATATGTGGTGTAAATTTTTAGTAATCAAAAATCATGTCTAATTAATTGAAATCATGAAACTTTTATTATAAACTATTATTAAACTTATACAATATTTTAAAAACAAACATTTTTGGTCAAACAACATGCTGCACAATGAGCTTTACTGTTAAAATTAAAACATTGAAGAAAAATTGTGATTATTCCTTTAAAAATTAAGTTTTAATCTTAATTTATTTGTAGTGTTAGTATTATTATTACATTGAGACGTTTCTAAATTCTACTGTACAGCAGTAATATATTTCTTGTCAAGTTAAACCGAACTTTTATTTTGACGGGTTGCCGTGAAGACCGTGTCCTCATATAGGCAAAAAAACAGCTCGATCGTCACACACGTGCTTCAGCGCGTGCGTATGTGTGTGTGTGTGTTAGTTTGGTAGGGGAACAATTAGGGGAAACACTGCATCTCAAACTAAATTTGTGTGAATAAGTTAGAAGCGTGAAATCGCAAATGTTAAAACCGTCCCGTGAGGATGCCGCGAAATCAGCTGTGTGTTCACCATGGCAACAGTAACTACACTGCGCAGCAACACAGTTATTTTTTGGTAGGTAAAACATAGCAAGAATACAGTAATGGATGTTACTGTACTCTTGCTTTGTTTCACTAGGGCTTTTTGCAGTTACTGTACAAACGACTACCATTTTTCTCCAAAACGACACACATTTGAGATAAGATGTTTTGTCACATAACAAAGGATGCCTTGAATGTCATGAAAATGATAATAACTCATTTTTGACCAAAAATGCAGTTACTGCCTTTTTGCTTTGTAGGGCAGTATTATAGTGTGCACTTTAATGATCTCACCTCGCAGGGGTCCTTTATTTTCATCAAATGCCAAAGCTACAAAAGAGGAGTATATGGATCTTTCTCACATTGGACACTTGTTTGGGATTAAACAATCTATAGCACTCCAGATGTGACCCTAGTAGTTTCTGTCAGGCGCCAATTCCTGTGCAGAAGATTAAGGCTCTGAGGAAAGCATGTCAGTGTAAGGTCAATCGAATCCATCTCCAAAACACACTTACTGTCGCTAAATATCACGCTGAAGATATCAAAACATTGCCCGCAATCTATCTCGGCAGATGTCTGCTTGTGTTTTGCTTCAGTACGGGGTAGTGGAAGAACGCAGATAATAAGCTTAACTGAAATGACAACACACATTAGGTTCAGCGGCTGCAGACTTTGGAAAGTTTTCCATATGTCTCAGCTAAATGTGCATTCGGTCCAGAAGTAAGGGAAAGCCGATGCAGGCTGTCGCTTTAGTACAAATATGGGCTGTTACTCATGAACTTCCCCTTCGGCTATACTTCATTACTGACCTAATGAGCCTAAACAAACGAGTAGAGAGCTCTAGCCCCGCTAACAACACAGAACACACTTTAACCTCGCAGTTGAACGCTGTATGACTGTAGTTCATGATGAGTGAGCTGACTCGGGTTGCTGTCCTGCAGAATTTAGTTGGCTTTATTGACCTGTTTTGGACTTGTTGGCATTCTAGATCCAGGAACATCTCTAACCGTGTTAGCCAGCACTTGAATTACTTATTTGTTTAGGATGTTGAATACAGTTTTCTGAGAGCTAAGATATCTTATACGATATCTTTATATAAAATTGCTGGGCTTTAACTGCCACACTTGCTAACCGAACTTATATTCTCAATCCTTTCTTCTTCTTTCTTTTACACTTCATTCTAATTAGCATTACATTTACAATGCATGGTTTGTATTGACCTCAGTATCTAATGTGCACCAGGCACAAAAGAAATGACACTTTAGGTGCTTTCCTTTTGAGCTTAAGTGCCCAGCATTCCAGTACAGAAGTCTGAATAAAGGCAGTGAGAAAGAGTTGATAACTGTTTTATTAAATTAAATTAGTCCCAAGTGTGATTTGGACAGGCGTATAAAGTATGCAAGATGCAACATTTATAGTGCAACTATGATTACTGTTAAAGAGCATATTGCAGGTTAAAAAAAATCTAAATTAATATCTAACCTTGTATGAAAATACCATATGAAAAGGTAATGCAGGATTTAAAATATTTTAAGAAACGACATAAGGGCACACATTTAGTAGATAAAGTGAGCGTTTCTTTGACTGCTCGTAAAAAACGTTTTTTTTCAGCATCGCGTCATTTTACGTCACCAGAGGGAGGGAGCCTCAGCAGCGCAGATAGGTTTGTATTCAGTACGAGCGGGTAAATTTGCTTTTTTATACTCAGTCTCAGAATGACAATTTGGAATGTAAAGAACAACATATTATACAGTTATTTGTTTTATTAGGAAAATACCATATACATAAAAAGAATTGGGCTTTTTTTCACGTTTTATAAATGACTTCACATTATATGTACATCTTTTGGAACAAACAAACTAAAAACAAAAAAGCAATGAAAACATGTAATGCTTTGAAAGCACAGGATTTTATGTAAAACTTTTTTTTGTATTTTTTATTTCCTGGCAGCTAATGTTAATGTGATATTGTGAATATGTAAAACCTCTTGTTCTTGTGGCATCGAATTTAAAAAAAAGTCAGTAAGAGCGGTCGTGAATCAGTGTTTTCCGTAGTTTTTATATTTTAATTTATCATCGTCATCATTGTAAATTATTGTGTTTGTGGAGGTTGCAAAAACTCCGGCCTGTCAGGACATCGAGTCAGGTTTCCTAACAAGAAAAGGGACGGTGCTGTCTATCGTGCCTGTGTGCGGTTTGTGCAGCTGTAGAGACAGGATTTCTCTTCCGCATCGGCTTCCAAAAACGCGATCGTGTGTAGCGTACACCAGATCTGAGGAACAAAAACGTGTATATCAGGAATAAAAATATCTATCTGTCTCTCGATGAGCTAAGTTATATTACGTAACGTTAGTCTGGACGGATATAAATGAGCATGACATACGCGCCTAATCAAAGCTTATATAGTTTATTCTGTTATTGGAAAAATCCAATACTCCTAGATGACCAATAATAGCTTTGCTATTAACTGATACGATGGTAATAATCGATATATACACCTCACATTTTACCAAACAGAATGAACGATGCACTGTTAACTCTATTACACTATTAATTAAAACGAATCGGTTACCTAACGTAACCTCGGTTCTCTCTAGAAGAGGGAACGAGTATTGCGTAAGCTAGCTTACGCTGCGGGAAAGATTCATCTTTGCTGAGATATTGAAGCCAAAAAATTATTTCATAATTTGTATCCATTGACAACGCAGTTCCTCTGCGGCAGACCTAGAGCAGGCTAGCTAGCAGCTCATTGGTTCGCTCAGAGAGAACTGCTTAAGCCTATGGGAGAGCGGGGCTGAACCCGCTTCCAATGAGAGGCGCCCGCGCGCTCATTGCGTCATGGCCCGCCAGAATGGGCGTGGCTATGGTGTATATAACAGTCTCTCCCAGGCTTATATGTTGATTTATTTCAGCGTGAAGCGAAACGCTAGTAGCGCAAGCACGGCCGGGAACGCAATACTCGTTCCCTCTTCTAGAGAGAACCGAGGTTACGTTAGGTAACCGATTCGTTCTCTTACGAGAGGTTCTCTCGTATTGCGTAAGCTAGCTTACGCTGCGGGAACACCTGGTCAACGCCGTGCGCGCTATGAATCCACTCATGAATCCCAGGGTGATACCGGGGGATTTTTAACGTGGAGTGAATGTATTATGAGGCCGGCAGAGCGGGCACATGAAGTGTATACATAAGCATCTATGAGGCCGGCAGAGCGGGCACATGAAGTGTATAAGCATTTAAGGAGAGCACAAGGGGCGAACCGGTTGTGTGAGGGACTCCCAGTAATGCAGCTTCTTAGGGAGCTGGTCGTTAGACAGCTAGTAATTTTGCCTGCAAGGCGGGAACTTCCAAGTTGTAAAATCTGACAAAAATGGACGGGGAGGCCCATCCCGCGGCCACACAAATGTCATGAATGGAAATTCCACAGGACCATGCCCACGATGAGGCCATGCCTCTAGTGGAGTGCGCCCTGATGCCCAGAGGGCAGGGCAGGCATTTAGATGCGTAAGCAGAGGCGATAGCGTCTACTATCCATCTAGACAGTGTCTGTTTAGAGGCGGCCAGACCTTTGGTGCGCCCCCCAAACGACACGAAAAGCTGCTCAGCGCGTCTGAACGCGGCAGCGCGCGTAGTGTACAATCTCAGAGCCCGCACCGGGCAGAGGAGATTGGCGTCACGCTCACTATCGGATGAAGGCAGAGCCGATAGGGAAATAATCTGAGCCCTGAACGGGGTACCAATCGCCTTCGGGACATAGCCATGTCTAGGTTTGAGAATGACAACAGAATCATTCGGACCAAACTCGAGACACGCGGCGCTGGATGAGAGCGCGTGAAGATCCCCCACGCGTTTTACTGAGGACAGAGCCGTCAGAAAAACGGTTTTGAGCGAGAGGTATTTTAGGTCCACAGACTCGAGCGGTTCGAACGGGGGTGCTTTCATAGCTTCGAGAACTATAGAAAGATCCCAGATAGGAACCAAAGGGGGGCGCGGAGGGTTCATCCTCTTAGCTCCCCTGAGGAAGCGGATGACTAACTCGTCTTTGCCCAGGGACTGAGCGCGTCGGGGTTCAGAGAACGCCGCGACGGCTGCCACGTAAACCTTGAGAGTGGAGGGGGACCTGCCCTTGTCCAGCATCTCTTGAAGGAAAACAAGCAAAGACGGCACCTCGCATGACCGTGGGTCCAGATGTTTGTCGGTGCACCATTTTGAGAACACAGACCATTTAGACGCATAGAGCCTTCTCGTGGAAGGTGCTCTAGCCTGTATGATAGTGTTTCTTACTCCTTCTGGCAAATCGACGAATAGTCGTTGATCACCCATGCATGTAGCGCCCAGCGCCGTGGATGGGGGTGCCAGATCGTGCCGCGAGCTTGAGAGAGGAGATCTGCTCTGACTGGGATGGGCCACGGGGCTGTCTGCGACAGCTGAGTGAGCTCCGGAACCCAATTCTGACTCTCCCAACGCGGGGCTATGAGGAGCACCGAGTGGCGTGTGTCCCTGATCCTCTGAATTACCTGTGGTAGCAGAGCGATCGGAGGGAATGCATAGAGCGGGCGGCGAGGCCATTCCTGGGCTAGCGCGTCCTCGCTCCTTGAGAAAAATATTGGGCAGTGAGCGTTCTCTTCTGACGCGAAGAGGTCCACCTCTGCTCTGCCGAATAGCCGCCACAGTATTTGGACCGTTTGTGTGTTCAGGGACCATTCTCCTGAGGAGATGAGGTTCCTGGACAATATGTCTGGACCGTCGTTCAGATGGCCCGGCACATGCGTCGCTCTGAGCGAGAGCAGGCGGCTCTGAGACCAAACTAAAATGCGGTGTGTCAGTAGGAAGAGATTCCTGGACCTGACACCGCCCTGACGGTTGAGATAGGAGACCACAGCCATGTTGTCCGAACGGATCAGGACGTGGTGTCCCCGAATGAGCGGGAGGAAGCGCGAAAGCGCGTTCTCGACCGCAAGCATTTCCAGACAGTTTATGTGTAGGGGGCTTTCCTGTGTCGACCAATGGCCGAAGGCCGGTGAGCTCTCGCAGACTGCACCCCAACCCGTGTTGGATGCATCTGTCGAGATGACCTTTCGGCGGGAAAAGGTCCCCATCGTGACGCCCTGTCGAAACCATTCTGCTACTGTCCATGGCTGCAGCGCCGTGAGACATGTCTGCGTAACTCTGATCAGCTGGCGGCCCGTGTTCCACGCGCGGTGGGGTACACGGCTGTTTAACCAAAGCTGAAGCGAACGCATGTGCAGAAGGCCCAGCTGAAGCACAGCGGAGGCTGAGGCCATGTAACCCAGCATCCTCTGAAAAATTTTCAGAGGTGAGCGGGTGCCCATCTGAAACGAGGCGGCCAGTCGCTGTACACTGCGCGCGCGCTGTGTAGACAGGCGAGCCGTCATCGTGACCGAGTTCAAATCTATTCCTAGAAAGGAAATCGATTGACTGGGTTGAAGGGAGCTCTTTGTCCAGCTGACAGAGAGGCCCAGCGTTTTCAGATGGCCGAGGAGAACTGCGCGGTGCGACAGAAGCTCCGTCTGTGATTGGGCCAAAATCAGCCAGTCGTCCAGATAATTCAATATGCGCAGCCCCTGGCTCCGCAGGGGGGCAAGCGCCGTATCCATGCACTTCGTAAATGTGCGGGGCGCCAGGGATAAGCCGAACGGGAGAACGGCGTATTGATAAACATGACCCTCGAAGGCGAAACGTAAGAATGGCCTGTGACGGGGATTTATCTGGATCTGAAAATAGGCGTCTTTCAGGTCTAGAGAGATGAACCAGTCCCCCTGGCGCACCTGCGCGAGGAGTTTCCTGGTAGTGAGCATCTTGAACGGTCTCTTCATGAGCACTTTGTTCAAAGACCTGAGATCTAAAATCGGTCTGAGGCCGCCGTCTTTCTTGGGAACCAGAAAATAACGGCCGTAAAACCCCGACTCGGTCATAGATGGTAGGACTCTCTCTATGGCGCCCTTTTGCAACAGCGTCGCAATTTCTGAGCGGAGCGTGCTGGCGGCCAGCGGGCTGACAGTAGATTCGAGCCGCGCGCGCGTGGGGGCGGCGGTCTGCGGCGGCTGTCAGAGCGAGAGCGAGGGCGGCCGCCCTGTCTGCGCTGGGCTGTTTGAGTCTGCGGAGGGGGGCGCTGTGGTGGAGCTCTGGCAGGAGGCTCGCGAGAGCGGCCCGCGGAAGAGCTAGCGCGGCGGGGCAGAAACAAATTCATCGCCTGAGTAGCTTTCTGGACCTCAGAAAAGCGATCGACGATTCCCGTGACAGCAGATCCAAAAAGGCCCGTCGGGGAGAGGGGCGCGTTAAGAAACGCGGCGCGCTCAGAATCTCCCATGTCGGCGAGCGTGAGCCATAAGTGTCTCTCGGCAACACAAAGGCTGGCCATGCATCTCCCCAGAGCTTGTGCGGCGGCTTTAGTGGCGCGAAGGGCGAGGTCCGTAGCACTTCTCAGATCCGTGACAGCGGGGGAGGGGTTTCTACTGCTTTCGGCCCACTCACGGAGAATATCGCTCTGTAATACTTGGAGGACAGACATAGAATGTAGCGCTGCGGCGGCCTGACCGGCGGCGGCGTAGGCGCGAGCATGAAAGCTCGAGGTCGCTCTGCAAGCTTTCGAAGGAAGCGTGGGGGAAGACCGCCATCTAGCAGAGGGTGGGCAGAGGTGTGCGGCGACCAAGTCCTCAACGAGCGGCATGGCTGAGTAACCTTTTTCGGCGGCTCCGTCCACCGAGCGCAGCGAGGCGGATATATCGGAGCGGTTTCTAGCCGAGAGCGGGGCATTCCAGGACTTCGTCAGCTCTGTGTGAAGTTCAGGCAGGAATGGGGCGGCCCGGTTGCACGCGGGGGTCGAGCGCCGATGAAAAAAGCTGCCGTCCATCCGGTTCGGGGCCTGCTCGGGTGGAGGAGACCACTCGAGACCGAGGCGTTCGACGGCCTGTGAGAGGAGGCGCATTAGTTCCTCCTCTATCCCGGCGCGGATCCCCGCCGACTCTCTCGTGGATCCGAGAGATGACCATTCTTCACTGTCTGATGCGAGCAGTGAACAGGAGTCCTTCTCCTCCGCGGCGTCATCGGAAGCGACAGAGCGGCCACTCGGCGGCAACTGTATGTCCGGCAGGGGCGGGGAGGGAGAGCGGGAAGCGGGAAGCGGCGGCGGCGGCCCGCATGGTTCCGCAGGGGGCTCCGGCGGCCTCTGGGAGCGGCGTTTCTTCTTACGCGGCGAAGAGGGAGGCGGCGCGGGAGCGGATTTTGCTGCCAGAAGTCGTGCCCGCAGGGACGACAACGGCAGGCTCTCACAGAAGTCACATCCTCCATCCGCGAGGGCGAGTTCTGCGTGCTCGAGTCCCAGGCAGAGAGCGCAGATGACATGGCGGTCTCCGTCCTCGAGACGAGCGCGGCAAGAGCCGCAGGAAAAACGAGACATCTTTAAAAAGACGCTCGGCTCTTTTAGATATAAATAGAGAAAAGAGAAGGATACAGTCGTCGGATGGCGCTAGCTTGCAGGGCGGCTGAAGGTGGCGAAGACGGCCGGCTTCTTCAGGGTCCGGGAGCTCGCTAGAGTGATGCCTTCTCGACGGCGACGGCTTTTCTCAGGACAGCAGAAGCGTGCAGCTTGCTGAAGATGAAATGAATCAACATATAAGCCTGGGAGAGACTGTTATATACACCATAGCCACGCCCATTCTGGCGGGCCATGACGCAATGAGCGCGCGGGCGCCTCTCATTGGAAGCGGGTTCAGCCCCGCTCTCCCATAGGCTTAAGCAGTTCTCTCTGAGCGAACCAATGAGCTGCTAGCTAGCCTGCTCTAGGTCTGCCGCAGAGGAACTGCGTTGTCAATGGATACAAATTATGAAATAATTTTTTGGCTTCAATATCTCAGCAGAGATGAATCTTTCCCGCAGCGTAAGCTAGCTTACGCAATACGAGAGAACCTCTCGTAAGAGAACTCACAGTGAACAGCATTAAATATAAAAACAATATGCCTTACCTTTTTGTTGCAGTGCAGTTTTTATTGCAGTGGTATAGGCCTACTGTTTTGCCGACAGCACTACAGTCCTCATTTTTTTATTGCTGCTTCCATTCTCCTGATTGCTATTATTTAATTTCTTCTTAAAAAAACATCCAGGGAAGATTGAATAGGCCTGTTCTTTTAATGTTTACTAAGTATCTGACAGCTAGGCTAATCAAAAATACTCGCGATTAAGTGATGCAATAAACTGCGGCTGCGCACACTCACTCCACACAAGTTTTTTTTATAATAATACTTTTGCAATAATGTGTGTCTCCTCTGACCGTTGTTCTGTCTAACATTTAATCCTGGCCTGTCCCTGCTCTCTCGGCAGCATAGCAGGCTCATAATTGTAAGGCTGTCGTCCGTGGTCTGTTATAGGAGTAAGTCCGAAATGTCATTGCGATCCATTGTTTTCCTGTTGTTTGAATGGTTTGAATCGACCGCTCTCCCGCCCGTTACGTCACGCCCGTCACGCCCATTTTCAGATGCGGAAGTAAAATTCTCTCACAAAAACGACTCCAGAAGCCAATGTAACGTATTTATAAGTATATTTTAAAGAAAATCTAATTACTACATTGTTTTTCTATACATTTACTCGTTGGGTCCTCTAACCTGCAATATGCCCTTTAAATAAGACACTTCTCATATAAATTAAATTATTTTTTTAGATGAAACATTACAACAAACATTAATTACTCAAATTTGTGCTTTAAAATTGCAATTTATTTTATAGAAATTATAGTATTATAATAAATACATAATTAGTATTATTTATATAAATACATATGGATGTATTAGCCTACATACATGTATGCTACTCAGACATGGATGTTTGACATGTATATTACTACATCATTTTTATGATGGATTTTCATATTTCATGAAAATCTGGGTCTGGGATGAGAGTAAAAACTTAAACACAGTGCATTTGGGGGAAAATATTAAAACATTGTAAAAAGTTTAATGTTTTAACCATAGAAAAACATCTACTAGTAAAAGACACAGCACACCTTTTGACAAAAATGTGTCTTCGAAATAAATTTACAAATCCACCTCCACTTTGGCATAAACCAGCGTTTCTCAAAGTGTGGGGCGCGCCCCACTGGTGGGGAATAGAAACATGACAAGTGGGGCGCGAGGAAACGTGAGAAAATTTGGTACTTTTTGTGCCCATCTTTATTAATTCCTTTATTTATTGACCATAAACTCAAAACAAAACGACACATTTAAATGTAAGCCTTACTTAACCTTTTCACACGTAAGTTTAAAAGTTTTTCGAGGTGCCCGTTATTTAGTTCATATCCCTTTATGGTAAAATGTTAATGGTAAATGGACTGCATTTATATAGCGCGTTCACAGACCCAATGGCCACCAAAGCGCTTTACAATTTGCCTCACATTCACCCATTCACGACGGGCGACGGCAGCCATGCAAGGCGCCATCCAGCTCGTCGGGAGCAGCTGGGGTTAGGTGTCTTGCTCATGGACACCTCGACACTTGGTCAGGTGGAACCGAGGATTGAACCACCAACCTTACGGTTTGTAGACAACCCACATGAACCACTGAGCCACTGCCGCTTTATGGTTTCCATGGTGACGCGTCATTGCTTGTCACACCGCAGCCACAATAGCGCTGAATTACTGATTATCTGCTTTTATTTCACAAATTTGTTGGCTATCAGGAAATATCTGATATTCCGATTGTCAAATGTGAGCAAGTGGATGTGTTTTGTTGTTTAAACACCTTAATTGAGCTATACGCGATGGGCGCCGCCATGTTAGTTTATGCCGCATTTTAGAGAATCGGATCTGTTGGATTTACAAAACGTCAATTCATCCCCGAAATACATGAAAGTAAGTGGCCGGTGAACTGGGAAAATCATAGAGTAAACTTGAAAGTTACTTACACGATGTGTATTTGATATGAATAATACGTGTCATCTAATAAATAATTATTATTATTGCCGCTTCCATAGACATAAGTGTGTATTTGACAAACTCTAAATGTATTGATTTTTTAGTAGTTATGCTAATTTAAATGTCTGAAACCTAAAATAAACATTATGTGGTTGAAAACACTGAATAGTTGTGATAAATGACAAGCAGTGAGCGCTCTCCGTCACTGGCTAAGAAAAGATGTGTAGCCTACTACAAAACAGGCTCATTGCAGACACTAAATTAGTTAATCACTTAATTTTGAACTTTCAAAGTGCACCAGATTTATGAATTTATCTTTAATCTAGTTTATATGATAGTCTTCGAAAAATACAAAATACAATTATTATTATAAAAATACCTAAAATACGTACATTAGTAGGATTTTACCACCTCCGCCTCGTTTTGAGCCAGGAAAACCCCTGAGATTATTATTATTATTTTTGCATGAAGTTTTGCAAAGTGACAAAATAAAGCAAAGCACAACTAGTCCACTTTTATTTTCTCTGTTTCGGAATTTGATGTTATCAGAGGCAAAATAGAAACACAATTGCATTATTATTTTTATCTACTGTCATGTTTATGTTTTTAAAATGTCATGGTAATAAAATACATTTTAACTTAAAGCCTAGTTTATTAACATTTTGTTTGGGCGATTACATGGGGACAGGTGGGGCACGGAACCCTTCCCTACCTCCAAAGTGGGGAATGGCAGAAAAAGTTTGAGAAACACTGGCATAAACTATCTTGTGGGAAAGTTTTCTAAGAAATGATTGTCAGGCACCCCAAATTTATAGCTAGACAGCCCACCTCCCATCCTAGACGTTCCCTTCTTTCTTGCTAGCAGCCATATCACCCTGTCAGAGGTGGGTAGTAACGAAGTACATTTACTTCGTTACATTTACTTGAGTATTTTTTTGGAAAATTTGTACTTTTAAGAGTAGATTTAATTGTGGGTACTTTTACTTTAACTCGAGTAGATTTCTAATGAAAAAACAGTACTTTTACTTCGTTACGTTTGGCGACGTTCCTCTCGTTACTTTATTTTAATGCAATATGTTGTTAAAAGCGTAGTTTATTCTAAGCGCGCGATCTCTCTTTTTTCTGGGCATGAGCGATGCTCAATTCACAAATGAATCACTCTTTTGAGTCGATTCTGTTCAAAGACTTCATCAAACAAGTTGGGCAGATCTGTCTAAATCGGTTCGCGAATCAGTTTGAATGATCTGTTCAGTTTCCTGCACGCACTGAATCGTCTCGGAGTCGTAAAAGGAAGATTTAAGAACATCAAGAACGTTGTATGAAGTGGCGGTCCACAGTCTACAGTACAGTCTAGAAAGTAAATCTGCAAATGCATCATATTTTTTGCCAGCGATGAAGATCTTTATTAGTTGAACTTGAACATCTTCGTATGTTACTTCGTAAGCTGTCTGTGAATGAATGATTCCACGCAACGATACATTCGATTTCATTCAGGTAATACATTTTACAACCAAACAGATTATTACGCCATATAGCACTACTACAAAGTATGGCATTACCCTTTTTTTGGACATATACATTACTTTATACATTAAATAAGCTATCATCGTCCAGTTTATGAATGTGTGTACACACACAATGAGTGTGTATTGCGCAGTGGCGTGCCAACTCGACTTGAAAACGAATGCCTTTGCCTGCCTTATTAGACTTTAATTAGTTTAAAGATGCTTTCATAAATATAGCCTACATTTAAATACATTTTGCAACAGACAGAAGAAGATCCGTGCATTTGATCGTTGTTTATGTTGGGCATGACATGACTGCGAGCACATGTGCAGAGTTTTAACACTTTCTAATCTGTCATTGGTTCCCAGCCCTTGAATGCAAAACTCCATAGAGTCACTTTATTCCGACATTGTCTAATAATCCAAATGTAGTTGTATAAGTTACTATACTATTATACAAACCAAAGGACAGCAAATGGTTTTCAGGCTACAGATATACAGAAATAATGTTTGTCTCTTCTGTTTTTGTTGCAAAGATAGCTTATCTAATTATGATAATAATAGTCATTTAAATGAAAAAAAAAATCTAAATAATATCATGTTACATATACAGTGTATATATATATATATACGCGCCAAGTACACTGCTGCCGTTAACGCCGGACAGAAGGGGAGTCACACCACCTTATGGAAAGAAGCGTAAATGGATGGAGAAGCATAGGTTACTGTAAAGCTACGTCTTAGTTCCCTTTCGAAGGGAACTCAACAATACGTCATCGACGTTATGGGGAACGCCTCAGGCGTGACAGGTGTCTTAAATCACTATCAAATCACGTCAATCACATTGACCGGCGACAGCCCGTGAATCATTAACGTGAATGATTAACGTGCGACCTGGAAGTATTTAAGGGCGCCTTGCAAACATGACAAATCATCTCATCGTCTTCAGGGACTGTTTGTATGAAACGCTATTCAAACTTACGTCAGAAAAAGGTAAGAGAAATGAAACGCACAGCAAAGGCGGATTGTTTTCGTAAGTGTGCCGACCCGTGTCCGAGGTTTCTGACACCGGCTGACACACACGAGCTGTGCGTTTTTTGTTTGGGAGAAGAGCACGCACGGGAGGTTCTCGAGGGAACCCTCTGTGCGAACTGCAAGCCTTTTTCTCTTAAAATCTTCCGCTCTCGTCTGGCCCTCTTCTCGAGTGAAGGGGGCTCAGTATCTGTTCCTCGTGGTGCAGGTCCCGCTCGTGCTGAGGCAGAGCGGCGACTTTCATCATGGGGTTCTCAGATGGAGCTCGTCGATCGCCTTGAGAGGTCTGTAAACCTCTCAGATGATTCGACGGCTGACGAGAGCGAACTGCAGGTCGATGATGGGGAAGATTACTCACCGACTGTACCTGCAGTTGCGGCTCTTCCGGACGCGCAGGAGATGCTTGGGGAGGTTTATGATCAGGAAGATCTTGAACCTCCTCAGCCATCCTGCCCCGTGTATGCTGAGCTGGTGGAGGTTATGGAGCGCGCTGCTGGCAGGCTGCGGTTGCCTTGGCAGCGGGCTAGAGGAGGGACCGCTCGCGGAAGGCTCGATGATTGGTTTCTCCCCGGCCGTACACCACCAGCTCGGGTGAGCCTTCCATTCCTTCCTGATCTGCACATGGAGATCGAGAAGGCATGGAAGGACCCATACTCTGCCCGTATTCACCAACATCAGCGGGCCAGTTTCGCTGATGTTGAGGGGATCGGAGAGCATGGGTACGTGTCAATGCCGCCCATTGACGAGACGTTTGCGAACTCGTGTCTGGGCGGGCAGCGACACTGAAAGTTCCAACCCTGCCATCCAAGCCGCTGAAAACATCGGCTCGTTTGAATGGCAGAGCATACACGGCAGCAGGTCAGGCCGGTGCTGCACTCCATACCATGGCAGTGTTGCAGGCGTATCAGGCCGACCTGCTGGGGGATCTCGACCAGGGGGCAGGGATGTCCCCTGAGGCGGTGGCTGAGCTGCGCCGCACCACAGATCTGGCTCTCCGGGCTACCAAGCAAACCGCTGCCGCGATCGGTCGGTCGATGGCGGCGATGGTGGCCACGGAGAGGCATCTGTGGTTAAACCTTGCTGACATCGGGGAGAAAGAAAAGACCTTTCTCCTCGATTCGCCAGTTTCACTTTCCAAACTCTTTGGCACCTCTGTAGAAGAGGTGGTGGGGAAGTTCAGGGAGGCGAAGGCGCGCTCAGCAGCATTTAGGACATGTATACCGCTGAGATCCGCGTCCGCACCCAGGCAGGCGGAAGAGCCTGGCCCTTCACGGTCTGAGGACCGTAGGCAGGGCCAGCGAGCCAGTTTCGCCTCTCGTGCGCCCCCTCCCTCGAGGAGCAGGTCGCAGAGGAGGCGTGACTCCCGCAACAGAAGAGATTTGAGGGAGGTTATCCAGAACAAACGCTCACAGCGTCGGTAGTGGATAACCTCCCCGGAGGGTCACGAAATCTGCCCTCTCTCTTCTGACCCCCAGGCGTTCATTACATCAGGCCTGGGGATGGGCCTATGATGAAAACTATGTTCTGATGGCCCACCTGGGCCTGGTTGGTGGAAACGCTCCTTTCAGGCATGTAAAGTGGCGGTTCCCAGGTTCATAAAGAACTGTCTGGCGAATCTTCGCCTTGCACGCCGCAGGTGAGGCTGGTCTTCTCAAAGAGTATTTTTTGTGATTAAAAAATAACATATTTCTCTTTACAGACCTCGTTCCCTGTATAGAGTTATGGGGCCATGTCAAGGTAATAAGGTAAGAGAACTTTATTGGATTATCAGGGCCCTGAAGTTCCCCGGTAGGTGGCCAGAACGATAACTATGTTAGCCTTCGGGCTGTTAGCCCCCTCAGGGTAGAGTAGTTGGTCTCTCTCTTAAAAAATTTTTATTTAGAGTGTTGACTGATGCTAGAGCTTCAGATAGATCTTAAGTCTGGCCCACGGGACCGTTTGACTTTCCTAAGTATTTCGCCCTTTGAGCTCTGTTTGGGTTTCATTAGGCTGAGCGATTCTGCAGCCTTTTGTATCGAATAATACAGATTTTATTCCTTATTAGGGTGTGGCTCCTCTGAGCCCTCAGATAGATCTATGCTTACAGGTTGGCCCTCACCAGGGCCGCCTCTGTAGCTGGCTTAGGCTGTGCCAGGGATATTAGAGGCGTTCTGCTAAAATTAGCATTTCTTCCTCTGACCCTTCACTTTGTGAATGTAGGTTTTTGGCATCCCTGTATAATCAGCCTCCTCCCATGGGAGTCGTTAGGCCAAGGCCCGCCCCCTTCTCTGCATTCCGGGGTGACTAGAGTAATGCAGCGTGGTGCAGAGGATGGGTTATAAGGATACGGTAGGCCTCAGTTAGGCCTCCGTGGTATATAAGTCCTTTTGAGCAGGGTTAGGCCATCTTTCGCAGACTGAGTCTCCTGCCCGACCCTGCCGTGCAGAACTGGCCTACGGATTTAGGCCGCCAGTATGGGCTTCACTTACCTCGCTGAGCTACTGCTCGAGCGCCTGGGTGTAGGTGGGTGGCTTTCATTCAAGCCCCACTCCCCTAGGATGGGCACAGATACATTTCTGTCACCCCTAGAGCCGCTGGCAGGCCCGCCCCTGGTAACCTCAGGGTGAGGTGTGAGTATTCCCCTGTGATTCAGGGTAGGTCTGAGTACTTCACTCCCAGTTCTGTTTATCCTACCTCGCACCACTATGGCTCGGGTCGAGTATGAGGTAAGCCTTCACTTCTTCTTTGGTCGAAGTACGCTCCCCTGTAGCCAGAGCATTGCCCTGAGCTGACGCCCATGCATAGATGGTAGGCCCCTGACTAACTGGGGCCTCCGTTGAGGCAGAGTGGCGTATGTTGTACTCCCCTTGTTTTTAAGCTCTCTTGCTGAGTACACTGCCGTGGGCAATGTGATTAGGCACCAGGATGCTGTAGGCGCTGTGTAAACAGCTTATCTCCCAACGAAGGCTGCGCCATCAGGTAGTAGGCCTCAGCAGGCCTCCTTGTATGGGCAGCCCCCAATAGGGCGCTGTAGGCCACTTCTCGAGAGAAATAGTTGGCCTGCAGCCCCCAATAGAGCGCTGTAGGCCACTTCTCGAGAGAAATAGTTGGCCTTGGTGGTTCGGGCAGTTGACTCACCGGTGGGTAGTAGGCCTTAAACAGGCCTCCTCGGAGGTGAGTCCCAACGTTGTGGGACATACTTTATAGCTGCTACAGGTAGCTAGCCATACTAGGCCTCCTGTGGGTGGGCCCAATAGTTACGTTGGTGTAGTATGGTTCCCAACAGTGTTCCTTTGTAGGAATTGACTTGCTATTAGCTGGTAGGCCCAACCGGGCCTCCCTGATAGGCGAGTCCCCAGCTGGTTGGCCTTAACAGGCCGCCTTGGAACTGTCACCCGAACTCAGCTACCAGTTGCTATCAGGAAGTAGGCCACTCAGGCCTCCCTGAAGGTGATTTCCCATTTAAGATGGTTATCAGGTAGTAGGCCTCACCCGACCTCCCTGAAGGCGAATCCTCACCTACATTGGCTATCAGGTAGTAGGCCTCACCCGGCCTCCCTGAAGGTGAATTCCCATTTGAGATAGTTATCAGGTAGTAGGCCTCACCAGGCCTCCCTGGAGACAAGCCCAAGGTCAGATAACTGAACAGCTAGCCTGACTTTCTATCGGGTAGCAGAAAATGCTCCCAGATATTATGGCGATCAGGTAGTAGGCCTCACCAGGCCTCCCTGAGGGTGAGTTCCCACATCCTGTGATTATCAGGTAGTAGGCTCCTCCAGGCCTCCTTGAATGAGAACGGTCAGGTAGTAGGCCTCACCAGGCCTCCCTGAGGGTCCCCACATACTGTGGTTATCAGGTTGTAGGCCTCTCCAGGCCTCCCTGTGAGTGGTTTCCTAGCGGTGCTGGGTTTAGGAAGCTAGTGGCCTCTTGCTATCATTTCAGCTGGCCTTATCAGGCAGCTGCTGAAGGCGAGCTTGCGCCCTGGCTCGACTAAAGTGTTCATTCTCTGCTACTGGTTCCCTCTCGGAACCTCTTTCCTGCCTACAGCCTGGTTTTGCCTACCAGGGGGACCATATGCTCCCCTCATTGAGGGTCACTGTGAGCACGCGGACTCCTGAGTCTGGTCAGACGGTCGTAGGCCTCTCGTGAGGCCTCCCAGTTAGATCAGCCCTTAGGCCTTCACAGGCCTCCTCAGTGTTTGTAACACAAGCACTGGGTAGATCCATGGATCGAGTAGAGAAACTCCCCTCGCTGGTAAGGGTTGGAAAGCACTTGCTGAGTCATACTCTCCGGGATATCCCCTGAATAGTGACTGGCTGGGGTTCCTTCGGGTTCCCTAGCCACATTCCCTAGAAGGGACCCCTTCTAATTGAAGTTGTGGTCCTAGGCCTTTGAGCAGGCCCAGGTAGGCCTTTTCATTTAACCATGTTTATGGAGGTTCCCTGTGAGGCTTATAGCTTAGGCTATGACCGTAGGGAATGCTGTCACTGACAGCCTAGTGTGACCTGACGGTGAGTGGTTCTAGCGTTTCATTTGAAATTGCTGGTTCTGACAGTTGTCACTGCCTTTGGGCATGCACTCCCGTCAGCATGGCGGAGTGGGTATTTCGTTCCCCATAACGTCGATGACGTATTGTTGAGTTCCCTTCGAAAGGGAACGTCTCAGGTTACGAATGTAACCTCTGTTCCCTGAGAACAGGGAACGAGACAATACGTCTCCCTACCATGCCTCGGGGCTTGCCTACCGTACAGTCCCTTCAGACGATAAGGTGATTTGTCATGTTTGCAAGGCGCCCTTATATACTTCCAGGTCGCACGTTAACCTGTTAAGCTTCAAGCCCACTTTTGAAAAATCCCCAGAAATGACATACACAAACTGAAACAGATACAGTTCATGAACCCTTTGCACTAAAAGCACAAGTATGATCTCATTTGAAAGCTGACACCTGGTTGTTTATTGTAAATGTAGAATTAATTATTGTCATAATGAAAAAAACAATTTTAAATAGCTTCAAAGTTTTGTAAAGTTATTAGAAATTTATTTTTATGAAACATCTTCATGAAAATAAAATTGAAGTTGGCCCTGGAGCAATCTAGAAATGCACTGCAGCTAAAGCCACATGTCTGACCATTTTATATTTAAAATCTGAAAATGATAAGTATAAAGCTCTGTATTTAGTTAAATGTTTTTCAAGATCATGTCAAATTACTTTATTTTGATTAGACTCTATTAGCAAACTGATGTTTAGTCATCTTCTGAGTCATCTATTCAGTCTATTGTCTCTATTGTTTTGTGGTGCCCCATTCAGTCTCAGTCTCCCCTGCACACATTTACACCTCTCCAGACTGGTTATTATGGCTCTAAATATGCATTTCTTTTGTCTGCATTATAGCTACTAACGACTGGCTATTCACAAGCTATTCATAGGGTTTCAAACCCTAATTTCTTTTATCAAAGTTCTCACTAAATATTTGAAACTGGTATCAAATGCACTGAAACATTTCAGTAAGCATTCCTATTTAGAAAAAAATCATAAAACAATAACTGCTCGTGGCAGGTGCGCCTGGGCTCGCTAGCATGTTAGCTTAGCACACCATCAATACACGACCATTTATGAGATTAAAACTATGTTTGCGCTCCAAACTCACTATATAACGCAAGTCTAGTGTTTTAAATAATCTTCTGTGATCTAACTTGGCTTCAGATAAAAAAAAATCAGACAGAAAATGTATTATTTAGTGTTCTGAACGATGATGAAATCTATATCGATTAGCATTACATTATAAATATAATCTATTATTATGAAATACCTGGCATGGCTTGAAGAACACAGGTAACTCAAATATCATTGCAATCATGTTTATTGTCTTCAAAACATCTTTATCTGCATGTTACAGCGATCTCTGTACTTTCTGTATCACTCAGTGACGTCCTGGAATGTCACATGACTCTGGGTCTTCTTCATGATCCATATATGGACTTTTATTGGACATAATAGCGCCCCCATGCTATTGGTATGAATGGAAAACACAGCACATCTCAGTAAGAAGCGATCATTATGATTACATCGACGCATTTGGGTATAAATTCAATAAATATTATTCCTGTCTATAGAAATATGATGTGAATCTATGAGAATATATCAATATTTCTCCACATCTGCACATTGTTGAGCTAAAAGCCCTCAGGGACGTTGTTTTGTGAATCGCTGTCATGACGACAGCACGGAGTGTTTTTTATGAATGGACCAGCTGACGCTCATAATTCATATTAAAGGTATCGACTCATTTTTTTCATTTCATAACTCCTGACACAAATTAAGACATAACTGTCACTATAAGTTTCTCAGAATACAATAGTGGTCAAATACTGAATCTTGAGTCTTATATCTTTTTAATGATGTATAGTTTGTCAAGGTATAACATTAAATCTGATAGTATATTTGAACTAAATAAAAAAAAAAACGCTTCAGTGCGCCGACGCTCTGGAGAAGGTTAAGAGGTTAATCATTCACGTTAATGATTCACGGGCTGTCGCCGGTCAATGTGATTGACGTGATTTGATAGTGATTTCAGACACCTGTCACGCCTGAGGCGTTCCCCATAACGTCGATGACGTATTGTCTCGTTCCCTGAGGTTACATTCGTAACCTGAGACGTTTTGCTTATCTTGGAGAAAGCCGAGTACAAATCAGCATGAAGTTTTAACATCTACTCTCGTGTAATGTAAATCATGAAGATCTGGATACATCCAGTGACTGCGGTGAATAGTGCTGTTGGCAACCAGGGAAAGACCTTGTGACAGCCTGGAGAGACAGCTGACAGGAGGAAAGAGACCCCAATGGGGCTGGTAAGGGTTAGCTACCCTTGTCGGTAGTATCCAGCTCCGTGTTTACAGGATGCTGGAGACACCCGCCCAAGGCTTCTGAGAAATTAAAGAGAAAAATACCCCTAGAGTCTGCGAGAGCGGGGGCGGAAGATGACTCAATGTTGGACAACATGGTTCACGACTTAGGAATGGAAACGGATATGAGTATGGAGAGTAAGAATAGTTCAAGATCTGCAGTAAGTAAAGTCATTGAACTATAAGTTTGTGTCTGTGGCTGGAGCAAGGCGACAATGGTCAGGGGTTTGAAGGTTCATCAAGGGAAAATGAAATGCTTGAGGGAGAAGGGACAAGGGCCTCGCATTGATCAGTACTTCTTACGAAGTCAGTCAAGTCAGTCGAATGAAATCCAGCGACAGGAAGCAAACCACAGCTCGCAGGATATCAGCACCCCTGTCATTGACGAAAGGAGGGCTTGCACAGTTAGTGATGAACATATTCATACTTGTGAACCCGGTAAGGCTAACCAGCATAAGAGAGAAAAGAACCTCAACGGGCATAGGCCTGGAGTTAGATGGCCAAGAGCTTGTGAGAAAACTGCATGGGACACGGTAAACACAGATCTATGCTTTGCATTGGAAAGATTAACTGGTACAGTTGAAAAGAAGCTGGATAAATTTGGGGACAAATAATAAATACCATAAATACGCATATGGAAGTGAGAGGTTTGGTGTGGAAAAAAGGAAGGAAAAAGTACAAACTACTCCTGGAATGTCTAGACGGCAGCAGAAAATTGAAGGGTTAGTTAGAGAAAGGAGACAGCTGAGGAAGCAATGGAAAAGAGCAGAACAAAGTCAGAAGGAGGGACTCAATCTCTTACAAAGGGCCATAAAAGATAAGCTGGCAATATTACGCAGAGCTGAGCGCCTACGGAAACGCTACAAAAAGAAGGAACGTGCGAGGGCTAATTTCTATAAAGACCCATTCAAATTCGTAAAGAAGTTATTCACCAGTGAGAAGAATGGTACTTTAAAAACATCTAGGATTGAGCTAGAGAGATATTTGGAGGACACGCATACAGATGCAAAAAGGCATGAGCCTATGTCAATTCCATCAGACATACCACCTATCAACCCACCAGAATACCAAATGGAGGTCTGTCCACCTAAGTGGAAAGAGGTAGAGCAGGCTGTGAGAAAGGCAAGGGCTTCATCATCTCCAGGGCCTAATGGAGTTCCGTACAGAGTGTACAAGTGTGCTTCAGGAGTTCTGCGAATTCTGTGGAAATTGATAAAAGTGGCATGGGAAAAACAGGTTGTACCTAGAGCATGGCGCAGAGCAGGTGGAGTCTTTATACCTAAAGAAAAAGATGCTACAAGCATCAGTCAGTTTCGTCCTATTTCACTATTAAACGTTGAGGGTAAGATTTTCTTCAGCATTATTGCCCAGAGATTGTCCACCTACCTGTTAAAGAATGGCTTCATTGACACCTCAGTTCAAAAAGCGGGCCTTCCAGGGTTCTCAGGATGCTTAGAACACATCAATGTTATCTGGCAACGAATTCAGTCAGCTAAAAAGGAGAGGAAGGAGCTCCATGTGACATTCCTGGATTTGGCTAATGCATATGGTTCAGTGCCACATGAGCTTCTTTGGGCAGCATTTGATTTTTTCAGAGTACCAATGTCAATAACAAATTTAGTGAAAGCCTATTTTGGAGATTTGCAATTCAGTTTCTCAACTCCAAAATTCAGCACTGCATGGCAATGCCTAGAGGTTGGAATAATGGCAGGATGCACCATTTCTCCACTGGCTTTTACCATGGCGATGGATGTAATCATGAGGGCATCAAGATGGGTAGTAGGAGGAGAGCGCTTGGCTTCTGGGATGCGACTACCACCAATCAGAGCATACATGGATGACATGACAACCATGACTACAACAGTAGCCTGCACTAATTGGTTATTGGGGAAGTTAACAGATAATATTGAATGGGCACGAATGAAATTTAAGCCCTCAAAATCAAGGAGCATCTCGATAGTTAAAGGAAAGGTAGTAGATAAAAGATTCTTCATTAATGGTGAGGCAATACCAACAGTTTCTGAGAAGCCAGTGAAGAGTCTTGGGAGATGGTACGATGGGGATCTAAAGGACACAGTTCGGGTGGGAGAAGTTAGACGACAAGCAGTGGAAGGGTTGAAGAGCATAAACAGCTGTGCTCTACCTGGTAAACTAAAACTCTGGTGCTTTCAGTTTGGTCTACTGCCGAGGTTGCTGTGGCCACTGACCGTGTACGACGTTTCTTTGACAACAGTGGATAAGCTGGAAGCCTATGGCGTTATTCCCCTGTCAAATGTCGAGAGCGCATTATTGTAGCGCGAAAGTACATTAATATAATGCGCGAGCGTGAATCTCAATGCTCGCGCGCGGAATATGATGTGCCGAGCACGAATCTCTCTGCTCGCGCGCGGGAACTGGGCGCGCGCTCTCAGATACACGCTGCTCTTGTAAGAATTTTCTCTGGGCTCGCTCAGAGAATATGCCTGCACTTAAACCGTGTTCAGTGCAATCGCGAATCTCTCCTCTTCGCTTAAAGTAAGCGTGTATGTGCTTAGACTGTGTCCCGTGCGTTCGCGCATGCCTAATTACTCTTCTCTCCGATTTCTTTCTCTTTGCTCTTGGCATAAACGCTGTTAAAACGGCAACAACCAATCAGAAAATGCTATTCCATATGTTATGTAGGTTTTTTTCCCCCTTTTTCCTGCTGTTCTGTAAAGCACTTTGACCAGCCAGTGGCTGTTGTAAAAATGAGCTATATAAATTAAATAAATTTTAACTTGTGAATGTCATTGGTTGTTTTTGGTCATAATCCTTGTCCTTGTGTTCCCATTGTCTCTTGTCTAGCTTTGTTCCCTGTACCATTGTTGGTGATTCTATGTTTAGTCCAAGTTTATGTTCATGTCAATTTCATATTGTCACTTCAACCCAAATCGGTTTATTAGAATAAACTATACTTGGGTTCAATTCAACTCGACTTCAGTGGACTACATTACACATATATTATAGACATGATTCTTTTTTTTTTTTTTTTTTTCTTAATTTTAAAATCTGAAAGTTCTTGTTTTAGGTTCTTCATATAGGCCTATTGTATAGGCTACCTTGTTATATAAAAAAACATTAAGAAAGGTTTTAATAATTATTAAAACCTTTCTTAATGTTTTTTTATTGAATGAAACGTTTTCATTATCTTAGAAAAACATTAAGAGAACGTTTATATAATGGGAGAATTGAACGTTTGAATAATGTTCTTATAACCAAGCAAGAACATTAATACAACGTTTATATAAAGGGAGAATTGAACGTTGTAACGTTATTATAACCAGGAAATAACGTTAATACAACCAACGTTTATATAACGGGAGAATTGGACGTTCTAATAAACCAAGAAATAACATTAATACAACGTCTAAAAAACTGGACGTTTTGAAATTCCCTAGAACATTCAGAAATAACGTTTTTATAACTTAATGGGAACATTATGAAAACGTTCTTATAACCTAAAATTGTTAGCTGGGGAAGAGGAGAGATTCGCGTTTGCACTGAACACGTCTTAAGTGCAGGCATATTCTCTGAGCGAGCCCACTCAGCCCAGAGAGAGAATTCTTACAAGAGAAGTCTGAGAGCGCGAGATTCGCGCTCGGCACATTATATTCCGCGTGTGCGCACTGCGCAGAGAGATTCGCGCTCGGCACATCATATTCCGCGCGCGAGCAGAGAGATTCGCGCTCGGCACATGATATTCCGCACGCGAGCAGAGAGATTCGCGCTCGGCACATCATATTTCGCGCGCGAGCAGAGAGATTCGTGCTCGCGCATTATATTAATGTACTTTCGCGCTACAATAATGCGCTCTCGACATTTGACAGGATAATAACTCTATAGAAGCCT
Organism: Rhinichthys klamathensis goyatoka; assembly: GCF_029890125.1. Lineage (NCBI taxonomy): Eukaryota > Metazoa > Chordata > Actinopteri > Cypriniformes > Leuciscidae > Rhinichthys > Rhinichthys klamathensis. The sequence goes on from NW_026606643.1 coordinate 1,376,219, forward strand.
TGATAAGTTCATACATCAGGAAATGGTTGGGAGTTCCACGCTGCCTCAGCAGAGTAGGACTTTATAGTAAAGGAATATTGCAGCTGCCAGTCTCTGCTTTAACCGAGGAGTTCAAATGTGCCAAGGTCAGACTGGAAATGACCTTAGTAGAGTCACGCGACAAATGTGTAAGGGAGGCAGTCCCTGTGTTAAAAACTGGTAGAAAGTGGTCAGCAAAGAAATCTGTAGTAGAGGCAAAGGCTGCCCTTCAAATTAGGGATATCGTGGGACAGGTACAGCATGGAAGAGGGGGTTTTGGGCTCAGTTTAGCTCCTCCTAAATGGCACACGGCAGGCCAAGCTCAAAGGAGGAAGCTGGTAGTCAACGAGGTGCGACAGCAGGAGGAGAGGATGAGGTGTATAAAGGCCATTTCCCAGGCCAAGCAGGGAGAGTGGATGAGATGGGAGAGTGTGGAACAACGTAAGATGGGCTGGCAAGACCTTTGGTCAATGGAAGAGAGTAGGATCAGTTTCCTTATTAGGTCAACATATGATGTTCTCCCATCACCGCAGAACCTAAACCTCTGGGTAGGAGAGGATCCCTCTTGTCCTTTGTGTTCATCACCTGCCACATTAAGGCACATTTTGACAGGATGTAAGGTGGCTCTTAGCCAAGGTCGGTTTACTTGGCGCCATGACCAAGTACTGCGATGTTTGGCTTTAGCATTAGAAGGCAAGCGTAACATGAAATAAGTTGCCACCTGTTCTAGCAAAACATTACACGCAGAAGACAATATTCCTCCGCCCAGGCGAGCAACCACCAAGAAAAGGTGTCAACACCAATTCTCGCCCAGGACAACTGGAAGCTGCTAGGGACTGGAAGATGCTGGCTGATCTTGACCAACGGCTTATTTTTCCACCTGAGATTGCCACCACTAACCTACGACCAGATATTGTTTTGTGGTCTGGATCAGCACGCATTGTTCAACTGATAGAGTTAACAGTGCCATGGGAGGATGCGGTAGATGAGGCATATGAGAGGAAGAAACTGCGGTATGCTCATCTGGCCACTGAAGCAGAACAGCGAGGATGGATTGTCCAGGTTTATCCAGTGGAAGTGGGTTGTCGAGGTTTTGTGGCACACTCTACAACCCGGTTCCTCAGAGACATCAGATTCAGCGGCCAAGAGTTGCGTCGCACAGTAAAGAACTTATCTGAAGCAGCAGAAAGGAGCAGCAACTGGCTGTGGTTGAGACGGAAAGATTCTAGCTGGCTGTGTACAGGCCGCCACGCTACGGTTTCGTAGAATTCTTGAAAACTTGAACAGTCTGTTGGTTTGTTTGTATACGTTCCTGTGGATATTGCGTGAATGACGGGTGGTTGGGCAGATATTGTGTTTTGCGGTAGGTGGTATGCCATACGGAACCGTTGTCCACTGAAACTGCATATTAACGCACCAGTGGGGCTCGACAGCCTTAGTCAAACGGGTTGGCGCGTATGGTCGGGTTGCGGAGAGATTGTGAGATTGTGGTTAGGTCTCAGCAGCAGGAGGGATGTAGAGGTCAGTAAGCTGGGCTGAGTTGAGTGGGGGACGGAGGGGGTGACTCTGGGACGCCAGAGTCACTGTCGAGCCCTCTTGAGGTGTCGTGGGCTAGTCGACGAAACACTGAGGACGGAAGGTGCCCACTTGAAGACCCTAGAGATGTCCCCTACTCGGTTCAATCCAGACGGTTGTCGTGCTGGTCCTGTAGTTGCAGCCGTCGCGTGCGCTGACGCGCCAAGTACACTGCTCCCGTTAACGCCGGACAGAAGGGGAGTCACACCACCTTATGGAAAGAAGCGTAAATAGATGGAGAAGCATAGGTTACTGTAAAGCTACGTCTTAGTTTTGCTTATCTTGGCGAAAGCCGAGTACAAATCAGCATGAAGTTTTAACATCTACTCTCGTGTAATGGAAATCAATATATATATATATATATATATATATATATATATATATAATGGAAATCAATATATATATATATATATATATATATATATATATATATATATATATATATATATATATATATATATATATATAGGTATATGTGTAAAGTAACTAGTAACTAACTACTTGAGTAGTTTTTTCATTGGATACTTTTTTACTCTTACTCAAGTAACTTTTAAGATTATTACTTTTACTTTTACTTTGAGTACAGTTTTTGGATACTCTACCCACCTCTGCACCCTGTAGCCCAAGACTGGTTGCCCACTGAAGCTAAGCAGGGCTGAGCCTGGTTAGTACCTGGATGGGAGACCTCCTGAGAAAACCAGGTTGCTGCTGGAAGAGGTGTTAGTGAGGCCAGCAGGGGGCGCTCACCCTGTGGTCTGTGTGGGTCCTAACGCCCCAGTATAGTGACGGGGAAACAATACTGTCAAAGAGCACCGTCCTTCGGATGAGATGTTAAACCAAGGTCCTGACTCTCTGTGGTCATTAAAAATCCCAGGATGTCCTTCGGAAAAAGAGTAGGGGTGTAACCCCGGCATCCTGGCCAAATTTGCCCCTTGGCCTCTGTCCATCATGGCCTCCTTATCATCCCTATATACTGATTGACTTCATCACTGTCTCCTCTCCACCAGTAAGCTGGTGTGTGGTGGGCGGTCTGGCGCAATATGGCTTCCGTCGCATCATTCAGGTGGATGCTGCACATTGGTGGGGGTTGAGGAGATTCCCCCTTCCATGTAAAGCGCTTTGAGTACCCAGAAAAGCGCTATATAAATTTAATGAATTATTAATTATTATTATTTCTATCCAAGCTCCCAGAAATTCTTTAAAAAGGGCTGTCGTCTCTCTAGTGCGGCGGCAGTAGGCTCACCCTCTTCTCAAACTCTGTATTAGCCCAATTGGCATTACCCTCAATCACATGAAGTACAGAGATTCATGCAAAGGCTGTTTTTCAGTGGGACATGCTAGGGCCAACTCTTGTTAAAGCTCAGAGCTTTTTAGTGGCTCCTTTTTTCCTTTTGAGACAAGCCAGTTGAGGGAAAGACTCTCGTGGCAGATTTTGCCTACATCAGAAACAAACTGAGATGGTGTCAGTTGGAATATAATGACAAAAGTTTGATGACATCCATAATTTAGGCCTGCTCAGGAAACATGCACAGAGATGATAATGAACTTATAACAGTTTCATGCATTTTTGCTTATGTTAGTCTCTTTCCTCAAGTGATTGTGTAAGCTGAATGTTTTGGCTTAATATATTCTATAGCCTCATTTGGTAATAAGTAGGGGACAGCTCTGATGTTCCCATTAATTCATAAACTCAGTACTACCTCTGGATTATGTATTCACATCTAATTCCTTTATTGCACTGCACCTTTGTTCCAACTGATTAAAATTGAATAGAATAAATTCAATTAAATAAACATGTACCTAAACATAAATACATGTATGTATAATTAACATTTTCAATTAACATTGTTTTATAATTGTGTCATTGTTTTATGTTACATAAATGTTAAATAACTTGAATCAAGCTTCACTCGCATTTTTAATGCATCTCAGATGTAGCATGAATACATTTACACTGCAGTAGCAATTACATAAATTATGAGATTGTTTTAAATATAACGTTTTGAATATACAAATATGAAATGGTGGAAAAATGAAGTTTCCTTAAAATATAGAATATTGAAAATTATATTTTTAGTACTGATACTGGCAATAGATGGCATCAAGTCTTAATGAGTGAGTCATTAAATCACTTATTCATCTGATAGTAATGAAGTTGAATGTCTTTATGAATATGCCATTCACTCAAAGACCCCATAAAAGATTAATCCAGTAACAAAACACCATTTTGTGTTGCTTGGAGATGTGCAACGGTTCCACTAAAGAAAAGTAAAAAGAAAAGAAAAGAAAAATAAGCCACACTTTATTTTCGGTATCTTTAACTACTGTTTACTCACATAAAAATGGTTAGGTACGATGTACTTGTTCGTGATTTACTTGTACACTTTTTCTGCTATTGATGTGGGATAAGGGTAAGGTTAGGAACAGATTTGGTAATATGGATAGGTTTAATTGTGGGTTAAGGGATTAAGGGGTAAGGAAAGGGTCAACTGTATTTATAGATGTCATTACAGAATTGAATTATAAATTTAATATGCAGGCATTTTTCTAATATAAGTACAATGTAAAACATGTATATACACAATAGGTGCATTGAATCAGATTATTTTGATTTACATGTTATAGTACATTGTAGTTAAATACACTTAAAGGAGAACTCCGGCGCAAAATGAACCTTTGGTCTAATTACACATTGTTACCTAGTCAACCGTTATCTGAGATTTGTTTTCATGATTATCGAATGTAAATAGTTTTATCTCTAAAAACAGTTTAGCCTATAAAGCTAGTATAACGCTAGTATATTGGGCATGGAGTAATGACAAATAAAAATCGCTTGTTAATACCACTAACAAGGCTCAAAATAGCCCCACACTAACACGGTAGCATAATGAGGGTCCCTACCTTCAAACCGAAGCATTGAGAACTTTGTCAGTGTCCAGACAGTTTAATAAGAAGATATTTTATACACACAGTCAACTTCGCGTATACAGGCAGAAGCCATCCTTGAAAAACAGTTTCTACCAGTTGATCTACGAACGCCGATCCAAGTGCGCTGGTGAGATGTGAACGAGCTATAAGTTGTGATAAGGTGAGCGCGAACAGCAGGCTTGGATCGGCGTTCGTAGATCGACTGGTAGAGATTGTTTTTCAAAGATGGCTTCTGCCTGTATACGCGAAGTTGACTGTATGTATAAAATATCTTCTTATTAAACTGTCTGGACACTGACAAAGTTCTCAATGCTTCAGTTTGAAGGTAGGGACCCTCATAATGCTACCGTGCTAGTGTGGGGCTATTTTGAGCCTTGTTAGTGGTATTAACAAGCGATTTTTATTTGTCATTGATCTATGCCCAATATACTAGCGTTATACTAGCTTTTTAGGCTAAACTGTTTTTAGAGATAAAACTATTTACATTCGATAATCATGAAAACAAAACTCAGATAACGGTTGACTAGGTAACAATGTGTAATTAGACCAAAGGTTCATTTTGCGCCGGAGTTCTCCTTTAATATAAAGTGGGACTGAGAACTCAGCACGATTAAAAATGATCCGGCTGCAAGAGAAGCATATCTTGCAAAAAGAAAAGAGAGGTGATGATTTGTATTTAGTAGTTATATAGTGTTTCAATAAAGTTGCTATGCATTTAATGTTTAAACATTTTGATGAATGCATTTTTTGATATTTTAATTCTAAATTCTAAACTGACTTAAGCTGATGATTCTTTTTGCATCAATATGAAACTTGACTTTTGTTGTTATTCAGTCAAAATCGATTACAGTTTATCTAACCAATCTATTGCACTGTTTTGAATGTGATGCCATGTGATTTTTTTCTTCTTTAGAAAGAAATGGTATCTGCGAGGATTTCCAGTCAGGATTTAGACCGTACCATACTGAGACTGCTCTCATTAGAGTCACAAATGATTTGCTCTTATCATCCGATCGTGGTTGTATCTCTATATTAGTGTTACTCGATCTTAGTGCTGCATTTGATACCATCGACCACAACACTCTTTTGAATAGACTCGAAAATTATGTTGGCATTAGTGGAATTGCACTAGCATGGTTTAAATCATACATATCTGACCGTTATCAGTTTGTAGCAGTAAACGAAGAGATGTCATATCGATCACAAGTTCAGTATGGTGTACCACAAGGCTCAGTACTAGGACCGTTGCTGTTCACTCTGTACATGCTACCCTTGGGAGATATCATTAGGAAGCATGGCATTAGTTTTTACTGTTATGCTGATGATACTCAGCTCTATATGTCTTTGCGCCCCAATGAAATGCATCAATTCACAAAATTAATGGAATGCATAGCTGATATAAACATTTGGATGACTAGTAATTTCCTAATACTTAACTCTGAAAAAAACAGAGATTCTAAATATTGGCCAAAAAACTTCCTCACTTAATGACTGTTAGTGTTGCGGAGCGGGCGTGTTACGGATACATGGTGTAATTTTTTTAATTGTATTAATTGAAATTATGTATTATGAATCATTAAACTTATATAACTTTTTTTTTTTTATATATATATATATATATATGAAAAAAAATTCACACTAATTCTGTGTTGTGTTTTTTCTGGTAATAAAATGAAGACATAAAACACAAATTTTATCATTTATCATAAATTTTAATCATATGAAATTAAATAAACTTTTTGTCAAAGAACTTGTTGCACAATGAGCTTTAGCCTACTACTGTTAAAATTAAAACATGGATTATTCCTTAAAAATGTCAGTTTTGATGATAATTTATTTGGATTAGTGTTAGTGTATTATTACATTGGGACATATCTAAATTCTAATGTACAACAGTAATATATAATTTCTGTCAAGTTAAACCGAACTTTTATTTTGACGGGTTGCCGTGAAGACCTTTTGCGTTTCTGTGTGTTTATGTCATGATGATAGTTTTTCTCAAATGAAGCGGTGAAATGATCACGAAGTGACTTTCGGAGTGGATCTAGAGCCTGGAGAGGAAGTTCATGCATTTGTGTCTTCATATAGGCCAAAAAACAGCGCAAGCGTCACACGTGCTGCTTCAGTGTGTGTGTGTGTGTGTGTGTGTGTGTGTCTGTGTGGTAAATAAAACTGCGCGTCGGCGGCACCATTCATTCACTCAGAACATGCAGGATTCAAATTTAAATAGTCTTTGTATTTTAATATTCACACACAGTCTACATCGCGATTTGATTTCAAGTGTATACTGAACTGCTTTCTATTTTTCCTCAAATTTACAAATACCATGAAATTCCGCGTTATACACTAAATTCCTTTTTTATGACTGTATTTCGTCAGCATTTTAGGGGGGGCGGGGGGTCGTTTTGGGGGGGCGGGCCGCCCCCCCAAAACAATGGTAGGGGAAACACTGCGAAGCTCCCGTTCCACCACATCCCAAAGATGCTCTATTGGGTTGAGATCTGGTGACTGTGGGGGCCATTTTAGTACAGTGAACTCATTGTCATGTTCAAGAAACCAATTTGAAATAATTCGAGATTTGTGACATGGTGCATTATCCTGCTGGAAGTAGCCATCAGAGGATGGGTACATGGTGGCCATAAAGGGATGGACATGATCAGAAACAATACTCAGGTAGGCCGTGGCATTGAAACGATGCCCAATTGGCACTAAGGGGCCTAAAGTGTGCCAAGAAAACATCCCCCACACCATTACACCACCACCACCAGCCTGCACAGTGGTAACAAGGCATGATAGATCCATGTTCTCATTCTGTTTACGCCAAATTCTGACTCTACCATCTGAACATACTCAACAGAAATCGAGACTCATCAGACCAGGCAACAGTTTTCCAGTCTACAACTGTCCAATTTTGGTGAGCTCTTGCAAATTGTAGCCTCTTTTTCCTATTTGTAGTGGAGATGAGTGGTACCCAGTGGGGTCTTCTGCTGTTGTAGCCCATCCGCCTCAAGGTTGTGCGTGTTGTGGCTTCACAAATGCTTTGCTGCATACCTCGGTTGTAACGAGTGGTTATTTCAGTCAAGATTGCTCTTCTATCAGCTTGAATCAGTCGGCCCATTCTCCTCTGACCTCTAGCATCAACAAGGCATTTTTCGCCCACAGGACTGCCGCATACTGGATGTTTTTCCCTTTTCACACCATTCTTTGTAAACCCTAGAAATGGTTGTGCGTGAAAATCCCAGTAACTGAGCAGGTTGTGAAATACTCAAACCGGCCCGTCTGGCACCAATCAACCATGCCACGCTAAAAATTGCTTAAATCACCTTTCTTACCCATTCTGACATTCAGTTTGGAGTTCAGGAGATTGTCTTGACCAGGACCACACCCCTAAATGCATTGAAGCAACTGCCATGTGATTGGTTGATTAGATAATTGCATTAATGAGAAATTGAACAGGTGTTCCTAATAATCCTTTAGGTGAGTGTATGTAAATTACGACATATGCTTTCAATGAAAAATGTGGAACAGTTAGTTCATTCGTTCATGACCTCAAGGCTAGATTATTGTAATGCTCTACTGGGTGGTTCCCCTGCACGCTTAATAAACAAAGTCCAGTTGATCCAAAACGCAGTAGCTAGAGTTCTCACTAGAACCAGGAAGTATGACCATATTAGCCCCGTTCTGTCAACACTGCATTGGCTCCCTATTAAACACCGTATACATTTTTTAATATTGCTGACTACTTAGAAAGCACTAAATGGTTTAGCTCTCTAGTACTTGAGCAAGCTCTTAACGCATTATAGTCCTTCACGTCTATTGCGATCTCAAAATTCTGGCCAGTTGATAATACCTAGAATATCAAAATCAACTGCTGGCCGTAGATCATTTCCTATTTAGCACCTAAACTTTGGAACAGTCTCCCTAACATTGTCCAGGAAGCAGACACACTGTCAGTTTAAATCTAGACTAAAAACACATCTCTTTTACCTGGCATTAACATAGAACATTATACATTTCTATTATTCAAATCAGTTAAATGATTATTAGGGTGTATTCACACCAGGAAAGTCCGATAGTTCACTTGCTTTGGTCCGGACCAAATAATTTTTTTTATTATTTTTTTGGTACGGTTCGCTTTCACACTGCTCTTTTTGCAAGTGAACCAAAATTTGTAAACAAAACCACACGTGTGCTAAGGTCGTCCATTCATTGGACAAGGATTCTCAAGTAGGGAAGTCAGGAAGTGCAAAAAAGGCTCAGCATGGAGATATTTCGTACTGCAATATTTGTTATTTTACTAATTTTGTGTTATTCTGTACAAACGCAATATAAAGAAACTGCGCAGAAGACGGATAAGGTATAAAGTTTTGATTCATAGAGAGGGGCTATGTTCACACATTTAAATAATGAGATTCTTATTGTATATACTGCTAACAAGTGCTGTCAATGTTAACGCTTGCGATTAAGTTTGTCCAGTTTAACGCAGCATCATCCTTGTATTGTAACTATCGTTACATTATATGAACTGCAAAAGCTTTTTTTTTTGCATACGCGCGATTAGACTAAAGAGAACGCGCTGTATGTGAATGTCCTGATGCACACACTCATTCATTCCATTCCAATGATGCACACACGACGCGCAGAAAGACGCGCAACAGTATCGTGTGGACCTGACAGCGCGCCTGAATGGAATTCTCTTTCGCACTTGAACAACAATAACACAAACCATTATGCCAAAATCTCCGACTACGGAAGCCTGTTAACTCAAAGCCGCAGTGCTTTCTTGCAATTGGGTCGGTTCATGTTCACACCGTAAACGAACCGTACCAGAGTTCGTTTGGAACCGTACCGAGACCACCTCTTCAGTTGGGTCTCGGTTCGGTTGTTTGGTCCGCACCCGAGTTCGATTGCTGTGTTCACACCTGCCCAAAAGGTCCGCACCAAAGGGGGAAACGAACTAGAGTTCGATTCAATCGAACCAAACAAGGCAGGTGTGAATACACCCTTAGGCTGCATAGATTAGGTCTATCTAGGTCAACCGGGGACACTTCCGATAACACCGGATGTACTTGTTACATCATAAGAAGAATGGCATCTATGCTAATTTTAGTCTTTCCATTTATTCTGAGGTTTACTGAAGTCAGCCGTATCCAGATCAGACGGTGAACCTGCGCCTGGACACGACCAACACATCCCTGAAGTGCCAGCCTCATCAGCCCTGTGAAGGCCTCATGGACACCTCAACAAACTCGTCTCCATACTGGCGTGATGACTCCGACCTCCAACCAGATGGAACTGCATAAATATTGTGAATGTTATGATCCAATCTGACTTCTGAACTGTAATGCTGCCTGAATCATAATCATACACTGTTCGTTCTTTGGCCGGAGGAGAACTGGCCGCCGACTGAGCCTGGTTTCCCCCAAGGTTTTTTTCTCCATTCTGTCACCTGATGGAGTTTTGGTTCCTTGCCACTGTTGCCTTGGCTTTTGGCTTGCTTAGTTGGGGACATTTAATATTCAACAATATTATTGATCTGCCTTACTTCAGGTGGACGATGATGCAATGTTCTTCTAGAAACAAACTTTGTTGTATTGTTTTCATGTTATCACTGTAAAGCTGCTTTGTTTATTTAACACTTGAAACTTGTTTAAACACATTGTTCCTGACTTAGAAATATGCATTACATCAATTTTGAAAGGATTAAAAAAACCTTTTTTGAAGCTTTATTTGTCGTTGACCCATATATGATGTGTTTGCTTGTGTGTGTGTGTGTGTGTACTACTGGGGTTGCATTGAAAATGTCTATCGCCCATATAATTAAAAAACAAAAATCAATTATTTTCCCCCTCATTGCTCTTACAATAACCTATATGTTATCGGTTAAAATTTGACAGTCAGTCACCAAGTTCCACTCCCATGCTTAGACTTTCATCTCTACTAGACATCGTCCCCTTGCCGAGCAGAAACAAAGAGAGAGTTGGCCGAAAGTCTCTAGCCCAGAGGAGGCCACTGTCAGGATGTGTTAACCTCACAGAGGTTGTTGGCTTTTCTTTGCTCTCAGAGGTGAAGGGGCTTTATGCCGCAGATATGGCTCTCTTACTCAGACAGAAAGCACAGGATTGCATTTCCGTCCACCCCAGAATCATGAAACTGGGAAATAAACTCAATGAAGCCACTGAAGAGTGTAGAGCACGTCACATACATTCTGGGGGGTATTCACTAGGAACGAATTGCAGCCACTGATAGTGTCATTTTAGGACCTTACAAAATAAATTATGCAAATGAGTTAGCAGTGAAGTTAACAGTGAATTAACATGTAGTTGCAAAGTTACTCATAGTAGAATGTCTAAAGTGGACCACTGAAGTAAAGTGTTACAGAGTTTAAAAAAAAAAAAAATTATGTGCACAGATAAATCATTCATAATAAACAGCAATCTTCCATTACAAAATGGAAATTATCCATTTTGATGTCATGGTGACTTAAAATGTTGAATTATTATAATTTTAATTAAAATGCATTTATATGTGTATATTTTGCCCATTCTTAAATTTTTACAAGTTTTACATTGTTTTATTAATGTACATCTTGTCACTTTCTTGACACAACAACTGTTATGCTCTATGTGTGCTGTATTGACCATCGGCTGTTTGTCAGTTTTGTTTTGTTTTTTTAGTGTGTTTGTGTTCTGAGCATGAGCCAAATACCAAATAATATATGAAGAAGATCATTATATTTTAAAAACCCTTGGAAGAAGGGTCAGACACATCTTTAGGCCAACCATGAGACAACATGAGCAGGAATTCAGTTGTGGTATGAAGGGATTTTTCTTTCACAATTTCTGCTACAAGTGTTTAAAGAAGGTAATGTGATGTCAAAGCACCCACCACCTTTGTATGAATTAGAAAGTGAGGGAAACCGAGAGAGAAGCAAAACAAACACACACACGCATCTCAATCCCTAAAGCGGTGCATGAAAAAGCCGTCCTACTTTCTAAAGGTTGTAATTAATGTAATGCCCCATCCGCGATCCTCCCCGCGCCATTTCCACCCGACAAACGGGAGGATCCTGTTAGCTCTCCACTAATCCAGCTCAGGGTGGCACGGTTCCCAGATCATCAGAGTGGTTGGACACAGAGAGATTACCGCTAACTGAGGAAATGCGGGCCAGGCCTGTGACACGGGTGCTTTTTACGCACATTCACAACTTCTTCTACAGCCTAATGCCATCCTTACACTGTGTCTCAGCCAGGCCCCATGCATGCGACAGGGGTCTCTCACCTCATATTACCATAATGAACGGCTTCCTTTCGCTTAGTCATCGTTTAATGCTGTCAGTCTTCAGACAGAGCGGATTCCGACTGTTTCTTCACAGCTAAGTGCTGTACATTTCAACACTCTTATGTTACAACTGCGCTTTCACCGGTTCATTTCACAGATCTTTCTTTATGCTTGATGTTTTTCACGTTAGGCTTCATACATTTTTTACTCAGGTGATGGAGGTTGTTTGAAGACTGCTCCTTATATGTAATGCAGTGATACATAATTCTGCACTACCAGAGATCTGTGTCATAAACTCACTATAAAATATTTCCAGGATTTGATTTAGCTGTAACTAGTTACAGTAAAATTCTGTATTCAGCATACAATATAAATGCAAAATCAGTTCAGGCCAGACCATTTTCTGTCATAAGACAAGTAATTACTATAAAAATTGACCATATTTCATTACTGTGTTTCATTTGATGTCACCATTATGATGATTAGCGTTCCCTTTGGCTGGAAGGTTGGACCTGATTTACTTTTAATTTTAAATTTCTCACAGGCGGTGTAAGGGGCCATCACACAGAACGTTTTTCCTTTAAAATGTGAGATGCAGGACAGTGGACTTGGGAAAAAATGCAAGGACTAGAGAGGCGTGTTTTACTTGTGGAACGTTTTTAGAATGGTGTCCATGAGCCACTGCAAGAGGCAAAACACAAGCACAATGGACAAAAGACATGCAACACGAGTTTGTTTACATATAAAGGCAATGGAAAAGCAGCAAAGTGGAAAACAAAAATGCATTCTGTGTGAACTGTATCGTTTGTTGATACACCAACGTTAGATACATTGGACAAGTGCAGAAAGGATGATTTGTTAAAAGTCGCTGACCACTATGGGATCTCTGTGGTGAGACAAGCATTAAAGGCAACAATTAAAGCTGCTATTCATCAGGGGCTGGTTGAACTTCATGTGCTTGAGTTGACAGATGCGGATGGTGTGGAGGCTGGCTGGTCGGCAGTGGAAACGTGTTCAAAAGGCCCTGGTACAGTGGGGAAGGTGCTGAGCGAGGCTGCCGAGGTGGAGGTCGGGGCCGAGACTAAGGCTGCCATGCCGCCCTTTTCTCCTTTTTCTCCGCTTTCCGGTGGTGCTAGTGGCGATGTGCGACTTAAGGTCCGACTCGCCCGAATGCAGATGGAAGCACAGGAGCGGGCAGAGACACGTAAGGCCGACATGGAGATGCGTCTCAAGATACGCAGTTTAGAGATTGAGGCTGAAACACAGGTAAATTTGAGAAAACTTGAGTTGGAGTCAAGGAAAGTTGTCTCTGACTCGGTTATGTCTAATCCTGTGGTTACCTCACATGTTGCAAGTGATGTTTCAACAGCTGTCTTTGATGTTAGTAAGCACATATCTTTGGTGCCTCACTTCAGAGAAACCGAGGTGGATACCTATTTTTCAGCGTTTGAACGTCTAGCATCCGCACTTAAATGGCCGAAAGAGGTATGGCCTCTTTTATTACAATGTAGGTTGGTCGGAAAAGCTCAGGCGGTTATTTCAGCACTGCCGGTTGAGGATAGCTTGCACTATGAGACGGTGAAGAACGCTATTCTTCGCGCGTATGAGCTTGTGCCCGAAGCTTATCGACAGCGGTTTCGAAGCCAGAAGAAAACAGCACAGCAAACGTTCGTAGAATTTGCCCGTGAGAAAGGAATTCTTTTCGATAAGTGGTTGGCCGCGAATAAGACGAAAGATTTTAATTCTCTAAGGGATTTGATGCTTTTGGAAGAGTTCAAGAATTGCTTACCTGAACGTGTGGTCACTTATTTAAACGAACAAAAGGTAACGAATTTGTCTCAGGCTGCAGTTTTGGCCGACGAATTTGTTTTAACTCACAAGAGTGTATTCGTTTCGACTCATGCTGACAAAATGCTGTCTTTGCCTGCACCACAAAATTTGAGTCCCCGTTTTAAGGGTAATACATCACAGCCGAAAGAAACAAGAGAATGCTTTTATTGTCATAAAACAGGACACGTAATTGCCGATTGTCTAATTTTAAAACGAAAACAACCTGGACCACCAAAACCAGTTGGTTTTGTAAGAACAATGCCCGTGCGCTCTGATCATGTGTCGAAAGCGGATGAGTTTGATGAGAGATTTAAGCCATTCATGATGAAAGGTTTACTGTCCATAGATGGTAGACCTGAGGAACAAAAAGAGGTCCAGATTTTACGAGATACTGGGGCAATTCAGTCATTTATTGTATCTGAGGTCCTTCCATTGTCCGAACGGACGTCGTGTGGTTCAAGTGTACTAGTTCAGGGTATTGGAATGGACATTATAAAGGTTCCGCTACATCGTGTTCATTTACAGTGTGAGTTGATTTCAGGTTTTGTTAAGGTTGCAGTACGTTCTGCCCTTCCTGTGAAAGGGGTTACGTTGATTCTTGGCAATGATTTGGCTGGAGGAAAGGTGACACCTGTTGTGGAAGTGGTTGACAAGCCTGACTTTGTTAACACTAATGATATTGCTGATACATTTCCGGATGTGTTTCCCGCAAATGTTGTGACGCGCGCGCAAAAACGAGGAATAGGCAATGACATTACGTTAAATGATTCATTCATGATGCCACTCTTTGCTGAAGAGAACTCTTCACCCGAGTTGCAGTGTTCTAAGGTTGTGAAACCAGAACAAAGGGTTGATGGAGTTGTGACTGATTTAGAAGTGTTGACAGTACCAATAAAACGTGAACGGATGGTAGCATCACAGCGAGATGATCCTTCTTTGAACAAGTTTTTCACTGCTGTTGAGCATCCAAAATCTGTAAAAGATCGAAAAGCTGAATATGTGATAGACAATGAGTTACTGTTACGTAAGTGGAGACCTATCGCTGGTATAGATAATGAGTGGGATGTTACCTGTCAAATCGTGTTACCCACTGCTTACAGACAGCAAGTCTTAAGTTTGGCTCATGATCATCCGATGTCAGGTCATCTAGGAATTACGAAAACATATGATCGTATATTGAAACATTTCTTTTGGCCTGGTCTGAAGAAAGATGTCTGTCAGTATTGTAACACTTGTCATGTGTGTCAGATAACGGGAAAGCCAAATCAAAAGATCCCACCAGCTCCATTGATTCCGATCCCTGTAATTGGGGAGCCTTTTGAGCATGTCATTTTAGATTGTGTCGGCCCTTTACCAAAGACCAAGTCAGGAAATCAGTTTTTGTTAACAATTATGTGCTCCGCAACACGATATCCAGAAGCAATTCCACTGAGAAAAATTACTTCTGTTACAATTGTAAAGGCATTAATTAAATTCTTTTCCACATTTGGATTGCCAAAAATTGTACAGACGGACCAGGGAACGAATTTTCTCTCCAGACTGTTCAGGCAGGTGGTAAAAACCTTGGAAATATCACACAGAGTTTCGAGTCCGTATCATCCCGAAAGCCAAGGGGCAATTGAACGTTTTCACCAAACGTTAAAATCAATGCTGCGCAAATACTGTTTAAGTTCCGGTAACGAGTGGGATGAGGGAGTTCCGTTAGTCTTATTTGGTGTTCGCGAAACAGTTCAAGAGTCTCTTTGTTTTAGTCCTGCAGATCTGGTGTTCGGACATACCGTGCGTGGTCCACTCAAAGTTTTAAAAGAGGGAATGTTGCGTGAGGATGCCGCATCTAAGGAAAATGTACTGGATTATGTTAGCCGATTCAGAGAACGCTTGCATACTGCCTGTACGTTTGCAAAAGAACATTTGGCGGAGGCTCAAAAGAGCATGAAAAAGCATTTCGACTTAAAGTCTGTTACTCGTGAGATTAAACCTGAAGATGAAGTATTGATACTTTTACCAGTTCCTGGTTCTGCTCTGTCTGCTCGATTTGTTGGTCCATACGTGGTATCGAAAAAGTTGAGTGAGACAGATTATGTTGTGCATACTCCAGATCGTAAACGGAAATTTCGAACATGTCATGTAAATATGTTAAAGTTGTATCGTTCCAGAAAATCATCTGAAAGAATTGAGGAAATGGATACTCTGAAATCTACTTCTGTTGCTACGTCTGTTGCAGTTGTTTCAGCACCCACTGCCGAGGATTGCGAGGTGATATCGCCATCTGCTGGTGAGTCGTTTGTTGATGATGGCGTTTCCCTTCGTAATGCTCATGGGTGTGCCAGACTGTCTAACTCTGAAATACTACAGTCATTACCATCGTTTCTGTCTGATTTGTCAAAGGCCCAGAAGCAGGAGGTTATAGAGGTGATTCGTGATTTTCCTATGCTGTTTGGTGATATTCCATCCCAAACGACTGTGATACAACATGACATTCAGATCACATGTGATTTTCCAATCAAACAACATGCTTACCGAGTAAATAGTACAAAACGATCAGTGATGAAAACAGAAGTTGAGTACTTGCTAAAAAACGATCTAGCTGAACCCAGTTTCAGCCCATGGAGTTCACCGTGTCTTCTTGTCTCAAAACCAGATGATACATTTCGATTCTGTACAGACTTTAGAAAAGTAAACTCTGTTACTGTTCCGGACAGTTATCCTCTACCTAGGATGGAGGACTGTATAGATAACTTGGGTTCCGCAAGATTCGTAACCAAATTAGATCTACTTAAAGGTTACTGGCAGGTTCCTCTTACACCACGCGCTACAGAGATATCAGCTTTCGTAACTCCTGATAACTTTCTACAGTATAAGGTAATGGCGTTCGGATTGCGAAACGCTCCGGCAACATTTCAGCGTCTTGTCAATATTGTGTTATCAGGAGTACCAAATTGTAATGCTTACCTTGATGACCTGGTGATATATTCCTCTGACTGGCATGAACATTTGTCCCTCCTGAGAACAGTATTTAAACGTTTAGCAAGTGCGTACTTAACTATAAATCTAGCAAAATGTGAGTTTGGGAAAGCCACAATTACATATCTAGGTAAGGTAGTCGGACAGGGTCAAGTCCGGCCGGTGGGTGCAAAAGTTTCCGCGATTGTTGATTTTCCTGTGCCTACCACACGACGAGAGTTACGTCGTTTCCTAGGTCCTGCAACTGATTTTATATGGTCAGAATCATGCCAACATGCTTTTAATAGTGTAAAGACCCTGTTAAGTATAGCACCTGTCCTAGCCGCTCCGGATTTCTCACGTCCATTTAAGCTTGAAGTGGATGCGAGTGCGTTGGGTACTGGCGCCGTACTTCTTCAAGAAGATGACATTTGTCTAGATCATCCAGTTTGTTATTTTTCGCGAAAATTTAACAAGCATCAGATAAATTACTCTACAATAGAGAAGGAAGCCCTTGGACTTCTTCTAGCATTGGAGTTCTTTGAGGTTTATGTCGGTTCTTCTGCTTTACCTGTTACGGTATATACTGATCATAACCCGTTAGTATTTTTGTCGAGGATGTATAATCATAACCAACGACTCATGCGTTGGTCATTGTTTATGCAGAATTACAACCTTAACATTAAACATAAGAAGGGTTCTGAAAATGTTGTTGCTGACGCCTTGTCGAGAGCATAATATAGCTAACTAAACTATATGTTTTTTTTGGTATATCTACGTTTCAATGTTTTCTTTAAAAGTAATTTAAATCTTTAAGGGGGGAAGTGTTACGTACTCGTACGTAGTTTAGTGTTGCAATATGGACATGTGGGGGTGTTGTTGTTGTTGTTGTGGTCTGTGTGTTTCAGGTGTTCATTGGATCAGTCTACTGCCAATCTTAATGAAGGGCGATGACGTCTCGGTTCACCTCTGCCAATCACATCTTACTGCTGCAGTTAAATGCCGTGATTACTCCGATGTCGGACAGCTGTGTGCTCACCTTGTCTGTTGCGCTTGTTTGACTTGTTGTCAGTGATTTGTCTGTGTGTCTAACATTCGTGTTCTGTTAAATTCTTGCATTGTGTTTTGAGGATACTGTTCAGGCTGACCAGTTTACACGGAGTGTGTAAAGCTGGGAAGAGAGCAGGTTAGTAGGTCGCGCGACATACACTTTGCACTTAGGATTTGTGAATATGTTAGACACACTAGTTTAGGAGAGTGCCCACTTTGTAAGTTTTGTTATTTAGTTAGTGTAGTTTAGTTAGAGCGTCTTGACGCCGAAGATTTCTTTTCTACATTTTTTGTTTGGTACTTAGGTTAGTCGAATTAACTTTTAGCTAGTTTGTTTTGTTTTATTGATTTCTTTGATTTGGCATCTCTCGTGCTCGCCTTCCCACCTTGGGGTTTTGTTTGTGTTTAAATGTTTGTTTTGTTTGTTGTTGTTATTTATCGTTTGTACATATTGTAAATATTATTTTCTTCAATCATTAGTTATGGCCTTGAGGATTAATAAATCCCTTTGAGCTGAATTTGAGGAGTACGCCTTCTTTTCTTGCTCTGTCCTGCACTTTGAGGCACACACACACCATTTTTTAAAAGTGTTATTCCCTTAATCTCTAGACAACATTAAAAGGGACGTAACAGTGTTGCAAAACAAAATGGGTTACAATGTATTCCATGGAGGAAATAAGATTAGCTTAATGATTGACTGTTGAGTCAATTCATAACTTGCCGTCAACTAATAATGCACAATATAGCGGTACCCATATCGGTTATTGTTTGATATTCAAGATTTTTGTATTTGTTGCATTGATCGAAATAATATATTTCATTTTGCATTCCTTTACCATCTAACACTCAATTAAGTCGTTCATCTTTTAAATCATTACGAAACATATGGAAAAACATACGATGCTATGACGTATGTGAAAACACTGTGACAATACGTCATAGCAACATTCGTTTTTCCATTACTTAATATTTTACCAATTTCCCCTTCAATTTTTAAGTTATACTGTCACAGTTATTCTCAGTTTTGGTTTCATCTTCATTGTATTCCTTTACTATTTTGCCTGTCTTAGTTATCTAGTTAGTTGTCCTATGTTCTCTGTTACCCGCCACTAGTTTGTCACCTTGGTTAAATATAACAACTGTATAATGTATTCAATATCCTAACTGTCTGGAAATTCACACAAAAACTTTGAGGGATTGAGATGTCTTTATTCATCCTTGGCCCTTTGCAGTCTCTCTACCTTTCCACTTTTGTTCTCAGTCTTTGTTTTTCTTTTTAAATTTTCTTGCTGGTCCTTGTATTTATCATACAGAATTTTATATCTACTTGAAGGCACAGAAGTAACCATAGAAACTTTTTCAAACCTGTTTCCTTATTTTAACTCTCCGTCTTTTTTTCTTTCCGAGAGTGTCCCTGACATTTAAGGGGGGCACATTTTTCAGAGCTTATTCTTTATGCCTTTTTTTCCCCACAGGTTTGCTGTTTGATTACTGTCTGAATGTTGATTTTTAAAATATTTTAGCTGATATAGGGCAGCAAAATGTAAAAACTCACAGGACATTTGTACCAAACATGATTATGTTATTTCTTTGACCCTGTGGCAAGAATTATGTTGTATGTATATTTATTTTACAAAATATCTTTAATAATTTAAATAAAAAACTGAAAAGGGGAAAAGTAGGGAAATTATCCAAATAGCACTTTTTCTTTAAAGCTGCAGTCTGTAGCTTTTTTGTGTTAAAAATGATCCAAACTAAATTAATGAGCAAGTACATAACCAGCCAGTGTTCAAAACTATCTGCTTGCCTTAGCTCGATTCAAAACGGTAAGCTTGTAATAATGTTTTTAATTCCAGTGGTACTGGTGGATTTCCGCGGGAAATTCGAGCATGTCTTTGCGTCATTACGTCACATCTGTACACATAAAGAAGGAGTCTCGGCTAGTAGGCTATATTGCGAGCAGGGTTGGGGAGTAACGGAATAGGCCTACATGTAACAGCGTTATGTAATCAGGATACAAAAATCCAGTAACTGTAATTCGTTACAGTTACGTCAAAAAATAACACAGTCTCATCCCAAGACGTCATATGACTGACGCTTTTGACCATACGTCAACATCCGACGTTTTAGGGTACCCTTTAACGTCAGTTGACGATCCTAGGGCGTCATCTAACTGACGCTTTACCTTTAGCATCAGTTAGATGACGCGGGTAGGTTTAGGTCTGGGGTAGGGTTAGGATTAGATAGCGTCATCTAACTGACATTAAAGGGTACCCTAAAACGTCGGATGTTGACGTATGGTCAAAAGCGTCAGCCATATGACGTCTTGGGATGAGACTGGGCTGCAAAAACGTAGTAATCAGATTATAGTTACTTTTTGAAAAAAGGGGGGATACTTTCAGGATTACAATGGTTTCATTTAAAGCTAAATAAATCTGTATTTTGGCATAATAACACTATATTAAGCGTTGCTTGATTAATGACTCACGACACGAGTCACGTGTGCCACCCGCTGGTGCATGCGCAAAATAACAGCTCTCTACAACAATCTCCTCAGACACAGATTAAATCACTGCTGCAAGAAACGATGCTGCCCACGGTTAAAAATGCTTTCATTTCTTGGAAATTCCGCTGCTATTTTGTTTTTAAAGAAGAAAATGCCAACAATATGGTTGTACAGTGCAAACTGTGCCTTCCAGCAACGAAAACACTTTCTTTATCGAAGGACTCGACATCCAACCTAAAGAAGGATTTGCATTCTCTATTTTCCTGTTCAAGAAACATTTCCATTGTCTAAAAATTCTGTATTATATTTGCTTGAAAAAAATGAATTTGTATTCTCTATTTTCCTGTTGAAGAAACATTTCCATTGTCTAAAAATGGTTTCTTATTAAATTTGCTTGAAAAAAAAATGAATTTGTATTCTCTATTTTCCTGTTGAAGAAACATTTCCATTTTATTTTTTCCTTGTACATGTCAAGTTAAAAATAAAACAAAATAATCTGTAATACCATACTGTAGCCACTAGATGTCTGTATAGTCCTTTACATAAATATTTATTCAGGGCTGTGAAATTCTTAATAAATAAAAGTTGTTGTTTTTTAAAATAATATCTGTCCTTGAAATAATCCAAAAGCAATCAGTTACATTACTTTCATATTGTGGTACTTGGATTACGTTGCTGAATACTTTTTTTATGAAGTAATTTGTAACTGTAACGGAATACATTTTTAAAGTAACCCTCCCAAGCCTGATTGCGAGTGAGGATGTTGAAGGTGGAGATTTATAGCCTTTTCTCACAGCACTTGATATAATTAAACTTATCAATTTGATGGCGGATCCAGAAAGGTCCAAACGACAATCACCAGTGACAACAGATTCACCCGTTGTAAAATGCAAAAGACTTCGTTCGGACTTCGGAGTGGCTACGGAAAAAAAGAGACTGCAACCGGACCCATGCGAAAACAAGGATAATATCAGAAGGGCATTAAATGTAGTCACGCAATGCTGATGTTGTTAACATTAACAATTTGAGAACAAAGTATACTTTGCAACTTAGTTGGTCAGAACAAAAGTGGATGTTACTTACTTGTTCAGATTACATTTTCCGGTGAAAATTCTTATGTTGGTCATACTTCCAAAAAGTAGAATCTGTGATTCCGAATGACAGGATCCACATCGGCGCGGCGACTGACAGCCGCACATTTTCCTCAAAACGTTGGATTCATCCGCGCTGTGCCGTGCCGAGGCACAACCCACGTAAAGTTGAAAATTACGCGAATAACTGCAATTGCAGATGGCGACAAAGAGGAAAAACTACGGACTGCAGCTTTAAATAAAATATGTATATTAACATATACTCATAATATGTAAGAGATGGCTAACTGTGCATTAAAAGCTGTTCAAAGAACCTCCCGATTCAAAGCGATATGATGTGAATTACCTGCATCTGTGCAGCATCTCTCTACTTACAAATAAGCTTTATTTACTTCAAAAACAGCGGTGTTACAGGTGGGGTGAGGTGGGAGGGGAGGGAGGGATTGGCAGGTGGGTAGTTGATTTCATCCGTGTTTAATGTTCTCATTCTGGCATGTTCATTGTCAAAAAAAAAAAAAAAAAGAAAACAGCGAGATTCAGAGATTCAATAGAGATTCAGTAGAGAAGCTATTTTACTAATAGCAGCGTTGATAAGTTTCTGTGCTCCTTAATGTTTATGTGTGTGTGCAACACAATCTCTCTCTCTCTCTCTCTCTCTCTCTCTCTCTCTCTCTCTCTCTCTCTCTCTCTCTCTCTCTCTCTCTCTCTCTCTGTGTGTGCTTCAATGAAAGCAGCGCATTAATATAGAACAGTGATTACACTGACTGATTAAACTACCTGTGCATTAAACGGTTTTAATGGACACCTTCAAGCCAATATGAATCGAATATTCAGACAGACCATGGTATAATTCAATATAATTGATTTTTTTTCCCCTTTAATTATTTGGTGTACTGTAGAGCTACAAAATTGGGTGAAATGTCATATTTTTCCTGAAGCAAACTTTCTCACTGTTGTCAATTGGAAAAGCTGTGTGTGCACTCGCCTTTCCATTACCATAAAACATGTTCAGTTTTGTCTTAAAAGAAGAAATTCATATAACAATTGTGTTATTTGCCATTATATCATGGTAAACACTTCTAAAAATGAATAAATGTTATAATATAATTGATGCCAGTCATTGTTCCCAATGAGAAAATACATTAATGCAATTCCATTGTTGAAAAGCGCATTTTCTGTAACAACATCTAATTGTCAAAAATGGAGCAAAAGAAATGCCATCATGTGTTTAATAAAGAGCACTATGTTGAGTACTTGTGCAGGGGTCTCCTCCGTAAAAGCAACCCTGGGAAAATGAGTCTTGAACATAAAAATCAATGGTAATGTGGCTTAATAACAGCATATTACTTGAAAATGTGACCTTGGTATTTACCAATCAGCATTCAAGACCAAAACGATCGGTTTTAAAGTTCTCTATATTCCCCAAACTCTCCTTTCTTTATTAAGAAGTTCTTTCTAAAGGCAACGCGCTATATTTCCCCCTTACACACAGGACAACCTTAAAATTAAGAGAAAAGAAAAGAAAAAAATCATTAAAGTCAGCCGAAGACACGCTGGAAACATCACAAGTCTGCACAGCATGAAAGTAAAGTGTTGGAGGAGGTCTTCTTTGCCAGCCCGGCTGTGAGGTGTCGTAATCAATTGAATGTTCCACTGAGGAGAAACCCCCGAAGGCCCTCCATACCCAGCCAGAAGTAGGCCGCTGTGAACTTTCTGCAACGCTGCCCTCAAAGACATGTGTCTTAATTAAAACCTGGGAGTTGTTAGGTCCACCAACTTTCTCCTTCTCTCCCCCATTGGCAGTCTAGTGCAGTACAGCCTCTCTAAGGGCCTAGAAAAGGCGCCTCTGGAGGGAACACTCCGCTCCGAGTTTGCCAGTGACAGGAAGCTGCTGTATTTCCAGTCTCAGTAATCATCTGCTTTGGTCTGCGAAAAACTACACATGAATAAACTAAAGAGGATAAGTTGATAAGATCCACTGCTAGAGGTCATTTGTTCTTATGTCTTGTACCTGAGCACCTCTTTACAAAACCAAGTGAAAGGTAGAGGTCAAGTTTAGCAAGATGGCTGAGGTCAAATATATCCAATTACTCTCTTTTCCTTTGCTTTATGAACTCCAAAGCTATAAGTTCCTCTGTGATGACCACATCTCTGCATGCTGCTGGAATAAAAGAACACATAAATAGCGGCAGTGATGTTAAATCAAATTGTCAGCAGACATAAAGTTGCCTCTGGTGCTTGAATGAGCCGCGGGCGTTTCTGTTGTAGATTTGAAGAGCTCACTATCTTATTTGCTAGCTTGTTAAATTGCACTCTACAATGCACCAATCAGTAAAAAGTTCATTGACATTGGAAGATCATTTAAGTCCTGTTAGACGACGTAGGTGTTCTGTTTCGTTACAGTGACTAAAAGGCTTTAAAGCTTTGGCTTCTGAAATCAGTGTTCAGATTATTAAACCCAATAGGTCAATGCACCACACAGGCTCCTTTTTGCTTTTGTAAAGCCATTTGCCTGTCAGGAGCACTCTTTTATCCCTGGAGCTTTTTATTCAGGAGGCCTTCAATAGCAATTAGTCATTGATTGACAGTATAAGCAAGTCCTGATGAGACAAGCTTTGATTTTAGTTCTTTTGAGGGGCTTTTAGTTCTTTTTTCACCACAGTTTCTACCACTGTTGCATGTAGATTCAAAACAGACACAGATGGAGAGACTCAGGAAGACGTTACGTTTCTGAAAGGTTAGTTGATGAATCTATGTAGTTATTGTGGAGTTTATTCATCTTATCGATTAGCTACTTCCGTCATGATCATCTATTAATTGTTGTACAGGTGCTCATGTAGGAACTGTAGTAGGACGTTGGTATCGACCCATATTTCATAATCAACTTTTGTGTAAATCCAGCATTGAACTGACTCTCATTTGCGTAAAACGATTTGCACAAATAGACATTAACTAGTTTCTTCAGCACGTTTCTTTCATAAATGAAATGAATCCTCAGTGGCTCAGATGCCGGTAATCTATGGAGACTCTTATGTTCATGGGTACATCCAAAAACAGAACATTTGTAATGTTTATGTGGCGCAGACATTATATCAATAGGTGTTATAGCGAGGATATGAACATGGCGGACTGTGCGGCTCACTCAGGGCGGGATCTGGGTGTGGCTTGGCCCTACTGTGACATCACAGTAGGGGGAAATCTGGAACAGCGCATTTTTAGACACTGCTTCTGATTTTGTAGGATCTTGTGCAATGATTTACTGATAATAATGTAATGTCTTTTCTCACTGAATATCGGTATGTGTTATTAATAAGTGCATTTAATTTGAGTAGTACTGTATCAGGTCTTCAGTATCATTTGTTCCCAAAATTGCTTTATTTAATTAAATATATACCTGGATTCAAAAATATAATCAGAGGTATTTGTTAGAGTTAGCACTTTTTTTCTGAATATAACTGAATTACTTTGACAGTTGTTTTATTATTATTTTCATTATATACACAAAGGTGCAAATAAAAAGAAATAAAACAATTACGAAACCCAGTGACCTATTCGGTATTATTTCGACATGAAAATAATTAATCACCAGTGCAAATTATGGTTAACAAAGACTTCCAGTGATGCAAGTCTTTTAATTACAGGGTTGTGGAAACATGCGTTCCACATTAGTGCAGCAATATGGAATTAATTCAAGCATTTATCAAAGTGATAAGCCATGATTGGTTTTAATTGGTTTCACAGCCTCCTCATCTCTTTTCCATCTTCCAAACATTCCAAAGCTGTGTTCCAATTAATAACTCATGGAGTTACAACAAACAACAGCAGATTATAATTGATACAATGATTATATGTTTGATTGCAGGACCACAACACTTATTTGACAGAAAGAATAAGAATTTGAACATTTCCATTGCTCCTTGTTGCTGGATTAATTATTTGGTGCCATGATGTGAGAAAAAAAACAATAACAATTTCCTTTTTTTTTTTTTTTCAGAGTCGGCGTATAGAACGCTACAGCAAGAGTGAGGATTGGGTCACAAGCCACACTGATTAAAAGTCAACAAGGTCCTTCCATTCTGATTGGACGGCTCGCAGGTGATTAGCAAAACATTTGAAACACTCTGGTTTGTTGGCAGAACAGCAAACAGCCATGAAATTCATCTGTTTTCTTTGTCCACATAAAGAAAGAAACTGAGAGTGACATTGCCAAAAAAGATCATTAATAATAACAACGACTTGGTGAAGGAGATCAGCTTACGGCCATTTATCTAGAGATGACAGCCGAGGAAGCGCTGAGGAACATAAGTTTTATGAGCCTGGATGGTATTTTTACGCAGATGCTACTTGACATGCAGTTCACGGTGAGGGTTAGCCCCGGACCATCAAATTATGTGGCTATTCTTGTAATCTTCAATTTCTTCACGCTGCCATTTCTGAAAGCATGTCATATTCTTTGTGTCTCAAGCATGAAGACAAACCTGTGTGCAGTTTTAAAACAGGCAGCTGAATTCT
Source organism: Rhinichthys klamathensis goyatoka (assembly GCF_029890125.1). Classification (NCBI taxonomy): domain Eukaryota; kingdom Metazoa; phylum Chordata; class Actinopteri; order Cypriniformes; family Leuciscidae; genus Rhinichthys; species Rhinichthys klamathensis. The sequence continues at coordinate 1,401,953 of NW_026606643.1, forward strand.
GAGTAATTTCACTAGCATAATGAGAAATTATCCGATAGCGTTATCAATGAATCTCATTCTCGTATGTGACATGCGCCTTCACTTATCTGTGGACAAATCATGATTGGTCACCAATGATTCTCAGTTTAATCCTGAAATCCATGAGGTCACGTGGTACACTGATAATAAGGGAAGCTCCTTCAGATGCATACAAAGGATGTAGATGTCTAATTGTCCAGATACATAATAAAAAAAGAGTTCACTGGTCCATGCCTTAATTTCATTTTGATGATGATACCCCAGTCTTCTCGTTTGTGGTCTTAACGCAACAAGTCTTTCTTTGGTGATGCTGGAAGTTGCACTAAGACTTTGCTCCAGACACAGGGGAATAGATATGGATCTCTCCTCCTGGTATTTAGCTTTTAGCGGAAAAAGGGATTACCTGCCGTGGCCCAAAAGCTCTCGAGCTCTTCAGAGTGATTCCCCTTCTAATCGGCCAAATTGAAAAAGTATTTATAGTCAATCTGGCGGCCTGTCTCTGCGACCAGATAATCAGATCTGGGACGTGCTTTTGTTGCAATTTGTTTTAGGTTGAAGACCCTTGTGCACATGCACCTGCTAGTTTGGATTAAGTTGGGAATTTGACTGAAATTTACTGCAGAGATTGAAGCTATATTGAGTTTAGCCTGAAAAATTGACTACTTAATGTGATCCCAGAAACTCTTGTTAGCAGGCAGAATTAAAAGCACACCTATTGCCATTAGTGCAGACATGACTTTCTGAAGAGGTAAAGGGTGTTTTGTTTGCTAAGGCATCGCTATAGGATGTTACTGAATATCTGCTTGTTGACCTGAAACAAAAGAGACCCACAATTCTCTCTGACATTCAAATGCTGAAATATGATCCGTCTGATTCCTTTTCAATGATTTTTTCACACCTGATTTTTCATCTGCCAGATTAACATTCGAAATCCAATAGCTTAGAAAAGGAAAAAATCTTCTTTTTTTTTAAAACCTCAGCATAGGTTTACTATTTAAATTAAAATATTGATAAAATTGTGTGATATTTCTTCAAAAATAATGTTTTAATAAACTGTATTATTATTATTATTATTACTATTACTTTGAGAAGTGCATTCTACTGTACAGTAGTAATATATTTCTGTCAAAATGTATTCAGGTTAAAACTTTTGTAGTGAAGACCTTTGATTTTATGTGCGTATCTGACCATAGATTTATCAAATGAAATGGTTAAATGTCCATATGGGAGAACATTTATATTTGTGAGCAGGACAATAATTTTGTCCAGCTTTTTTTACAGAGTATGGACAATTTTCTTTGTAATCATTCATTCTGTTCATATTGAAGCAACAACATGTTAAGTGTTCTGTAATCTCCACCCACTCGTATCACCTCTCTGCTCTCCACGTCAGATGCTGGACAATTTGTATGTTTCTTATGTTCTACACTCAACACTGCCATGTTTTCCACAGTGTCCTTTACACATTATATCCTATTTATTTTAGCGGTGTAACTAAGTGGAGCCAGAGAGCTCCCTATAGTTTGTTCGCTTCTGTGTTGGCATGCAAATTTGTGTCCTTGATTCTCTTTAAGTTATTGTTGGTTCAGAGATTTGTTAAAGGAAGTCTGCTTTACATAACGTGGCAGCTGCTGTTGTTCATCTGTCTGCAGAGCTTAAATCAAAAACCTTTGAGTGGGGGTGTGCAGCAAAATGATCTATATATGTAGCCTATTTGTATTTGTTGCACTGATCAAATTAGCTGTCTCTGTTTCTTTTAAATAAAATTAGGTATGAGCGGAGCTTAAAATAGAAGTGTGTCTAAACTAAATGAAAAGCTCATTTTAGACCCTTTTCCTGTAGCAGATATGCCTTTATGTATATACAACCTTTATGTAAAATAAATGCTAATGACTACATTTCAGCATGAAATTAAAATTCACCCTATATGTTCTCTAAATGCATACAATATGAGCACAATATATCCATGTGGGTTTCATTTTAAAATTTTAATTTTCTTTTTTTTCTTTTTTTTGGACCTTGTGTTTAATCTAAATGTCAAAATGGTGAAACCAGATGAAAACGGCACACTTCTTGTGACGCATGCTGGACTTCTCCAATCATTTAGTCCGCTTTGACCCCGCCCATTCCACAACCGACTGCAAACTCGTATTTATTTTTAGAGCGCAATGCCACATCTCAAATTCAGCTAATTAAACAAGAGATTTTTTTTAATCTCTTACACTCAGATGTACATTATAATACAGAAGAAAAAAAATCTGTTGCAACTTCTGTTTTATTGTGGGTTTTAGATTGAAAAGAATCATTCAAGCCCCTTTCACACAGAGATTCCGGAAAATACACGGATAAAGTGACCCGGGATTTGACCCGGGTTCGTTTGATTTTGGTTCATTGCACTGCCAGTGATTTTCCGGAATCAGAGAGTGCACTCACACAACCCGTGAAAATCCCATAAAGACACGTGACATCGATGTGACATGTAATGTCTCAGCAGTGTCTTAAGTTTGCTTATGAGCTGCGATTTCTCTCTCTCGAAACCATGCTTGTGCATTTTTTTCTCTGATTCGATCATAAACTAGCGCATTACGTATCGTTTCACTAGCCTGCTTTCACTTCACTTCATCATTACGACATGGCATTGATTACGGCTTTTGTTCACACATCGTGCGTTCTGGGACTGAACACGGCAATGTTACTAGGTCCCCAATCCGGCATCGATCCCGGCATCAATCCCGAGTCGCGTTTGCGTTCACACAAAAGGCGTTCTGGCAATTTCCCGGGATCAACGCGCTGTGTGAAAAGGGCTTTAGATTCATTCACTGACCTTTTCGACAGGTTACAATGTTGTGCCAATAAGTGCTGACATTTTTATGCCACAGTTCTTCACAAGCGAGTCATTGAGTTATTCACTTAACTGATTTGTACAAAATATTAAGTTGTTCACAACCAAAAAAAGTCTGAGTTTGTGTGCAGATGTAACCAAGTTCAAGTTCAGGAAAGAAGGAGGCAGGAACTGGCAAATGATCAACATAACTTTAATCAACAAATACACATAAACAAAATGAAAGTAAAACGGCAGCCCCTCACGGACGACTGCCGCATAAACTAAAACAAAAAGACAAAACATAAAGTCCAGGCCTGGTCCTCTCTTGTCCCTCACTGTTGTCACTCCTCCCTTTATCCTTCCGGAGCACCTCCTTGGGACTCATTAGCACTCGCTCAACTCCTTTCTCACGGCTCTCGGCCCCGCCCTGCTTGCCACATCAGACTTGGCAGGTTTGGTTTCATTAAAAAAAAACTCTGGTCCGATTGCTCTGTTAGTGCAGTTCTTTTGAGTAAGAGTGAATACTGCCATCAGAACCTTGGTGGACAACAAACAAGCAGACTGAGACCCACATTTTCAGGGGTGTGGTTCTGGTGCAGTTTGACATGGACATCTAAAGGTCAACTCACACTGCACCGACAGAATCTGACCAACTCGGACAATCACCAGATTACAGTACGTCACTTCTCAGACATTCCATGACCCAATAAGCGCCGATTCAACATGTTCAGCTCAGCTCAGACAGACGCCAACAGACACCAACAGTCACCTTTATTTATACAGCGCTTTTTACAATACAGATGGTATCAAAGCAGCTTCACTGTGATAACATGAAAATAATAAAAGTTTGTTTCTAGAAGAAAATTGTGTCATCGTCCACCTGAAGTAAGGGAGATCAATAATATTGTTGAATAGTAAATGTCCCCAACTAAGCAAGCCAAAAGCCAAGGCAACAGTGGCAAGGAACCAAAACTCCATCAGATGACAGAATGGAGAAAAAAAACCTTGGGAGAAACCAGGCTCAGTCGGGGGCCAGTTCTCCTCCGGCCAAAGAACGAACAGTGTATGATTATGATTCAGGCAGCATTACAGTTCAGAAGTCAGATTGGATCATAACATTCACAATATTTATGCAGTTCCATCTGGTTGGAGGTCGGAGTCATCATGCCAGTATGGAGACGAGTTTGTTGAGGTGTCCATGAGGCCTTCACAGGGCTGATGAGGCTGGCACTTCAGGGATGTGTTGGTCGTGTCCAGGCGCAGGTTCACCGTCTGATCTGGATACGGCTGACTTCAGTAAACCTCAGAATAAACGGAAAGACTAAAATTAGCATAGATGCCATTCTTTTTATGATGTAACAAGTACATCCGGTGTTATAGGAAGTGTCCTCGGTAGACCTAGATAGACCTAATTTATGCAGCCTAATAATCATTTAACTGATTTGAATAATAGAAATGTATAATGTTCTATGTTAAAAAAGATGTGTTTTTAGTCTAGATTTAAACTGACAGAGTGTGTCTGCTTCCCGGTCAATGTTAGGGAGACTGTTCCAAAGTTTAGGTGCTAAATAGGAAAATGATCTACAGCCAGCAGTTGATTTTGATATACTAGGTATTATCAACTGGCCAGAGTTTTGAGTTCGCAATAGACATGAAGGACTATAATGCGTTAAGAGCTAATTATTAGGAAATTACTTGTCATCCAAATTTTTATATCAGCTATGCATTCCGTTAATTTTGTGAAATGATGTTTTATTAACAAAGTTCGTGAGGAGCACGCGCAGACAATTAACACTAGTGGAGAGCACTCAGCAATCTACGATAAGATGTATATACTCAGCAGTCTCACCACTTTCATTGACAGTTTTAGGAGCATCCCTCCACCACCCCTTCTCCACACTTTTTGTCCTAACCATTTACATACCGGGGGAGTACTCTGGGGGGAGTACTCTGGGTTCGGGCCGAATTCCGAGCTCGAAGCCCTTCCCCTGGACAGCACGCCAAATATGCATTAAACTTACTCCCTCTAATTCTATGTAAGTGTGAACTAGTGAATTGGGGGGTTTTGTCGGGGCACGAAGAAACATAGAGCTGAGTATCATCAGCATAACAGTGAAAACTAATGCCATGCTTCCTAATGATATCTCCCAAGGGTAGTATGTACAGAGTGAACAGTAATGGTCCTAGTACTGAGCCTTGTGGTACTCCATACTGAACTTTTGATCGATAAGACATCTCTTCGTTTACTGCTACAAACTTATCTATTTGATTTGAACCATACTAATGCAATTCCATTAATGCCAACATAATTTTCAAGTCTATTTAAAAGAATATTGTGGTCGATGGTCTCAAATGCAGCACTAAGATCGAGTAACACTAATAGAGAGATACAACCACGATCGGATGATAAGAGCAAATAATATGTAACTCTAATGAGAACAGTCTCAGTACTATGGTACGGTCTAAATTCTGACTGGAAATCCTTGCAGATACCATTTCTTTCTAAAAAAGGAACATAGTTGTGAGGATACTGCCTTTTCTAGTAAGTTTGATAGAAAAGGTAGACTCGGGATCGGCCTGTAATTGACTAATTCTCTAGGATCAAGTTGCGTTTTTTTAAAGAGGTTTAATAACAGCCAGCTTAAAAGTTTTCGGTACATATCCTAGTGACAAAGATGAATTAATGATATTAAGAAGAGGATATACGACCTCTGGAAACATCTCTTTCAATAGCTTAGTCGGTATAGGGTCTAACATACATGTTGTCGATTTAGATGATTTAACGAGTTTAGACAATTCTTCCTCTCCTATAGCAATGAATGAACGGAATTTTTCCTCAGGGAGACTACAACGCACTGTCTGATGCGATACTGTAGTAGACGGTTGCATAGTTATAATTTTCTCTCTAATATTATCAATCTTGTAAGTAAAGAAGTTCATAAAGTCATTACTGCTGTGCTGCTTGGAAACGCATCACACACACGCATCACACACATGACCAGCGTCGGCCAGTAGTGAGCCTACGTGTGACGTACAACACAGAAGCGTTAAAACACACTACGCGAAATCTCGAGGCCCACAGAGAAGGAAATGAATAGTTGAATAAAAGACGTTATTTGTTTGTTTTTTGCGCACAAAAAGTATTCTCGTCGCTTGATAAACTTAAAGATAGAGCCACTGTAGTCACTTGGACTATTTTAACGATGTCTTTTTTTAGTTTCGATCCCTTAGAAGCCAATGGAGGAGTGATCCATATAAAAATACAATGAGCACATTCAGCCAAGCACACAGCATTGTTTTAGATGTTCAGTAAGTTCCGTCACAAAATATAAGTCATAAAAGCTTGTCAATCAGGTTGTGCGACGACCTTGTCCTTATGCCTTTTGTTTTGTAGCTTTAAGTTCGGTGTTAAAAATGCATGTTAATGCTAAGCGAACCAAATCTAAATGTAGCATTCTATTTTTTGGTCCGGACCAAAATAACCAAAAGAACCAAAATACAAGTGTGAACTCACCCTTAATTAATATCCCTTATTAAAAACATACGAGAAAATGATGGCCCGGGTTCAGGCTAATCTTGTTTTTGCACTTACCATGAAGAGCTCCGGGTTTTCATTTACCTCATTTATTTAACCCAATAATGGGACGCCATGTTGTCAATTAAAGTCTTGGCTATCTTCTCAGTTGGCTACTTGTTGTTTAGCCAATGCACCCGTGATCGTATTAATACTCTTGAGAATGCAGGACCACTGCGGAGGTATTCTAAGAATAAAGTCTGAATAACACCTCGAACTCCAGCCATTGTGCTTTATGCTCGTCTAAATGCACACGGCCATGGCCGCTTTTGTAAGCGTGTTAGCAATCACCATGGCAGCCGGCGTGTTTTGTCTCCAAATGCAACCTTTCTTCTCACATTGCCAGATAAAGGACGTTAAAGTGGTAGTTTGTGTTGCTATGACGATTAGATTTCAAGCGCTCAAAAGGGAGACTAATCCAGGGGAAATAAAAACATGAAAGCTTTGCAGGGAAGATCTGGGGACGCCGTCGAAAATGCACTTCCCCGCTTTAGACCCGGGGCCATTTTCCCAATTACGCCGTCATCCTCTCCAACAAACCCAAATGAATTGACAAGGATCTTGATGGGCAAGGTTTAATTAAGCTAACGCAAGCTCATTAGGCAGCCAGGCTTAAGCAACGCCAAAGCTCTAAAGGACCTGGGATCGACAAGAGATTTGGAAGTATCCACAGTGTCTTTTGAACTGCGTCCATTTTTGCTGGGCTCATTTAAAAGACCTCCTGTCTGACTAGCAATGCCTTGCAACTCCCACACATAGCATGCAAGGAAACTGTGCTCTTGAAAAAAAAATAAGAATCTGATGAGAGCCTGGTGAAATTAAAATCACTGTTGTATCAACTCGAAACGACTCCCTCCAGTTGCTTTTGCATTTTTCCCTCGATAAAGCAGTAGAATAAGTTTCTAGACGTGAAATTGTGCTTTGATCTGTAACTTTAAGCTATGTCTTATATCTCTCCTGGAATGTGCAAGGAATCCACGCAAGCCTGGCGCGAGCATTTTCGCGTGTCGAGGGACGTGCCCTCTGTCGCCCTCTTGGCTGAGACCAGCGTTGCAGCGGTGCTGTGCGCTCTATAGGTGTGTGTATGTGTGTGTGTGTGTGTGTGTCATTGTGTTATAGCGAGTGGTGATTAATCACACAGTGACTCTTGGTCCCACAGCTGCGTCCGCTCAGGGTCCTCTGCGACAGGGTTCCTGGGGACGTCCAGAGGGGCCGAACCTAGTGCGTTTGACACCGAAAGATAGCGGCCAGACACCTCTCTTAAATCCCACCTGTCACTTCCAGTCCCCTCAGACAAGCCACATCCCCACACACGGCTTCGACAGCTCCAACACAAAGTCTTACAACAAGCTTTTAGGGATAAAAACAAATCTTTCAGAGCAAAAATAACATTGAATGCAGGACCATCCACTCGCTAGGTTACTTCTTACCATTGCTGCATCTTATCAAGGCTAAACGCTAAACTGATGTTTTGAATATGCTTTTTAATAACGCCTCAGGGCACACAACAGCAGGTCCTTGAAGAGATGTTACGGAAAGGCCAAATCAAACGAGGTAATGTCAAAGGTTTAATACTCTCCTGAAGCTAGATAGGCAGAACCGGACGACTGGAAATAACCGCGTACGTGACGTCTATGCCATTTCTATCTATCTATCTACCTATCTACCTATCTATCTATCTATCTATCTATCTACATACATATATATATATATATATATATATATATATATATATATATATATATATATATATATATATATATATATATATATGAGCGTTTATATAGATAGACAGGCAGACAGACAGACAGACAGATATGTCTGCCTTAATGTGAATGTATGTGCCCCTATGGGGAATATTCTGTTGCTTTAAACTTGTGACGATTGTGTAGGTAGGAGTATGTGTGATTTATATGGCCTCAGCTTTTAAGACCTGTTAGCAGACTGAAAATTACAAGGTTGCAGTTCATATTAATAGCAATTTATGAACACAAAGGAAAATGTGAGCAGGGTCTCAGAGTTGGCTGCTGATATGCGCTGCATGTGATTGTGTATATTATTTTTGCTGCCTGACGCTCACGTTGGACTTGAGAAGTGTTGACTGTATGTGTGCAGATATACACGCTTTAGCAGGTGTTTGTAAAAAAAAAAAAAAAATACTTGGAGCCAGTAATTGGGTGATGAAGAAAAGCATCATAAGTTTCATAAGCATCAATTTATTCCCAGATTCTCCCAGAACTACTTAGGTCAAATAAAAATGGAAGCAAAAGAGACGTGAAATAATTTCACATTCATGTTGACTTCATATAGAATTATTGAAAGAGTTCACATTAATATCTAAGACTTTTGAATGCAGATCTCTGAATTATTAATGCCAAGCCTGCCCTATTGCACACAGCAAAGCTTGCCAGCAAACTTACCAGCTTATCGGACATAATTCTCGCTAGTATACAGTTGTTGTCCATTTTCCGAGTACTCAATGGACTCATTTTATTTATTGGGCCCTTTGGTCCATGAAGAAGAGTGTGTTAATTATTATGATTTACTGTGCACTAATCAGAGGTTTTATGGGCTAGCTGCATATATATTTCTATTTCGTAATTATGCATTATATTCAAACCATCCTTTGCATTTTATTTTATTTTTTGATTGCTGTTGTCTTTTTTGAAATATGAACATTCATTGTGTCTTGTGACGAAATTTTTTTTTTTAAATATACACTTTTGAAATTAATTACTAGTGTTCCAAATGCACCATTATATATTTGTTTGTTTGTTTGTTTCCACCTGTCCATAGATGATAGAACTAAAGAATAGATGATAGAACTAAATACTATGTTTAAATTTAAGAAAAAAAAAAAATATATATATTTTAAGGAATTATTGCTACTATGTCTAGAGAGATTAATTTTAAAATATAAATTTTGTCATAAATATATATATATATATATATATATATATATATATGTATATATTCAAATATATATTTTTCAATAGTGTCAAATATTCATGAGAACATTTATGAAATCCGGCAAAATCGAAGTCTGTGTCTTTCCATGATTCACCTGATACTTTTTTCCATTTTGTTTTAGTTTTTAAAATTGTTGTAATTTTAAGGAAATGTGGTTTTGTTTTCTGTCATAACCATTATACAGCGGGGGAAATAAGTATTGAACACGTCACCATTTTTCTCAGTAAATATATTTCCAAAGGTGCTACTGACATGAAATTTTCACCAGATGTTGATAACAACACAATGAATCAGTACATACAAAGAAACCAAAACAAATAAGCTCAGAAATTAAGTTATGTGTAATAATATGAAATGACACAGGGAAAAAGTATTGAACACATGAAGAAAGGGAGGTGCAAAAAGGCATGGAAAGCCAAGACAACAGCTTAAAACTATTAGTAATTAAAAAGCAATCCAACCCCCTGTCCGTGCACATTAATAACAGCTGGTTCAGTCCCAACGGATGGCCTACAAAAAGGTCTCATTGCCAAGGTGTCACACAAGACACATCTCATGATGGGTAAAAGCAAAGAGCTGTCTCAAGACCTTCGCAACCTAATTGTTCCAAAACATAATGATGGCATTGGTTATAGGTGCATTTCTAAGCTTCTGAATGTTCCAGTGAGCGCTGTTGGGGCCATAATACGGAAGTGGAAAGACAATCATTTCACCATAAATTTGCCTCGACCACTGCTCCTCGCAAGATTTCTGATAGAGGAGTGAAAAGAATAATCAGAAGAGTTGTCCAAGAGCTAACACCAAGGTGTATGGCGTTTTTAGGGTAATGTGCAGTGCCATTTCTCCTCCAAACATGGTGTGTATTATGGCATCCAAACAATTCAATTTTGCTCTCATGTGACCACACTAAATTCTCCCAGTATTTCCCTGGCTTTTCCAAATGTTGTGCAGCAAACTTTAAACGAGCTTCAACATGCTTTTTTTCTTCAGTAATGGAGTCTTGCGTGGTGAGCGTGCATACGGGCCATGGTGGTGGAGTGCATTACTTACTGTTTTCTTTGAGAACACAGTACCTGCTATCTGCAGGTCTTTTTGAAGCTCTCCACAAGTGATCCTTAGCTCTTGGACAACTCTTCTGATTATTCTTTTAACTCCTCTATCAGAAATCTTGCGAGGAGCAGTGGTTGAGGCAAATTTATGGTGAAATGATTGTCTTTCCACTTCCGTATTATGGCCCCAACAGCGCTCACTGGAACATTCAGAAGCTTAGAAATGCACCTATAACCAATGCCATCATTATGTGTTGGAACAATTAGGTTGCGAAGGTCTTGAGACAGCTCTTTGCTTTTACCCATCATGAGATGTGTCTTGTGTGACACCTTGGCAATGAGACCTTTTTGTAGGCCATCCGTTGGGACTGAACCAGCTGTTATTAATGTGCACGGACAGGGGGTTGGATTGCTTTTTAATTACTAATAGTTTTAAGCTGTTGTCTTGGCTTTCCATGCCTTTTTGCACCTCCCTTTCTTCATGTGTTCAATACTTTTTCCCTGTGTCATTTCACATTATTACACATAACTTAATTTCTGAGCTTATTTGTTTTGGTTTCTTTGTATGTACTGATTCATTGTGTTGTTATCAACATCTGGTGAAAATTTCATGTCAGTAGCACCTTTGGAAATATATTTACTGAGAAAAATGGTGACGTGTTCAATACTTATTTCCCCCGCTGTATGTCAACTCAGTTTGCACATTTGTAAATAAAATATATATATTGTTTAGATTATTTTGTAGTCTCAATTCATTTATTCATGAATGATTACATGCCATAGAATCTCTTAAACAATTATCTTTAATCACAAACATGAACTCTCACTTCTGAGCCAAATAATAAAAATAATAATAATAATAATTCAATCCATACTCACAAAAACAAACCCCTTGGCGCTGAAATTAATCCCTCCGTTTAAAATGGAGAGGCTATTAACAGCTTGAGGGGATTTGAACTGTGAGATGACTTAATGGTTGATTTATTTGTTGTATGCCTCAAACAGGCTGACAATGTTGTCATCCATTTTCAAAGACCCACCTGCCTCGCTATCCCATTGTGTGGGGCCTTGCATTATATGATGAGCAGAATAGTGTTACGCTATCTGTTCGTCATTTATTTGGTCAATCCCCTCCCTCCTCTTTCCTCCCCCCTCCTCTCTTGTTGGAAACCCGTCCCGCTTGCTAAATAGAACAGAATTTAGATTGTTCCGCTATGGGAACCCGCCATCAAATCCCCATCTCGTCATCCACACGGCGGAACTATCAGACAATAGCACTCTATTCAAGGGAGCTTGGGCAAAGTGACACAAAAATGCTGTCAATGCCATCAAATTGATTCACCAAACCTGGAAAGCTCTTAAGAGGGATATGGGAGACCATGTTGAGGTGTTTGGGCGAGAAGACACAGGTGAAGGAAAGTGGTGGGACAGTATGTGTTTGTAATAGTCAGCCACTTTTCAGCTGAGATTGAGAGTTAGCTAGCTGGGTTTTCATAAAGCCCCTTTAATGAGCGCCATTATTAGCCATCATGTGGCAGCCCCCACACCTGCCACTCCAAGCATCCATGCTAGCCGGTCACGCAGACGGAGAGTGGGCGGCTAATATCGAGAGGTGACAGAGAGGCTATGTGAAGTGCCTGCTAAAGCTGCACCATTTACATTTTCAATGCTAACCACCAATCCAAAAGTGCTAACTTTGGTGAAACCTCCACCACCACCACATGGAATCTTACTAATAGTTATGTTCAGCCTACGAGCTTAATGGAACGGTAATTGTAGGAAAATCATTACTTTGAATCCTGGTGCGATTTCTGTGGGTGTTTGCGGAGACTCTGAGCCCTTAATTAAGGCTTTAACCACCCAAAAATAAGTTATTTTGTGCATAAAAATAGGCCCTTGCCTATATACATACTGTATACATACTGTATATATCACTGTAAAAAATAAATCCGTAAAATAACAGAAAAAGTACCGGCGGTTTATTACCCGGACATTTTATAGTGATCAGTTTTGGGCAGTGTGTCAACAAAACATTGCAAGTTGTGTCATTCATTATAAAATTACTAAAAATAATGTTTGACATTTTGCTAAGTGTGCAAATGAGAGGGACCTCAACAGATTGTGGATAGCTTTGGATAGATCTGCTGTTTAAACGTGCTATTTAAATAAATGTACTATTGCAAATGTACGTTTTTGTAAATGTGCTTTGTCTTAATATTGGTTAAATACGTTTTTCAAACCTTTCATACAATATGCAAGGAAAAGATTAATTTAAAGACGTAAGAAAAATATTAATATTTAAAAAATAATTTAGTAACTATTAACTATTAGTTACTTTTTTTTTTTAAATGTCTACACCTTGAATAGTGTGTACACATCTTTAATCGTTATTTTCAATCATCTTTAAATCAATTTTCTCATCATTTTACAAATGTCATGAATTATTAATTCATAAATATAAGTTTTCATGAGTATCATCATAATATTTACAGACTTAATCTTATCCTACACTTATCCTAAATCAAACAATGTAAATATGAATAAGAAGTGAAGCACTTTTGTTAAAATATATATATATATATATATATATATATTTCTATTCATAATAATAATAATCAAGAGATGTCCATTTTGTAATGAAATGTGAATTCTTTTACTTTATGCTCCCATATACACTCACCGGCCACTTTATTAGGTACACCTGTCCAACTGCTCGTTAACACTTAATTTCTAAGCAGCCAATCACATGGCGGCAACTACGTGCATTTAGGCATGTAGACATGGTCAAGACAATCTCCTGCAGTTCAAACCGAGCATCAGTATGGGGAAGAAAGGTGATTTGAGTGACTTTGAACGTGGCATGATTGTTGGTGCCAGAAGGGCTGGTCTGAGTATTTCAGAAACTGCTAATCTACTGGGATTTTCACGCACAACCATCTCTAGGGTTTACAGAGAATGGTCCGAAAAAGAAAAAACATCCAGTGAGCGGCAGTTCTGTGGGCGGAAATGCCTTGTTGATGCCAGAGGTCAGAGGAGAATGGCCAGACTGGTTCAAACTGATAGAAGGGCAACAGTGACTGAAATAACCACTCGTTACAACCGAGGTATGCAGCAAAGCATTTGTGAAGCCACAACACGCACAACCTTGAGGCGGATGGGCTACAACAGCAGAAGACTCCACCGGGTACCACTCATCTCCACTACAAATAGGAAAAAGAGGCTACAATTTGCAAGAGCTCACCAAAATTGAACAGTTGAAGACTGGAAAAATGTTGCCTGGTCTGATGAGTCTCGATTTCTGTTGAGACATTCAGATGTTAGAGTCAGAATTTGGCGTAAACAGAATGAGAACATGGAACCATCATGCCTTGTTACCACTGTGCAGGCTGGTGGTGGTGGTGTAATGGTGTGGGGGATGTTTTCCTGGCACACTTTAGGCCCCTTAGTGCCAATTGGGCATCGTTTAAATGCCACGGCCTACCTGAGCATTGTTTCTGACCATGTCCATCCCTTTATGGCCACCATGTACCCATCCTCTGATGGCTACTTCCACCATGTCACAAAGCTCTAATCATTTCAAATTGGTTTCTTGAACATGACAATGAGTTCACTGTACTAAAATGGCCTCCACAGTCACCAGATCTCAACCCAATAGAGCATCTTTAGGATGTGGTGCAACGGGAGATTCGCATCATGGATGTGCAGCCGACAAATCTGCGGCAACTGTGTGATGCCATCATGTCAATATGGACCAAACTCCCTGAGGAATGCTTCAAGCACCTTGTTGAATCTATGCCACGAAGAATTGAGGCAGTTCTGAAGGCAAAAGGGGGTCCAACCCGTTACTAGCATGGGGTACCTAATAAAGTGGCCGGTGAGTGTATATACATGTGTGAATACATTACATTGTGAATACATTACATTGTCAATGTAGTTTTATTTGTCACTGGCCATGAATATCATGGTTATGCTTGTGAAAGCAATGCTTGAAAACACTTTTTCTTTCCCATCATCAAGGCCTTTTTCTGTTTAGATCCTCAACTACATGCACAGAAAACGCGGATGAAGAGCAGCAGATGATAAGCCAGGCTTTTTCTGCAAGTCTGTCCCTCTCAGGCACAGAAAGGCTTAGTAAGAGAGAAGATGTAGTCTCTGACTGCGTAACAAGATCAGGACAGAGTTTATGATCCTGTGGGACTCCCCTCATTCCTGTCAATGGCGCGGAACGCTTGATCCCGTGGCATTAGACCTCCCTGTTTGAGTTAATACCCCGGGTAAAGCTGTTTTATTCTGGCCTTAGAGTATAATGCTTCTGGAAGTGTGCGAGGTGGAGTCGTGGAGGCCTGGGACCGCAGCTGGTCATCGAATCTGTCCTTTGTAATCCTTTGTATCTGTTTTATCATAAAATAAATATATGCACTCCTGGGCAAAAAATAAAAATAAAAAAATGGCTAAACACTAAGCTTTTCATTTGTCTTAAATTGAATTAGCAAAAATTAAGCAAATGCACTACTTAAAAATCCATTGCTGTCTCAGAAAAACATCAAAGACATAATTAAGTTTTTGTGCTGAGCGATGAATCACAATGAAACACGAGTTGCATGGTGATGCTCCAGAGCGGTGTCTGAAAACTGCTGACAAATATAATAATAATAAATGCATCTCGACCAGTGAAGCATTGAGGAAGAGTGTCATTGTGTGGGGAGCTTTTAACTGCTTGTATTGGAGAGCTACTTCACTGAGAAAAGTCATTTAATGCTTTGGAGTTGAGCAGATTATTCAGAATGGCTTGCTTCCCACAAACGAAAAGTTGTTTTCTAAAGAGGAATGATCAGATGTTATTTTTCAACAAGACAAGATACTCCTGCCCAAGTTGCAAAGACAACCAAGAAGTGGCTTGAGAGCAAGCCTGATGGCTCATGTTTTGGCATCTGTCAAAGTCCAGATGTGAACCTTATAGTGAATATTTGGTCTCACAATAAACTCAAATTTTACAACAACTCATGAACTGTTTGAAGTGGAACAACACTGACTCTTCTTCATGTAAAAAGCAGTCTGCAAGTTTACCCACAAGGCTTAGACATTTAAAGACCAGGGATTGACATTTTTGTTCACCAGCTACTGTGGCCAGTGGTTTTCCAAAGTTACTTGCCACTCAGCATTTTCACTGGCCACAATTTTGACATCGATACCATGGGGGGAAAACTGCCATATATATATTTTATTATATTAGGCTGCTGTCCTGTCACTTTAAGACCTGAAACATGGATCCATTATACTGTTACACATGCGTTTTCTTTCTCAACTGTTTACGTTAAAACATAACTGTGTTTACGTGAATACTCGCCAACACCGGCATTTTGACATTTTTTTGTGTGTGTTTGACTGTTTAACCGCAATAAGCAGCAAAACCTTTGGGTGAGAGCACAAAATCTGTGGGAATGAGTAAAATGATGCGCAATACGCACAATCCCATGCCGAAATTAAAGCCCTGTTACAGCAACAATATTAATCCGGAGTAAATGAAACAAGTGAGTGAGAGGAGTCGGGTTTGTGTGTGAACTCGCTGTCGGAGATGAGTGAGTGAGAAATGCTAGCTGCTATCGTATATTCTGTGGGAAATGAGATTTGGAAGCACTTCAGATATTTCAGTATCGATATATTTCGGAAAATCAATATTTTTGACAACACTACATTGCACTTAGTTTATTTTTTCAGATGCCTTTTTGTTTGTCAGAATCAACAGTACATCTGAAACTGTCATGGTTTTTAATGCATCATACACAGAGGGGTCCATCTGGCCCTTGGTTTGAATGGCAGGTGATCCCTGCATGCTCCTTCCCCTCCCATATGGATGTGGTTGTGGCTCTTTGAGAGAGTTCACACAGGGCTTTGGCTCTGTGACTTTGCTTTGGAGAGAATGGCATCTCTCGAGGACTCAACTTGACAAGCTTGTTTTGTTTGCCATCAGAGAGACCATTAATGAGATGGAAGCCACAGAAAGGCTTGAGATCATGTATTTTGTGGATAAGAATTTACAGTATCACCCCAATGGATTGAAAATGTGTGCAATGCATGATTGCATATGAACGTGTGTGTGTGTGTGTGTGTTCACTCTTAAATGCCGCCTATTAAAGGCCTTTTTGCAGAGCCAGACCCCAGTCAATTCACCTCCAATTACTGACATTCTTTACCCTTTGCAAGGAAAATGTCACAGTATTGACTCAACATTGTTTCTCCCTTGTGGGTTGCCGGGCAGATTTTCAAATGCACTTTAATTTTTCTTTCCCCCTCCCCCCTCCCTTTTAAAAGATACGTAGTATTTATTAAAGTTATGAAAGATAAATTAGTATGGCTATTCCAAATGGATTTTATATGTGTTCTTTTATAATATGCGTCCTGCAGTAACCGGTTCGGACACACAGAGCCGCGTCGGTCATTAACAATAGTGTTATTTGGTCACAGTAACTGTGCGCATTGCTTAATGCTAGAGGAAGTTTGGGTAGTACATCTTTGTGTCACTAAACTGTAACATAAAAAAAACTCAATAAATCATCCAGATGCACATACAGTAGTCTAAACCATATCAACATAAAAACAGCCAAAACATGGAACATATAAGAGCTAGTGTGCTTCCACAGAGACGCAGGTCAGACATGATGGTACTATTATTTCCATTCTTTCATCTCTCTCCAACTATTTTTATTTCTCTTTCCATTGTTCTGTCATAAAGTCCATTTGACAGCCCTCTAAGAGCCCTCCAAAAGAGATCACTGACAAAAGCACTATTAAAACATAATTAAATATTTAATTTATTTAGTCAGAATACACTTCTGTTTTTCAATGGGATAATCCACCCACAAATTAAAATTTGTTCATTAATTACTCACCCTTGTGCCGTTCCAAACCCACTTTCGTACATCTTCAGAACACAAATGAAGATCATTTTGATGAAATCTGATCTGAGAGCTTTATGTCCCTCCATTGACAGCTATGCAACTACCACTTTGAAGCTTCAAAAATGTCATAAAGATGTTGTAAAACTCATCCATATGAATTAAGCGAATTAGTCCAACATTTTCTGAAGAGACACAAATCACTTTATATGATGAACAGATTGAATTTAGGCTTTTATTCACATACAGTGTGGAGAACAAGTATTTGATACACTGCCGATTTTGCAGGTTTTCCGGTAACGCTTTAGATTAAAGCCCGGAAAGTACTGTGTAATTAAGAGGAAATTACAGTGTAACTTTCTGTAATTATAGTGTACCTATGAAGTACATGTAAATAAGGGAACAACATGTAAAGTTTGGGGAATAAAGGGGTAACAACCAGGAGAATTAAAAAAATATTTATACTGTAAGTATTATAGAACTAAGGGGTACTTATTCTACTATTATGATACAACAATCTTACATTTGGGAGCAATTTAGCGAGAACATACACTGCGTACCTTTTTCTAATAATTGTGGACCGTACCAATACATACTGTATAGGCTTTTTAAAAATTACAGGGTACATATCTATGCATTTATAATAAAACACTAAAAAAAAATAAAAAAATGTTGATAGCAAAAGTGCAGATGTTTATGTTTGGGCTAACATGTTTCAAGGCAAGAAAAGCTAAGACTACTGCAATTTTTTTTTATATACTGGGAAATATATCTCTAATATAAATATATGGGACAGAAAGCTCTCGGACTAAATCTAAAATATCTTAAACTGTGTTCTGAAGATGAATGGAGGTCTTACGGGCTTGGGACGACATGAGGGTGAGTCATTTATGACACAATTTTCATTTTTGGGTGAACTAACCCTTTAATATTTGGTACAGAAACCTTTGTTTGCAATTACAGAGTTCATATGTTTCCTTTAGTTTTTGACCAGGTTTGCACACACTGCAGCAGGGATTTTGGCCCACTCCTCCATACAGACCTTCTCCAGATCCTTCAGGTTTCGGGGCTGTCGCTTCCACAAGAACCACTGTTTGTTCTCGCACGTCAAGTATGTTCGTTTGAGCTTCTGTTTATGTTCAATGATCAATGTTTTTATTTTTAAAAAAGCCTAATTCAGTCTTTTCATCATATAAAGCGATTGAGTCTCTTCAGAAAATTTGGAATAAACCATTCAATTCATATGGACTAGTTTTACAATCTCTTTATAAACTTTAATATAAATGACATAAGATGCTAGAATGGTGTAGTTATACAGCATCTCCCAGCAGGGGCTAACTGGAACAGGAGGGCAGGTGGCTAGAGGCTAGAGGGGACACTCATTCTAGAGCAGTGGTTCTTAACCTTGACTCAAAGATCCACACCCCACCCCTGTGGTCCAACATAATATTGAAAGTCCTCATATATGAATATTTTTAAATATTTCCAGGTTTTAACAAAAAAATTACTCACATCACCATCCCCCTAAGTTGACATTTTTGTGGTGTTGGCTAAAGTTTCCAACTATTTACCACTGTAAACACTGTATCACTGTATAATGTTTCACAAAGCGCACTGGTTTTGTGGTTTTCAAGTGTTCTGAGTGCTGTCTGTCAGAGGACTGTGGACTTATAGCACACTAAAGAGTGAGGACGACTGACCTGAAGCTCTAACCAAAAGTACACCAATCGAGTGCACTTGTTCATCTTCACCCCAGAAATATTTATGACATTGGCTGCTCTCTTGGTTCTCACACTTTGTAGATTTTACTTGGCAACAGTAAAGTCTAAAGTGATTCTGTCTGCATGTTTGCATGATGACAGGAGCACTGGAGCCAAACAAAACATGCCCTCTCATGATTCAGAGCTGTAAAAAGTGAACAATTTACTACAAATGCTCTGAGCCACTGCGATCTTGTTAACATGCACCATCTACTTAGTCCGGTAACGATTTCGGCCTGATTAATTCGTAACTCTAAAAGGAGAGGAGAGGGGGGGAAAAGACACAATGATGAGGGGTGGGGGAGACTCACTGGAGATGTGACCCAAGATGAGGAGACAGGTCACGACTGCTCTAGTGATAGTCTTGGTAACCTTGGACAAATTGGGAAAGACAGAGAACGGTTGTCCTTCTGAAGTATCCTGAAAGACATAGGCTTTTAGTTTCTCTAATAGTCCTCTTCCATTTAAAGTGCACAGTATTTGAGGCCATCTAAATGCTAATATACTTCTAAATGTTGATTTGACATTGATGACTCATCCTGCACTAATTTTTCCAATAACATGTTCCCTCTTCTAATACCTGCCAGCAACAACAATAGGAAGTAGCAAATAAGGGTAAATAAAAAACCAAATGTATAATTACATTGTAACACGGACACCTTAAAATAAAGTGTAACCAAAGCATTTACCATCAATCTTTTGAAAATGCTCTCAAGTAGTACATGACAACAAATTCAAGGTGTCAAGGTCTAGCTTGTCAGCATGTTTCAGTTTGCCCCTGCATTGATAGCCATTTAAAAGTGGTTGCGTATTACAGCCGAATATTTGTTACATTCATATTTATATTTCAGTGAGTGAATCTAATCTTTCAATTAACTCATGGAGCATAAGCAACCACTCACCTCCACCTCCCCAACTCCAACAACATAATTTAAGCATCTTGCTACCATACTCATCTTCCAAGGTATATCTTAACTCGAGTAAGCTGCTTCAAGCTCCTCTACTGCGGACAGCAAGCCAAATACATTTAACCTTAATATCTTAAAGATTATATGGGCAAACAAACTCGTGAATTATGAATGTTTTCAGTTGCTACATTTTTTCTGTATGCTGCCTTTGACATAACTCTAAAACTTTTTGTAGTTGCCATCAGCCAATCACCATTGTCATGACATCATCTTGTAGCACTAAAATGATTAGTCACATGGCATTTACAGCAGAGTTATTTGGCTAAAAAAAAAAACTAGAATTAAAAAGGTACACCATGTAACTGTTTGCCCTTTAGAGGTTAAAAACAAAACTGCATGCATTTTGCAGAAAGAACATTGTTTTGGTTGTGCTTCAGCTCTGCTTGTGCAGATGAATATGGTCATTTCTCATAACTAAAAAAATAATATATATATATCCTCTAGTAGTGAATGAAAAAACATTCCCTACAGTAAGCTTAAGAGATATAACTAGTTTCGATGGAAAGGATTTCAAGCTGACGAATTTACTGTATCTATAAAAATTAACAGACACTGTACCTCTGTCAGGAATTCTGAACGAGAGAGGGCCCAAACGCAGAGATGAGCGAAGACAATTTATTGACAGGACAAACAGTTGGTAAGGGCACACAATAGGAGAACTGTCTGGTCGAGGTTGAGATTCGCAAGATGAGACAACCAATGATGGAGACAAGGCAGCGGCTCCAGGAGCCAGAGGCTTGACAGTTGGTGATGAGACTTGATGTAGCACCAGACTAGCTGCCAGGCCAGGAGAGTCAATGACCAGGGTGGAACAGGATGCAGGGCAGGGCTCAAACCAACACACAAGACAAAATCACAAGAGATAAACAGAAACAAGAGCAAAATAAAAAAAACCGGCAAAACTGACAAGAGAAAATGCAAACCAACCATTAAACTTGAAATTGAAACGGTTAAAAAAAATTTGAAAACAAGAGAAAAGCAAAAGAAATCCATTCTTGGAATAAATGACTGGACCTAAAAACAAAGGAAAATAAAAAAAAATCTGCAAATCTGAGAGAAAAATAAGAACTAAAAAAAACGAGAGAAACAAAATAAGGTTAGGGAGAACTGGAGCCAAAGACTGGAACTTGACCAGAGTAAAAACACAGGAACAAGGGAAACTTGAATTACTAAAAGAAAATCTAAATCTAGCACTGTCTGACAAGATCTGCAAACAACGGATATGCACAAACACAACAGATGCAATGAACCAAAAAAGACATGAAGGAATGGAGCACAATATAAGGGAGCAGAGCACACGAGGAACAGGTGAACACAATTAGGCCAATCACGACCAGACAAGGACTAAACAAGGGGGTGTGGTTAAGGGAAACATGGAGGCAGGATGAGAGGAGCACATGGACAACACAAAAAAGGAAGACAAGGAAACATTAAACAAAGACAAAACAGACAAGACTTTCAGGGCAGAACCCTGACAACTTAATTGAAAATAAATTCCAGCACAGTGCTACATCAACCATAATGATCCCGAGAGGTCTAAAATATTTTTGTCTGTAAGACAAAAACTTGTTTTGGAAGAAGGATTGGTGATGTATTGTTCATTTTGAACAAAAGTACTGTACTTCCTTATCCTCCTAGTAATAGGACAAACTTAAGAAGGACAGGAGAGGACAGTTGTCTTTCTGAATCCTGGCAGACATAGGCTGTTAACTTCTAGTTCTATGTAAAGTATGCAGGTTTTTTGAGGTCGTGGCCTAACAGACAATGATTAATGACCTGGTGCTGTGTTTGTGAGAGGATTTTCAGTCAGCTCTACTCCTCTCTGTCTCTCTTGCACGCTCTTTCACTCTTTGTCCATCAATCTGTCTGAGCTCTTTGCATGCACAGTCTGTCTAAAACTTAGCTAAAGGTCGGAAAGAACAAGACAGTGGCCTCGGTAACTGATCTCAAAGGTGACAGTTCCGTAAAGATCAGTTTCCACAGTGTCTAGGTTTCTGATTTAGTGCAGGGATTCTTAAAGTTAGCTTCAAATCAAAATGTACTTTGTTAGTGCGCATTACTAATCTTGTGGTAAACAATTAATCCGTGCAAATTAATCCACAGAAATATTTTTTTGTGAGAATCTGAAAATGTTCTTCCTCCAGGAATGGTGTTCCTTATCTGATAACGTCAGTTTGAGCTTGTGCAAAACATCATTAACAGCCTATCCTCTATTCAATATTCTCTTTCACTTTGAAATGTGTCACAATACTGAAGTAAAGTCATAACTTCCAGTTCATATCAACTCATATTTAACTCATATTAAACTCAACTTGGGCCCCAAAATGACATGCGAGACACATTTTATGCAGTTTGCTTTTTTAAAAACACACACAATATAGACACATTCTTTCTTTCATATATTAAGCATGGAACGAAAAATAAACATCTGAAAACATGTATAACAAATAATATTGATAAATTAGCATCCTAGCAAGCTCGCCATTGCCTTTTTTCCATGACTTTAGCATAAAAAAATCACAGATTTTACACACAAGATCGCATTGAATGTTTGTAACTCGAATGTCCTACTTTGACAAACAGTTGTCACTATTTCTGGCAGTTTTAATAAAAGCGAGAGGAAGAAAGAAACTGCTTGTTTATGAGGGAATGATAACCTGAGCCTCTTCAGCAGCTCACAGCGTCTCAGATGATTGTGATATCTTACTCTTCGCATAGCACTCATCACTAACACAAACAGCGATTCAAATATGATGTAGCGGAGTGATATCATCATAAAAGAGCCTAAATGCCCTTCTGATAGATAGCACTACTCAGTCCCACTTGGTTCTGTGAGTCAGTCACAGTCGCATAAACTATGCCAAAAGTGGACTTAACAGAAAATGGTTTTATTTGAACCACTTCAGTTATTCTAACTAAGGGAGTAATTTCTCATTTAATTCAAGTATATCAAAACCTCATAATAATCTGTATAATGATCGCTGGCTGTCAAGTTCAACTGCAGTTTGTCATATGGCAGTCCTCTTGGTCTACTGACACCTAGTGGCATGGAGGCAGCATCACAAGGTTTTCAGGTACTGATATACCTTTGTTTTTATCAGTAGCACCTCATTGCAGTACACGAGATCCAGGGGGCGGAGTTGGATCCAGATCTAAGGGGTGGAGATGGGTAGGATTAGGGGTGGGGTTAGGGATCAGGGATGGGTAGGTTTAGGTATATGTAAGGTGGGAGGAGTTGGATCTGGATCCAACTCCTCCCCCTGGATTTCGTGTTCTGCAGTGAGGACCATCTCGTTTTTATAGGGGTGGTATGCCCTTTTAACAAGATGTAAAATAAATATCTGATGTCCCCGGAGTGTGTATGTGAAGTTTTAGCTCAAAATACCCCACAGATATGTTTATAGCTTGTTAAAGTTGTGTGAGCAAAAACACACTGTTTTTGTGTCTGTCCCTTTAAATGCAAATGAGCTGCTGCTCCCAACACAGAGGGTGGAGCTTCAAGAGCTTGTGTCCTTTTTCCTCACACAGACATACACTGAAAATTTCAAAAAATGTTAGCCTTTTATGTTCAACATTTCTGAATGCTTAGTTGGTGAATTCATATAGCTTCTGTGTAGCCTAGTTATCTTCTAGTCATTAATTAGCATATTCTGTCATGATAATCTATAAATTGTGTTCCGGGGGCAGGAAGTTTATGTAAATTTTAGGGTTTGTGATGTCACTAACCCGGGAGGAATGACGTGTAGTCCATACCAGCCGTTTGTTGTATTAAAAAGCGATTTCTTTAAAAGAAAATATCTCCCTTTGCTTTGAGCTTTGAGCATCGTAACTTTGCAGATGTTGTTTATGCTCAAACAGCAACATTACACACTAACTTAAGTTAGAAAAGTGAAATCATAATCAACCACCCCTGTACTTTTAAAAGCAAATCTTGACTTGACTTTAAATTCACATTAAGCCATGATTAATTTGTTCAATGAGCAAAAGGGCCAAAAACAGGGCGATTTAGCTGTTTACTGAAATAAAGCTAGAAGTATTTGACATGTCTGCTAAAAACTGCTTTGACGGTCTTCATCTCAGGGGAACCCAAGAGACATATGGTATCAATTTTATTATCTTATATATTTTTTTTTTTAAATTGTGTAAAGGTGTCATAATTGTAAAATGTCTACACAAATTTTTTTTTTTTTTTTTTTTTTTTTTTACTTTAATTTTTACATTTATTTTTAAATTTATTTTATTAGTATAAAATACGGACCCAGGAACTCTGTTTACACAACCCGACCCCCCCACCCAAAAAAAACCCCATCAAAAACACCCACATGCACACAGCAATCAGAAATGCAGTGAGTGATAAGAAATTTCTGTTAAACCGTTATTAAGGTCACAAAAAGTCTGCTTTGTATTTTGCCCGTGTGAGTGTGTTTGCAGTGGAGTGACTCATGTTTGCGAGGCGTTTTAAGCGGGAAAATAAATATCGCTTCGTGAGGAGGCAGAGAAGTGAGCATTTATTTATTTATTTTGGCTTATTGATTTAGTCTGAAGAGGAAGAGCTCAGCTTCCAATCATCCCTTTGAATTATAATGAAATGCGGTGGATTGGAGCGTGCAGCCAATCGTCGAGAACTACTAAACGAGGGCAACCACTGAGTGATCAAAGTAATAAATTTAACCAGATGAGCGCTTCTCGTTCTCTCTCACCCTTAATTCACCCAGCCGACACTCACGTAAATGCATTTTTGGTACGTGACGTAAATGAGCATTATGCTGTTCTGGCCCAAATCTTATCAGTATGCACAAAAGGCCACAGTGTCCCCATGCACGTAGTATGTAAAGAATCCTGCATTCATGGATACTCTCCCAGCAGTTTAGCGATTCAGACCAGCTCCTGTGGGAACGGGTTAGCCTACAGCTTGCTATGCAAAAGGCTGCTGCATCAAGCAGTAAGATCCCTTCATTAAGCACAAAGGTTCTTTTATACGGACATACATTTTAATGTAATCTGGTTTGTGCAGGTTCTGCTGCTCTGTTGATATTTAGTGTAATTTAACCACGTTCACGTGTGCACTCAATGTGGTCCCTGTTTTGTTTCAAACGGATTTGAGATGGATGTTTTCATTCATTTTTATTCATTTTATTTGCTAAGGCAAGCAATATTCTTATTATTGTGCAGACTTAGTGATACCTAACTCTAAGTGTTAAACTTTAATATGTAACATGACCCATAGAAGACCTCTCAAATCATGTAAAAAGTGCACTATTACTTGTTTAAATGATTACCTGCAGACAATATCCATGATGCAATAGTCTAGCATAAGTTAAAGGGATAGTTCACCCAATCAGTCACACGCGTCAATGTCACATGTCGATTCAAACCTGCATGACTTTCTTATTTCTGTGGAATATTAAAAGAATATATTTTAAAGAATTTTAGAGTTTTTTTCCTGCATTTTTTTAGCTTTACAGAAGAAACAAAGTTATACTAATGTAAAGCATCATGAAATTTAATGTTGGGTAAACTATCATTTTACATGTTGCTCTAAAAATGTTTTAAAAATATATGTTTCTTCTCTCGTTTGCCCACGTTTAAGATGCTGAACTTAGAAAATAAGTGTCATGATTTCTTAGATGTGTATAATTTCCATCAAGAAGACTTTGTAGCTTAATTAATCTCTCTGGCTCGCAGCTCACTTCCTGCCACTTCTTCCTCCAAAAACACAAACGTCTATTTGTTAAATCAATTAATCCAGGGAGGGAAATGAGGCATTTCACACACACGTATAAAGTTTAGAAGAAAAATGGGAATGTGTTATATGCAGGGCTGTTCATTTAATGTGTTAATTTAGTAAATGGAAGAGAATTTATGGGTCTCAGTGCATTTTTTCTCTTAAAATGTAGTATAAATTTGGTGCTCATGGCGTGAGTTGCTAAAAATGTTGCATTCATCTGCCTTATGTTTAACCCTCTGGGGTCTAAGGTGTTTTTGGGGTCCTTGAGATGTTTTGACATGCCCTGACATTTGTGCTTTTTTCAGTTGCTTATAAACATATTAATGGCACAGGTGAAATTACACTCTATTTAGCACAAACAGGGCTACCATAATATATGAGCAACATGTATGTACATGTTTGTATTTTTGAGAGAATATTGTTTATGCATGGTTATTGAAAAAACAAAAAATGAAAGTTTCTGAAATAAGGCCACAAAACACATACTAAATATCTGTCCACAAGACTTTTGACTAATGGATGTTGTCGCCTAGAGTTTTTGCTTCAAAATGATCAACCCGATCTCACGACCAATTCGTCCGAATTTGACGAGTGATTAAAAGATGGCTAATTCATAACAATTCGTACGACCTCACTCGTACGAATTAGTACGATTTCTGCTAAAACGTACATGTTTGACGAGTTGCCCAATTCGTATGAATTCGTACGAATGACCTACCCCTGACCCCGCCCCTAAACCTACCCATCACGTGGGTTTAGACAAATCGTACAAATTCGGACGAATTGGTCGTGAGATAGCGTTGAAATGATCTGAAAATCATCCTGCCTAATCATTCCCATAAAACAATAGATTGTTTTAAATTGTGAAAAACATTTTTTTGTTTGGAAAGGCAATATGCGAATGGGCGTGCCCAACCCCCTCATGAATAATTAGGAATAATAATGCAAGGACAATATATATATATATATATATATGTGTGTGTGTGTGTGTATGTGTGTATGTATATACACACACACACACCACACATCACCTAATTTCTCAAAGAGTCTAAATGACTAGTTTAGAGATTCAGTATCTCTAAACCCCTCCTTTCCGTGAGCCTACTCTGCTCTGATTAGTCAGATGACCCAGTCTATTGTGATTGGTCGACCGCTTACAGCGTATGTCGGAAATTAAATGACCTTTACCATATCTGAATTTCTGCTCCGGAGGCTTCCTCAGTCCTAAGCGATTGTACGCACTGTGAGGACAGTAACGATGGCGTAGATTTTTTTGGAAGAACTTGTTATATAGCAGGATGTAACATTAAAGTGTTTACACCAAAATCTTGCTTCATCCTTTATCATTACTCAAAGTAATAAGAACGACAGACAATCTGCATTAATCGAGACACCATTTTGCACGCTGCACTGGGTGTACACAATAAAAACACAACTGTTTTGAACACTCAGTAGAAAATATAAGCATTAATAATTAATCATACTTACAGGTTGTGATTCAGGGAAGCAAGTTGATCCAAATAAAGTGGGTACTGTCCCTTCTTTAATGGACTAAGCATTTTGCAAATCCATCGGTGAGATGAGATTTTGAGAAGAAGTCATTGGTATGACGGGAACACAGCAATACTGCTGTTGTATCGCTGTGGTAATTTTAACCACTGACTCTTCGCATACTTATCCTTTGGAAGTGTATAAGAAGAGAATTTGCTTTTGCAGTGTAGAAAACAGCGTCTTCTCAGCATGTACCCAACATGAACAAAGCTAGTGTTTGAGGGTGGGTCAAGTATAGAAGTTGTTTGCGGTCAGTAAAAGAATCAATTCTTTCTTTTGGGAGACAATAACTATTGTGCACTTTGATCTTTAACACTTTCCAGACCTTTTACATTCACAAACTGCTATATTATACACTGCATGAAAGGTAATTTCTGAAAAGCATAATAAGGGGGGACTTTTTTATTTCAGGGCTTTTCTCCGCAAATTTTGGTATATAACGCATTTAATTAAACTAAAATGGATTAATAGCACTTGTTTTATGTCATCAGCAAAGGGAAGCTTGTTGACTAGAAGTGTTTGTGAAGAGTGGAGTGTGAGTGTGCCTCTTCTCAGGGCACACAGCCACATGAAACAGGGAAACAAGCAGCATGGATTAGAAAAGGAAACTAGGAAATGTGGGATTTGCCCCATGGAGCTCTGGAGGAGAATTTGTAAACACCAGTGCTCTCGAATGTTGTCCTTGGCCCTTTCTCCCTCCGTCAGTGCAAACAGAGCCTTAGGCCCCCCAGGAGACCCCATCACCACACAAGGAGAGACACTAGGAGAAAGAAAGAGGCGTGTAGCAAATGTCCCAAACACACACAAAAAATTGAATCAAGAGGATCAAGGAGAATCATTGTTAAAATCAACAACAAAATTACTGACGGAAGTGTCTGGTGGTAAATGTTTTTTTGTTTTTTCTTTGTCAGAAGACAAAGAAAAGCAAAAAAAAAAGTACTGTACCATGACTATAATTAAATTAATCAGAACATTCTGTTCATGTAAACAATGAGAAAAAAGTGGACTAACAAAGACTTTCTGTAAAAGAAAAATGTAGACATCATTTCTTCACATAATCCACTCACACTGTAATACTGAACCACTTGAGCTGAAAGCCAGTGAACTGAAACTCTTCCCTAGTTACTTACACTGAACAACATTATAAACGCAACACTTTTGTTTTTGCCCCCATTTTTCATGAGCTGAACTCAAAGATCTAAGACTTGCCTATTTCTCTCAAATATTGTTCACAAATCTATCTAAATCTGTGTTAGTGAGCACTTCTCCTTTGCAAGATAATCCATCCACCTCACAGGTATAGTAAATCAAGATGCTGATTAGACAGCATGATTATTGCACAGGTGTGCCTTAGGCTGGCCACAATAAAAGGCCACTCTAAAATGTGTACTGTAGTTTTACTGTATTGGGGGGGACCCCCGAAAAAAAAGATTGTTGATTGTGGCCTGTCGAATGTTGGTCCACCCCTCTTCAATGGCTGTGCGAAGTTGCTGGATATTGGCAGGACCTGGAACACGCTGTCGTATACGCCGATCCAGAGCATCCCAAACACATTTATTCATGCTGACTGCAGGAATGTCCACAAGCGCTGTTGCCCGTGAATTGAATGTTCAACTCTCTATCATATCTCCAAAGGCGTTCCAGAGAATTTGGCAGTACATCCAACCGGCCTCACAACCGCAGACCATGTGTAACCACACCAGCCCAGGACCTCCACATCCAGCATCTTCACCTCCAAGATCGTCTGAGACCAGCCACCCGGACAGCTGCTGCAACAATCGGTTTGCATAACCAAACAATTTCTGCACAAACTGTTAGAAACCATCTCAGGGAAGCTCATCTGCATGCTCGTCGTCCTGACTGTCTCGATCTGACTGCAGTTCGTCATCGTAACCGACTCATTCGATGGCGTCTGGCACTTTGGAGAGTTGTTCTCTTCACGGATGAATCCCGGTTTTTACTGTACAGGGCAGATGGCAGACAGCGTGTATGGCGTCGTGTGGGTGAGCGGTTTGCTGATGTCAACGTTGTGGATCGAGTGGCCCATGGTGGCGGTGGGGTTATGGTATGGGCAGGCGTATGTTATGGACAATGAGCACAGGTGCATTTTATTGATGGCATTTTGAATGCACAGAGATACCGTGACGAGATCCTGAGGCCCATTGTTGTGCCATTCATCCACGACCATCACCTCATGTTGCAGCATGATAATGCACAGCCCCATGTTGCAAATATATGTACACAATTCCTGGAAGCTGAAAACATGCCAGTTCTTGCATGGCCAGCATACTCCCCGGACATAATTAATCACCCATTGAGCATGTTTGGGATGCTCTGGATCGGAGTACACAACAGTGTGTTCCAGGTCCTGCCTATATCCAGCAACTTCGCACAGCCATTGAAGAGGAGTGATCACAAGTTCCTCCTGATCACCAGTTTCTCCTGCTCCACCGTGGTGGTCACCAGTTCCTCCTGCTCCACTCTGGTGGTCACCAGTTCCTCCTGCTCTACTGTGGTGGTCACCAGTTCCTCCTGCTCCAGTGTGGTGGTCACCAGTTCCTCCTGATCACAGTTCCTCCTGCTCCACTGTGGTGGTCAACAGTTGTTGCCCCCTTGTTGACCACCTTGTTGCCAAGGTGCTTTAAATTAAGAATCTGATGGTTGTTTAGGTGGCATTCCCCTGTTTCCGTTTCATTTTCATTCATTCGCTTTCCATTTTACCCATGTATGTGTGATTGTGTGTATGTGTTTGTTTAGACTAGGTGTTTTTGATTTTTTTCAAGTTGCGTTTTTTTAATCATAGCCAGCTTAAAGGTTTTTCGTATCCTAGAGACAAAGACAAATTTAATGATATTAAGAAGAGGATCTATGACATCTGGAAGCATCTCTTTCAGTAGCTTAGTCGGTATAGGGTCTAACCAGGGTTTCCGTTGTCCGGTAATTACCGGACATTGGCCGGGAAAAAAATTAAATGTCCGACAAAATTAAATCTCTCCTGTCAAATTGTCCGATTAAAATTGCGTAATAATCCCGCCCCCCTAACACAATATGAATTTGAGAATAAGCCTAAAATGTATAAAGCAAAAATACACCGACCTTTGGCTATGTTATAAAGGAACAGGAACTTTCTACCGTTTGAAAGTTATTAAACAACATCGCATGCTGCATTTCAAATAAAGCGCACGCCTAGAACGGCTGTAATATAGACCTAAACAACGAACGATTGAGTGAGACGTTTCAAATATCGCCAGGCCCAGGCAGGCTAGCCTTAAAGGAACACTCCACCGTTTTTTTTTTAAATTGGGGTTATTCACGGTCTCCCCTATATTTAGATAGGTGGGCAAATGCATGTTTGGAAGCACAGGCGAAGCACTGCTACTTGGGCGCAGAGATATCACGCAACACCGGAAATAAAGCTTGCCACAAATAACCGGCGAAAGTAATGATTATGCATGAAACATTTGAATTATTGATAAATTGATAAAGTTGACGATGCAGACTCGCCATCTTCGCAGTAGTGAACGCGCCTATAGAGAGAAGTGTGCACGCGCCGACGCCTCCGTGTCCTGATTAGCCTATATTGTCCAATATATTTTTTCTTATTTATTAATCCAGGCAAATTTGTTGATGAAACATTGATTAAAATGAATATACAATTTATACAAAACGAAATTTTCAAGCAAAAATAATATTCGAAGATCGCTGGGTTGATTATTATTCGAAAATCGCACCTCTCCACCACATGCACGCACACATGCATTAAGGCTCGTACACACCGGGACGAATATCGGCGCGCGTTATTCGGCAGCGTTTTTCAACGCGTTTTTTGTGTTCACACCCAAGTGATTTTCGCTGACGATGAGCCGAGTGAACATGCAAATTCATTCCCTGACATTAGATGGCGCCCATTTGCTCTGCAATACCACTCCATAACATTCTCTTTTATCAAGATTTTTGTAGTCGCGTTTGTCATATAGTTCTTTATGTTCCGACACCAACGAGACCAGCATGCTCTACATTCATCTTGCCTTGCATCTTCCTCGTCTTATTTCTCCCCGGCAGTGTAGACCTATGGTGTAGACGCTACTTGGCGTATATCTTCTTCGCGGTTACATATGTGTGCTCGGCAAGACCGTTTTGTGTTTGAGCGCCCCCAAGTTGTGTTTTACTGTAACTTCAGAAGCTCCAGACACGTGAGCAAAAGCGCCAATCTCATTGGTCGGATAGTTTTTGACGCGGCGCGTCAAACTAAAAAAACGAACCCGAGGCGTTTTTAAAAAAATGACGCTTTTACGCGTGGCGTTTTTCGTGTCGGTGTGCATACTCACATTGGCGCCCTTTGTTTAGTCACGAGGTATTAAACGTCGGCCCGGTGTGAACAGGCCTTTAGACCACACACCAGAGCATGTGAGCAAAGCGGAGCGGTGTGACGCTTATTTTAAGTTAAAAAACTTAAATAAACGTTTCATATTTATAAATAATATAATGTTATTATTTTTTTATTTCATCTATGTTGATTAGGCTATATGAAAAAGGAAACCGCATGAGTAAGATAGGATCATAAGATGACCAATAGGCCTATATATCGGAAAACATTTGGAATTGGTCAGACATGATTTTGACCACTTATTTAGTTTTGTTTAGTAGAAAGCCTTTCTTTAAAGTTTATTTCGTTTTGTATAAATTGTATCTTCATTTTAATCAATGTTTCATCAACAAATTTGCCTGGATTAATAAATAAGAATTTATTCATAATGTGCATTTCTCTCTCTAGGCGCGTTCACTACTGCGAAGATGGCGAGTCTGCATCGTCAACTTTATCAATTTATCAACAATTTAAATGTTTCATGCATAATCATTACTTTCGCCGGTTCTTTGTGGCGAGCTTTATTTCAGGTGTTGCGTGATATCTCTGCGCCCAAGTAGCAGTGCTTCGCCTGTGTAGAGTCTCCTCAACGGCGATAGATTGAAACGCGCGTCCGAGTGAGGATTGCGCAACTCGCGCAGCGCGTCGTCCATGCAACTGATAGCAGCGGACACGAGCGCTCAGCTTGATTTAAAAAACAACTGATTTTAGCGCTAGATCTCTTATTTAATAGCGAACTAAATGAATGATCTGCTAGTTAACTGGAGATGTTTTATGTATTTGTATTAGGTACATCCGTGCCTCAATGTTTCAAAAAGTGAATGTGCGTGAAACCATATAAAAAACAATTGGTGTTAATTGACGCCAATCGGACGTTCATGTTTTTTCGTCTATTTGAAAGTTAGGCTAATAATAACATGTTGCATTCTATACGGCCTGATTATGTCATTTTTTAAGTTACATAGCCTGCCTCCAGTTTTCCTCAACTTGACTAATTAAGAGGCGAT
This sequence comes from Rhinichthys klamathensis goyatoka, assembly GCF_029890125.1. Taxonomy (NCBI): domain Eukaryota; kingdom Metazoa; phylum Chordata; class Actinopteri; order Cypriniformes; family Leuciscidae; genus Rhinichthys; species Rhinichthys klamathensis. Next base: position 1,434,664 of record NW_026606643.1, read on the forward strand.
ATTTGACCGGCATATCATCAAAATGTCCGTTAAACGAAACCTCTGCCGGTCACTTTGACCGGCACCATTTTTTTCTAGCGGAAACTCTGGGTCTAACATACATGTTGTCGATTTAGATGATTTTAGATGAGTGTGCAAAATTCTTCCTCTCCTATAGCAATGATTGAATCATTTTTCCTCAGGGATACTACAATGCACTCCCTGATCAGATGCTGTAGTAGACGGTTGCATAGTTATAATTTTGTCCCTGATATTATCGATCTTATAAGTGAAGAAGTTCATAAAGTCAATACTGCTGTGTTGCTTAGAAACTTCTGGGCTAGAAGCTTTATTTCTCATTAGTTTAGAAACTTGTTCAAATAAATACCTAGGATTATGTTTATTTTCTTCTAATAGGGTTGAAAAATGAGCAGATCTAGCAGCTTTTAAGGCCACTCTGTAAGCAATCGAGCTCTCTTTCCATGAAATCCGATATACCTCTAGTTTAGCTTTCTTCCAGTTGCGCTCCATTTTTCTGGCTGCTCTCTTAAGGGCCCGGGTGTGCTCGTTGTACCACGGCGTTGGACTATTTTCTTTAATCTTTTTTAAGCGCAGCGGAGCAACTGTGTCTAAAGTGCTGGAAAAGAGAGAGTTAAACGTTTCTGCTGCAACATCAAGTTCTTCTAAGCTATCCGGGATGCTGAGATGAAGAAACTGATTAGGAAGATTATTGATAAAGCAATCTTTAGTGGCAGAAGTAATAGGTCTAACATATTTATAACACGGAGTCGGCTTTGCAGCCTTGGCTAAATGTAATTTACATGAGACTAGATAATGATCTGAGATGTCATCGCTCTGCTGCAGTATTTCACGGCATCAACATCTATTCCATATGATAGTATTAGACCTGGAGTATGATTACGCAATGAGTAGGTCCTGACACGTGTTGTTTAACTCCAATTGAGTTTACAATGTCTTTAAATGCCAATCCCAATGCATCTTTTTCATATGTATATTAAAATCCCCAACAATTAGTACTTTATCTTTACTTTACCCCTGGTTATCCCTGGTTCCCCTGTTTGGATTTTTTCTTAGTTGGATTATCTTTGTTTAATACTTCATTATATTAATTTTATATAGCATTAAAATAATAAAAAATAAAATTTTGTAATATAAATAAAATAATGTTTTATTAAAAGATTAGTGTAAAGATTTTTGGTAACACTTTATTTAACAGTGTCCTTGAAATGTACTTACCGTAGTAATAACAGTAAGTTATGCATAATTACATGCAATTAACCCTCAACCAAAACCTAATCCTACCCTAACCCTATAGTAAGTACATGTAGTTAATTATTATTACTCAGTGCTTAAATATATAATTACACTGTAACATGACACAAACTAAAGTGTAACCGATTTTTTATTATTATTTAAATGTAGTGTAAACAAAGGTAATTCTATAAAAGCAATAAAAATAAAATTTAAAAAAAGGCAGCCTAACTTTACATATTACATTTTGTGGCTCTATATTTTCTTACCTCTCACAGTTGGTGCACAAAATTAGCAAAATGTGTTCCCTCCTTGTTCTGTGTGTTGTCTATAAGTGTAATTGTATTGAGCAGAGCTTAGGTCATTTCTGTCCTAGTTGGCATTTTTAGACAGCCGTCCCTGGTGACCATGTTTCAATGACACTTTTAATCATTCATTTATTTTTCTCCACAGACTGTCATTCACACATGGAATCCATTGGAGAGCTAAGCTGAGGACATGAAGACTAAATGAAAATGTTCTTCGCCTTTTCCTTTTTTGCCTGAAAACACATGGTATGTTTCCCCTGCCCAGAGGGCCAAATATGATGCTACTTGATGGTAGAGCACGTTTTCTGACAGGTGAATTAAAATATCAAAGCTGTATTCACGATGTTGCGTGTGCGTTATTGTCGCCTGTTGTTTTTTGTACTTATTAGAGAGTGTATTCAAATATCTAACAGCTTGTCAAACATGGAAAGCAATTTTCATTTACTTTATCTAAATATTATGCAGAATCAAGTATGTGATGTACACTCTGAAGTGGGGAAATAGACTATTTCTAGGCTCATTTGAGGTAGAGAAAGGCAAGCCTGGCTGGTTCAGTTTAAATCACTTTGCTCTATCTTGTCATGGGACACATTTCATTAAGCAGACCAGCTGGGGCAACGGCGTGCGATGCATCCGCTGATCCGTCACACAAATACATATCTCTCTCTCTCTCTCTCTCTCTCTCTCTCTCTCTCTCTCTCTCTCTCTCTCTCTCTCTCTCTCTCTCTCTCTCTCTCCCACTGACAGAGTGTGAGTGATCGGTGTCGATCCGTCTGACGAGATGACTGACTGCTAGGACATATTTATTTCCCTCTCACCCTCCTACTCGCACCCTCCACCTTTTCTCGGCTTTGTTTATTTGTCCATCAGACTCATATGTTGCTGTTTTAGAGCCTAAGTCAAACACAGATAGTGTCCTTTTTATGATTATTAATGGTGATTTGTTCTATTCGTTTTGCTTACTCTAGGTTTAGTGATTTGAAAAAACTTTAACCTTATGATGCATAATTCCAGTTTGTGCTACAAACATGGATGACTCCTCAGATCACGTAGTTTGCTGAAAAGAGGTGTCCTATTACTTTTTTAAGCGAATGGATATTCTGGTTTCGTCTGTAGGACAATGTAAATTCTCGATGCAACAAATTACCATAGTGCAGGGTTTCCAACCTGAAGTCACGACACCCACATAATCAACTGACCTGGGCTAAAAAACTTTTGCTATCTGAAAAGAGAAGAGTATATATTTTTAAGTAGTTTATCTATCAGAGGGGTGTATTTGGTCTTTGTGTTGTGTCTTGCTGTTTATTTCTCTGTATAAGATACTGGGTTTAGTTCAAAGACAGTTCAACTGTGAAAAGCGTGTCTCAAGACCCTTTGCGTTCTGTTCCATTCCATTGCACTCCGTCTGTTTCAAATGCAAGAAAGCATCTTGTGTGAATGGCCTCTAATAGATCAAAAAGCAATGACTAAATACCAGACAGAATACAGCCCCTGCCACAAAGAAAATACCCTGCATGCAAGAGGAAATTCATCTAGGGGCCAAAATAGTAAGTGAGTGCATTTTAAATTCCAAAAATGAATAATTCTTAAATTCGAATTGAGGTATACTGTAGCAAACAGGATGCAGAATTGCAATTTGAAATTGAATGTAAGGAAACAATTAAAATTAACTGAATTTAAATATTTTAACTACAAAAGCAATGTTTTTCAAGAAAAGCCTTAAGGTTTAAAGGTTTATAGGCCTCATATACAATGGATGGATGGATGGATGGGTGGATGGGTGGACACATTTTTTGCGGACCAGGGCAGAAGAACACTTAATTTGGTGAATTGTGATAGTGAGTTTTCTGTGGACCACTCAAATTTTGTTTTAAAGCATAATTTCAGTGGTAGATATACTGTAACTCCGGCTCTTTCATTCTATTTCAGTACATACACCAGCTCTGATGGCTTAATTTAGTCTAATTGGAACAGGCCAGCAGCAGGAGGGGGATGAATTTCAGGCCGATAGCTAAGAAAGGTCAGGAAAGGTGAGTAGACTGATACGCGAATGAAAGTTTTATGGTTAATAATTAAAGGGAAGTCTCTGAAGCAAATTTAACATGAGGCAGTTCTTTCATCCAGCTTCAAGTCCTTATACATGAAAGGCCAAATATGTTTGCGACAGTTTGTATCTGTAAATTGTGCACAGGTATCTCAACGGAATTTCTGTTTCCAAGTCCGACATATAACAAGGGTTAGTGTTTATATCTTAAGAGATGTCAAATATCCCTCTAAGGGGGAATAGAAAATGGTATTCCGCACCTTCTGCTCCCACGGGAGCAAATACACAATGAGCCCTCCCATTTAAAAAAGAATAAGCAATGATTTTCCTCAAGGAATCACCTCCTGTGCTCTTCCTTATGGAGGATGCTAAGCTAGGGGACATATGGGAGGGGGAATATAAAAACAGAGGAGAGAGAACATATGAGTCACAAGCTCACTAGAAGAGAATTCCGTCAGAAGGAGGGACTGGGGAAATGGGAGAGGAGAGGTGAGGTGAGATGAGGAGAAAATGAAATTGCAAGTAAATCCCTCAACAGCCTGGCATGTTACAGGGCAGAAGAAGAGGAAGGGTGGGTGGGAAAAAAGGAGGGAGGGGGGGGAAACAAAAAAACAGGGTGGGAGGGACAAATGGAACGAGGAAAGAAGAGGTGTTTGATCGAGATATGGTGGCGAGACAGTTTCCCAAGTCGGCTGTGGAGTTAATCCTTTTAGAGGCCTGAAGATTGGGGGAATTGCGTAGAGGTGCGTCTGGGTCAGGGAAAGGTTTCTGCAGCAGTCCTGCAGGTCTCCGACACACTCTGGTCCAGTCGACCTGAGGTTTGTGTGTGTGTGTGTGTGTGTGTGTGTGTGTGTGTGTGTGTGTGTGTGTGTGTGTGTGTGTGTGTGTGTGTGTGTGTGTGTGTGTGTGTGTGTGTGTGTGTGTGTGTGTGTGTGTGTGTGTGTGTGTGTGTGTGTGTGTGTGTGTGTGTTCTGCCTCTGACCCTCTTTAGCAGAGTATAATCCAAAAGCCTCAGTGGGTTGACTTCTCGACAGCACCAGATGTGAGCCTGAAACCCGGCTGATACTCAGCAGCCCGCTAAACACTCACGTGTTAACTGACTTTTAGAGGACATCCAATCAAATGGCAACATCTAGGTTGATTCTGCCAGTAGAGTATCTGTCAAAATAAGCCAGCTGCATCAGTGAGTCAGTGTTATGTGATGTCCAAGTACACAGGCTGGTATTGACACAGGGATAGTCCACCCAAAAATGGATATTCTGTCATAATTTACTCACCCTTATTTCTTTCCAAAGCCATGTGACTTTCGTTCTTCTGTGAAACACAAAGGAAGATGATTCAACTAATGTTTTTGTCCACACAATAGAAGTCAATGGGGTTCAGAAACAACAGTTTTTTTGTATGGACAAAAAAACTGATGCATTTCTAACCTTTTTTGTGTTCCATAGAAGAAAGAAAATCATACTGGTTTGGAACACATTTCACTCAATGGTGGCTCAGTGGGTAGCAATGTCGCCTCACACAAAGGTCCCCCGTTCAAGCCCCGGCTGAACCAGGACACCTTTCTTTATGGAGTTTGCATGTTCTCCCCATTTTGGGTTCCGCCCCACCCATTACGTCCAGAGAGGGGGAGCTGGATTTCAAGCTCCACCCATTGGCTCTGCAGTGAGCAGCCTCTCCAAGCATCACCCAAAATCTAAAGCTTGTGTCCTGAGATGCTGGGTTAGGTTCCAACATCCTCAAGACATAGTACAAGCAGATGGATGGATAAATGGATGTTTGTATATATTGGGCAACTATGCCAGACTACAGAAGTAAAATGGGTTGCATTGCAATAGCATTTCACTTCTACTTCAGGAAAGCTCAGCCCTCATTGGTCCTGTGCTGCAGGGTAACGTTAAATCAAAATTTACAGCCGAAAATTTATTTACCATTGAACAGACAAAATTGGCCGCAGAGGCTGTTTGCTTAACATTAGAAGTGAGGATGAAGCAATCACTGGGGGTAATTGAGAAAACATCTAAGGCCAGTGGTGCTTAATGGACATATGACTTTATGCATGAAACGCTAGCCTTGCTCATTTGCAAAATCGCTCTCTTCTCTAGTTTGCTGTTTACCCCCGAGGTGCCACATCGCTCCCAATCTGGTTGTCTTAGTCTAGGGTAAACCCTATTAAAGGCATTGAATCCCAGAGGGAATGCAGAGCTCCCTGTGCGCTAACACACAAACTCAAATACAGACACAGCCAGACAGCAGGCTAAATCTCTCAAACACCTCTACTCACCAGCCAGGCTGCAGCAGCACAACATCCTATTCAGTTGTTTTGACACCGCTGTCAACATACTGTTAGTCCCCATGTGAAACCTTTACAATAAATATCAGTACGTGGGTAGCAAAGAGGTCCCGAAATCCATTCCCTATAATTAACATGTGCTTTGTCTTGGTTAGCAACAGTGGTCCACGAAGAGTAGATTGTGTTAAAGGAACCAGTCAACACACATGACATATAAACTGAGCAGAACTACGGCAAGTGATGAAAGAATTATTTGGTATGTTTGGTATTATACTGATAAAATCTGACGAAAACAGCAGCAATGTTAAAAGATTACACAGGGGAGTAGGAGGTCTTTATTCTGGATGTGTTAAAGCAGGGCTGCCAAAAAACACTTAGGATGGTTAGGACAATTCCAGGGGCCATGATCAGAGAGCCACCACCCCTGGAACGTGATTTCGAAAGGGCCAAGACGCAATAAGCTGTCCAGGGGGGCCAGAAAACCTGTCGGCGCCACTGGGTTAAAGGATAGATCACCCAAAAATAAACATTCTGACATCATTTACTCACCCCTTGTGGTGTTCCAAACCTGTATGACTTTCTATCTTCTGCTGAACTCAAAAGAAGATATTTTGAATAATGTTTCAACTGTTTTTGTTCATACAATGAAAGTCAATGGAGTCCAGTGTTGTTTTAGACCTCACTCAAAAACCTGGGCCCCATCCACTTTCATTGTATAGAAAAAAGCAGCGTGAGCTTTCTGTGAAACTTCTTCTTTTGTATTTGTGGCGAGCAGGACGAGGCCGAGGGACGTGAGAGAGCGGTGCGAGGCCGGTGGCGTGATCACTAATGAGCGACACCTGCGCGACGCACCGGTCTCGTATCTCTCACGGAGGAGCGGAAGCATAAAGGAGGAGCGACGACAGTGGAGATTGAGAGAGGAACAGGCCTGAACTTATGTTGTGTTTTGTTTCTGTGGCCAGCAGTCGTCCGTGAGGGGCTGCTGGCTTTACTTTCATTTTTGTATTTGTTTATTTATTTATTAAACTTCTTGAATGTTCGCCGGTTCCCGCCTCCTTCTTCCCATAACAACGGACTCCGTTACAGTATTCCACAAAATAAAGAAAGTCATACAATGTACGTATACAAAGATTTGAAGATTTTATTGCGGTTTCCATACATTTTCTTGGAAAAGTCTCTTTTGAGATCCTTGAGTTGAGTTCTTTTACACATAAGAGGGATGAACTACAAATTTCACAGTCTTTTTCTCAAAGGAAAATGGCTTGTGTGATTGGAAAGAAAACTCATCTCAGCTCGCCAGCAGCCCTATGGTGGAAGGTCAGGTCTCAGCCAAAGCAATCCCAAAGACTACATTTGGCTCATCATCTCGAAACACAATCGTCAAATAAGCAAGGGTCCACCGCTATTGCGGTTTATCTTGGCAATGACCAAAGTCATCATGACAAGGGACGAGGGAAAAAAAAGTATTTACGAATCCAATTACTCAAAGAATACTTTCTTTCAAGAGGTGAAGGGTTGCGAAAGTGGCTCCAGTTTGTGGTAAAATCAAAGTGGATGATATTCATTCCTTGAGCCAATTGCATTTTCAAGTCAAAAGTTCTGCACCAAAGACTGCTGCAGGCCAGAGTGAACAATCACTTGGCATGCTTTTCCTGTGACTGATAGCTATGAATCATTGTCTTCGGTCTTTGAATAGTCAATGCATTTGTCACACATAATGTCCACACCTAATTGCCCTGGGCTGCTATGCAACAAAGTGTATGAGTCATCTAAAGCCATTGAGAACATACAGTTTGGTTTAAGAACCTTAGCAAGACATTACGTCCTAGTACACCTTGCCATGTATTCATGCATTTTTTTGAAGAGCATGTATCAGCCTTATAGTGTATCATGTGACGTAAAATTGCAAAAAGGGAAAAGAACATCATTCAAAAGGGTCGTGAGGTACTGGGGACTATCTTTGTGCTCTGAATGACTGATATGTGCTCACAAAAGAGCTCTTTGACAGGAGTGCCATGCTTTCAATAACAGCAAGTAGCATTTTCTTTCTCTTATTCTATACTGTGACTCGCTTTGCTGTCGGGGAGTATCGATGTACTATGAAGCCTGATAAGGTGCGGCCTGTAACCGCCATGATTGCCTGACTACAGCTGTGATTGACATGTTAAGGACAGCATTCCTCCTGTTATTCACTACATATGATAGGTCTGGTTAACTTTGGCATGTTGCCCATTTTTAATGTAAGTCATAGAACATTTCTAATTAGCTAACATACAAACCAATCCCAGTTGTAATCCTTCTATTCTTGGTTGGTAAACTCGAAGGGTTTTGTTGTTGTACATATTATATGGCCTTATTGAGTAATTCAAAAGAAAACTGAAAGGAAATGAAATCATCAGATGCTTTTTAGGGTCTGTTCTGTTTCAAAACTTAGTGAGCTGCCAACAGCTTTTTTAAGGCACAAAAAGAATGCGTATGGAGTTATGCTGAATTTGATGGCTGTATAACGTATGTCCTTCATAGCGAAAAACAATCCTACATGCATATAGTTTGTTTAATATGGAAAAGTATTAATAAAAATAATTAAGTTTAAAATAATTAAAACAGTATTTAACCCGAAATATTTGTGTGCCATGTATATTTATGCAAATAAAAGTATCATGCTGCGTCACATTTAGAAGCTCTTGACTAACATGCGGCAGGGGATAATATTAACCTGTTAACCTGCAACCCCATTTTTGAAAAATCCCCAGATATGGCATTCCCAAACCGAAACAGATACAGTTCATGAACCCTTTGTACTAAAAGCACAAGTAAGATCTCATTTGAAAGCTGACACCTGGAAGTTTATTGTAAATGTAGAATTAATTATTGTCATAATGAAAAAAAATAGTTATAAATAGCTTCAAAGTTTTGTAAAATTATTATACATTTATTTTTATGAAACATCTTCATGAAAATAAAATTGAAGTTGGCATTGTAGCAATCTAGAAATGCACTGCAGCTAAAGCCACATGTCTGGCCATGTTATATTTAAAATCTGAAGATGATAAGTCTAAAACTCTGTATTTAGTTCAATGTTTTTCAAGATCATGTCATATGACTTTATTTTGATTAGACTGGTGTTTATTGTCATCTTATAAGCATCTATTCAGTCTATTGCCTCTATTGTTTTGTGATGCAAAAACGAGCCCCATTCAGTGTCAGTCTCCCCTGCACATATTCACACCTCTCCAGCCTGTTTATTGCTCTAAATATGCTTTTCTTTTGTCTGCATTATAATCACTAACGACTAGCAATTCACACTGTTTCAATCCCTCATTTCTTTTATAAAAGTTCTCACTTCACAGTGAAACTGTATCAAATGCCCTTTTTGAAAAACGAAACATTTTAGTAAGCATTCTTATTTAGAAAAAAAATCATAAAAATTACACCGAAGTTAGGTAGCAGGTGCTCAGTACTAGCTAGCATGTTAGCTTAGCACACCATCAATACACGACAATTTATGAGAATAAAACTATGTTTGTGCTCCAAACTTACTTTACAGCGCAAGTCGAGTGTTTTTAATAACTTTCTGTAATCTGATTTGGCTTCAGATAAAAAAATCAGATAGAAAATATATTATTTTATTGTATTCTGCACAATTTGAAAGTCTATCTCGATTAGCATTACATTATACATATAATCTATTATTATGAAAATACCTGACATGACTCGAAGAACACAGGTAAATCAAATATCATTGCAATCATGTTTATTGTCTTCAAAACATCTTTATCTGCACTTTACAGCGATCTCTGATAGCTTTGTTGTGTCAGGACTTCCTGAATGTCACATGATTATGGCTCTTCTTCATGTGATCCATATATGGACTTTACTGTCCAACAGCGCCCCAGACTTCAGTATGAATTGATAATATACAGTAGATCAGAGTATCCAGCGCTCAAAATGATTACATCGACGCATTTGGGTATAAATTCAATAAATATTATTCTTGTCTATAGAAATCTGATGTAAACTTATGAGAATCTATCAATATTTCTCCAAATCTGCACATGTTTGAGCTAAAAGCCCTGAGGGACGTTGTTTTGTCAAGCGCTGTCATGACGATCGCACGGGAGTTTTTTTCTGAATGAGAGCAGCTGACGCTCATAATTCATATTAAAGGTAACGACTCGTTTTTTAATTTCATAACTCCTGACACAAATTAAGACATAACTGTCACTATAAGTTTCTCAGAATACAATAGTGGTCAAATACTGAAACTTGAGTCTTATATCGTTTTAATGATGTATAGTTTGTCAAGTTAATAACATTAAATATGTAGTAACTTTGAACTATTTAAAAAAAAAACGCTTCAGAGCGCCCACGCACTGGTGACGGTTAACAGGTTTAACTTCATGAGCAGTTGCGGCCAATATATTTCTTTATTCACAAGTAAACCATTTTCTTTGGAAAACTTACAGGTCCTCTGGCATGGACCCTGTTTTGGTTTTCTGTAAGAGCTCCTTGTGAAGCTCCTTTAGGAGACTCTTAATGGAGCAACAGCTGTGCTGTAGCAGTTCCTCATTTAGATCACTTAAGGCCTGTTTCCTCTCTCAGCCCTTGAGTAAAGCACAGCGTAGGTGTTTTCCTCACTGTCTCCTGCCCCCTGACCTGATTGCCAAACTTCTGTAAATAGTAGGAAGTAGATGATATTCTTCTTCATTTGTCACGTTCCTGCAATAATGAGGACACCATCTAATACACTCCTGAATAAGGGTGTGTCAGGCCTGTCTAAGTGAGTAATTCAATTCTACTGTAGCTACTCAAATAGTTCATACATTTTGTTTAGTGTAGTGGTTCACATGCAAGGGGCCCAGAAAACGTACAAGATTCACAAGATTACTTATGAGCATTTAAAATATGTGTTTTTAAAAGAATCTCACCTAATTGAAATAGAAAAAAAAGAGGGAAAAAGTGCAAAATATCTCCAACATGTAAAATGCCATCACATTTCTCACTCTGGTGAAAATATAGCACAGAACTTTCTATCAATATAGCACAAAACTTTCTATCAGAGCATTTAAATGTTTTTCACTGCAATATAAAGGACTGTGCAGACTAGTTTTTATAGACTACTGCGAATCTCATTCCACACCTGCCCACTCCCACAGAGTGGTACACATGGTCCCTGCTCACAATGAATTTGTTCCTGGCTGAACCTGCTTATTTCAGGTCTCATTACTGTAATAAATTAATTAATACTGTAATAATAAATTGTCAAGTGGACACAAAGCTGTTTATTCTTTTCAATATAATGTCAGTAAGACTAGTGGCCTATAGTATTGAAAGCTACACATTTTTATAGCCTAAAATTAAATCTTATATCATGTTTAAAGGTAGGGTAGGCAATTTTTTAACACTTTTTGTTATACTGGTTAAAACTATCTTTACATCCTGATAGCAATCATCAAAATAGTGGTCTAAATATTAAGATATGTACATACAGTATATCTGTTCACGTCTTCAGTCTCGGATTTATGCGTTTCTATATCAACGCCGAAATGAATCTGCAGCAGTCTGGTACAATAAGGGCTCTGTAAGTTGTTTACGTTCATTATTATCGTGATGTTATGTGCTTTGAGACATGAGGTAGGGGAGGATGGGATCTCGTGGTTTCAAAGCTAACTTATTGCTAGCCTCTCCGAACTTGCCTACCTTTAAATGTTAAATGTTTAAATGAATTTGTTTGTTTGTTTGTGTGGCTCAGACACAAAGACATGGCGCAGTTATCACATTTGGGAAGGGGGCTTGGGACCACTTATATGTAGAAATAAATGAACTTTTTAACAATGATTGATGCATTTTAAAATGATTTGTGGCCGTCCCTCTAAAAAAAACATCAGAAATGTTTTTTAAACCACTTACCGACAGTGCACAAAGGATGTCATTACAGAAGCCTGTTATCAAGCATTGTTGAAAGCCATTTTAAGGGATTGCGCCCACTCATTGAAAATGAATTATGTCCTAGAGCAGTTGAATAACTTGTTCCAAACAGCTCTCTGTCTTATACATCCCCTTCTCACTGCAGCTGTCTGTCGGGCCATGAGAAAAGTCTCCTCACCTGCTAGAAGTCAAATGTGAAGGAGGAATGAATGTTAACGTGAATGTTAATGTAGATATCAAGTTGATTTGCAATATACCAAATGACCACCAGCTTCCTTGTTTATTAAAAAACAAGAACAACTAAACATTATAATAAACATTGATTGATTGATTGATTGATTGATTGATTGATTGATTGAACAACATATAATAAATGCTGATTGATTGATCTGTCAGTCGGTCGGTTGATTGTTTGTTTGATTTATTTATTGATTTATTTATTTATTATTGTTATCTTTATTTAAATATCTGTGAATTAAAATTGTCAAGTGATAATTTATATTAATTTGTTTTTTTTTAACTAGAGACTATATTAAATGCTGATTTGTATTTATTTATTTACTTTTTATTATAATTGAATATCATTTAAGGTTGATAATTTGTATATATATTTGACTTTAAATTGTCATGATTGTAGCCATCATACTAAAGGCTGATGTTTTTATTATTATTGCTATTAATGTAATAGTATTTAAGTCTGATCTTTATATGTATCTTTGACTTTTAAAATATTTTTTAGAAAACATTGTTCATTTGGTTTATGAAATTTGGTTAATATAAATATATATATACACTACCGTTCAAAAGTTTGGGGTCGGTACGATTTTAAATACTTTTAAAAGAATTCTCTTCTGCTAACCATGGCTGCGCTTATTTGATTAAAAATACAACAAAAATCAGTTATAGTATTAAATATTATTCCAGTGTAAATCAGCTGTTTTCTGTGTGAATATATAGTAAAGTGTAATTTATTCCTGTGATCAAAGCTGAATTTTCAGCATCATCAGTGTCAGTGTCTTCAGTGTCAAATGATCCTTCACAAATCAGTATAATATGAGGATTTGATGCTCAAGAAACATTTATTATTATTATCAATGTTGAAACAGTTGTTGGTCTGTAAGTTGTACAGTTTTTTTTTTTTTTTTTTTTTTGGATTCTTTGATGAATAGGAAGTTCAAAAGACTTTTGTAACATTATAAATGTCTTTACTGTCACTTTCGATCAAATTAATTATTCCTTGATAAATAAAAGTATTGATTTCTTTCCTCCAAAAAATAAAAATAAAATTCTCACTGACCCCAAACTTTTGAACGGTAGTGTATATATATGAAGACTTCAGATGCAAAAGCCTCTAAGTCCGTCTAAAGTTTTTGTTTAATTAACATTTTTATCAGCCTCCTATGTATAGGTTTCTACCCAAGTACCGGCATTTCTGAATGGGCTGAGGCTGGGATTTAGTGAGATTGAAGTGAAAGTATTTGATGAGCGTATACTATGTGCGGAGAGAGCATTCACTCAATATTATTATCTCATTTTTGACAGAGGTGGATTTTAGAGGCTTTTGCATCGGAGGTCTTCATATATATACTGTATAATATAATTTGAAAATTTGTATATATTTATTTTTATATTTTATCATTTTAATTTGTGATCTATGTATGTATATAAATTTGACTTACAATTAATTTGTAAGTATTGTAAGTTATTGTATGGTAGTAAGGTGGTTGGAACATCTTTGATCTTAAGTGACTAATAAACGTTTTTGTTGTTCATAGGCATTTAACCTTATGTGTCAAATAGTTAACTCTCATCCTTCCCTTGGGTCATTTTGACCCAGAATTTATTTTTTGAAATTTAAAAAAAATTGCGTGTTCATCGGAGGGGTCCAAGACCCCGTGACTTTTGTCGCACTTGAACAATGGATACAGACAAAAAAATGTAATGGATTCGAGGAGTTTTGTGGTTGAAATTTTAAAAGTAACAAATTGGGTCAAATTGACCCCCATAGGAATGAATGGAATGCGAGGAATGCTTCAGTACACATAAAAAAACCTAAAGTTGCTCAAAAAATGCTTTTCTAGGAGACTGTTGCTCAGTGGCAGATACAGAAAGTGGATGATGAGTGGGCCTCTAAAAGTGTGAGTGGAAAAATTAGCATCACCTCATCTCTTTCAACCAGTTTAATTGGAAAAAAAAAATTTGACGGACCGGTCCCTGCACGGCACTATAAATGTGATATGACATTCATGGGTTTATCTCCCTCTAAAGTATAAACATTGAGCCTCCCAGATGCCATCAAAACATTGAAAGCGGTCCACTCAGATCTGTTAATCTCTTTCCAGCTCAACCAATAGTGTGAGTTTGGGGGTGTGGCTACTGGAGCAGGCAGAGCCAGAGGGTGTTTATCCACTATGGGACCCTAGCTGATGCTTTAAAGTATAATTCAGCTTCGGTTGCAGCAGTGCAAGACAAAATTTGCTGCCTTTATACCTTCGATGATTGAACAAGTCATGATTGGGCATTGTAGATTCACCCAGGCCCACACATAGCTCCGCCCCTGCTGTTGCTAAGTCACTGAAATCAAATATGGAAATAATCTACTGTGCTCAAATGAACGTGACTAACACTGACGAACAGAACAGAATTCAGTGCCATAAAGACAAAAAACGATTAGGCAGAACGATTGAGGTATTTTCACAGTAAGAATAGAAATCCAAGTCAAAACCAATTTCTTCTCTATACTCCTCTGGACTCAGCCTTTTCAGCTCCAATATGAGCACAAGAGACTCACGGCCCCTACTGAGGTTCACCTGGACCTGTAGTCAGAAACCCTCGGCTGGGATTTCATTCACAGCCCTTGAACACAACCCTCAGTTAGCACTCAATGGCAGTCACTCAACAGACACAAAGGAAGTGCCTTTAGAAAGAGCTTTCGCACTTTACAGTAGTAAATGGTAGGAACGTCTGCTCCTCCTTGACTTTTCCTTTGGTTCCGTTTTAACCTCGAGCCCATTGAGTATCTCAAAAACCATTGCAAACACCAGACTCACAGCAGAGGCTGCTCAGTGTGCAGTATCATGCATTAGCACATTTATCACTTCATCAGCAGCCCATATGTTCTTATGCAAATGGGTTTATGTACATTATCAGTCCAATAATGTTATAATGAAGATTTGTAAGAGGACGATTGCACATGGGAAGCAGAACGGTTCCTATCGAATTTCAGTTCCCAATAAACACCTCTCTCATTTCTCAAGCAATTAAATGCTTCATCATTTAAAACCAACACAATGTGATTTCAATGATATTATTAAAAATCGAGATGGAATTTCTGGTCCCTTTGGTTTTGAGATTCATTTTGAGATAATATCATTACCTTTCCATTTAAACCTTTAAAAAATTCTTTGTATGAAGGCAAAAATTGACAGATCTCAGAGGATTAAACAAAACCAGGCTTTGCATTTGCCAGGCAGCATAGCTGAAGATAAGTGGGCTTCACGACTAGCAGTTGAGCGCTAAGCGTTATTTGCTGATGCGACTTACACTTATTAGAGGGACTGTCCTCCTGGAACAACATGAGGTTAAGTGCCCTGCTCGAAAGTTCAATGGTTCATGGATCAACTCTTGCGGGATTTGAACCTACAACTCGTCTGTTAGATCATTAACTGCTAGGGTTTGCTAATTTATTTGACCTGTCACTATATTGGCATGCCGGTGCTGCTAATAAAGCACAAAAGGAAACCAGTCACTGTGATGTAAGATTTCCTTTCAAACAGAGATGATCAAACAGCTGCCAAGGTTTACATAAAGAGTGAGGGAGCAAAATGAGCTGTGATTTCCCAGAGTGCCCCGCTAACATGCTAATGAAAGGCAAATTCTAAAAAGCATTACTATTTTCATCCTCAGAAAGCACTGTGGTTTTCAAACAAGAGCGAACAATGGAATCACTTCATAGAATGCCCTTCGACAAAGCCGTACTGACGTAACTGCTTTAAAGACCAGCTGAAAACAGCAGTTGTTTGTCCTGCATTGACTTACTTCCTTTTCAAACAGGAAGTTGGGGCCAATAGACATATCACAGAAGTGAATCGTGTTTTGCTAAATGCTATTGTTAGTTAGGCAGGTCGTATTAGTGGGAGGGGCATTTTCATAGAGAACATTTGATTGGACAAAGATGTGGACACGCCCACAAGTGCAGAATGACTCATCCATATTTTTGGTCTGTTTCCAAGAATAGAAAGACATTTTAAATGCATATACAAACATGTCATATTTCTTTCTTTTTTTTTTGTGAAGGTAACATGTAACATTTAAAATGAAAAATGACAGTGAGATTATATGGCACACGGTGTAACAAATGTGGCATGAGTAGGGAATAGCGCTCAAAAAATGGCACGTCTAATCTTTGAGAAACAATCAGTCTAGATGCAGCACAGCTGTGACCAAGGGCGGAGAGGGATTTTGTTTTATCATTTCAGCAGGTTCAAATACCATTTATGGCTTCAACATTTTTAATGGCAAATTAATTATAGGTTTAATAATTATAGGCCAGCACTCCCTGGAGCGTCACACTTTCGTTATGTCAAGATCACACATGTGAATCACTTGAAAAAATGCCAGGTGTCTGTTTGTAGTGGCTTCTTGTTTTAATCTAATATGTAATCTGATTCCATCAAGCATAAGCTTTTCCAGCATAAACACAACAACATAAGCTAACCCCCTTTGTGTAATAGGGAAATAGCTAGACAATTGCAATGGAGCCTCACTCAGGTTCTACTTACCGGTTATAATATCACAGCCGTGAACATTTGAATTCAGTCAGTAATGTTCCTGTGAAACACACCTGTGCTGAACCTCAAAGATTTGATCCAATTTTCACAGGGTGCTGCAATCAATCAACTCTTCCATCAGATCTATTCTATAAAAATGGATCACATAACAGTTTTCCTCTTGTGAGGCATTATTTTGCATGGCCAGTTCCACAAGCATGGGCAAGCATATTTAAGCCTTGGTTACGGTGATATAGTTTAAAGGTAGTTTATTTTGTGCTTCCTGTACTGCACTGCAGATTGAAAGTGTGTGTGTGTGTGCACTTAAAAGTTGTCTGGTGCTTTGCTGCCATCATGTGGTTACACATTGTCATTTGTTGGTTGTGACCATATGGTCATATTTTCATATGCACCAGAAATTGTAGACTTGGAAAATCTTGTTAATCATTTTATCACCAACAGGGTTGACTATATTGTAATGGACTCATAGAGAATGGATTCTGAGCAGAACCAGAAAATCTGAACATATCACACCAGACCTCGGTTCTTTTACACTGGCTTCTAGTTACATTGTTACATCTAGAATTGATTTAAAATACTATTACTTGTTTATAAATCACTCAATGATCTAGGACCTCAGTAGTACATTGCAGATAAGCTCATTGAATATAAACAGATCATTAGGATCAAGGTGAGTCCACTTTTCCAACAGGAGCCAGATTCAAATCCAGACTCAAAACACATCTGTTCACTGTGCTGCTGTACGTCTGACTGAATGCACTGTATCTATGTAATACTTTTGAAATCTTTTTTTTTTTTTTTTTTTTTTTTTTTTTGCTTTTATAGTCAATTCTAATGCATTTGCTGATTATTATTTTTATTTTTATTTTTATTTTTTTACATAAAGCACTTTGATTTAATTGTACAAAATGCTATAAACTTGCCTTGCCTGTCTAAAACCTGTTTAAAGACTTCTGATTCAGTGATTAGTTTGGCAGATTAATGATTTTTTGGGGGCATGGCCCACATTGACTAAACCTGTATTTATTTCCGAATGCAACGATCAATCTTTTTGAACATTTTGAGGGCACGCAACAAATGTTGTCAAATTTTGCCTAACATCTAACTCTACAACCATTTAATTGAGACTCTTCATATCCACTCCTCATGTTCAGACAATTTTTAAAACTGTGGTGTAATTTCTCACCCCCACCCAGTGCATTTGGAGCCTAGTAACATAATATAAAAGAAATAGGAAGAAATGTTACATAACCTGACCTAAAACGCCTTCCTAGACAACCAGTTCTGCATAATCATCCACATTCCAGATTTAGGAGTGATAAACAAAGGCCTAATAATTCGAATAAATTAGGCTGCATTCTTGTCAAGTCTTTTGACAGGAAAATACTATCTGATATAAAAACTAGTTTGAGTAGAAGAAAGTTGTACAGTGCAGTACATTATAGCACAAGACTAATGTGACATTAATATGTCTTCATTTCAGTGGCACAACATGAACACAAGGGAAAGCATTAACCTTCCCATGTTCTTTCTCTAGCCTAACTGGGAGACTGAAACCGATCAAAGTGTGCACAAAGGTCCAGCACCCGCACAGATCAATGCAGAGATTAGTAGCGGAATTGGAGAGCAGAGATGGTGACATTTGCTTTGCCAGTGCTGCCTTTCCAATAAATGAGAATTCCCAGATAACAGTCTACCTGTTGAGGAGAATTGATCACCTGAGTTAGCTGAGGCAATCCTTATTGATTTCGTTCAATCAGCGCGCGTGCAGTGGTTTTACAGACTAAGATGATAGATTCAGTGAAGTCCACACAGCCAATTACTACTTCAATAATGGTGTGTGTGTGTGTGTGTGTGAGAGAGAGAGAGAGAGAGAGAGAGAGAGAGAGAGAGAGAGAGAGAGAGAGAGAGAGAGAGAGAGAGAGAGAGAGAGAGAGAGAGAGAGAGAGAGAGAGAGAGAGAGAGAGAGCTGCAGGAAGACACCGACCTGAGGCCTTGTCCACACTACGTTTTCGTTTGAAAACGCATATTTTTCTCAGCGTTTTGGCCTTCAGTCCACAATGAGACGGCGTTTTTATTGATAAAAACGAAGCCTTTTGAAAACGCTCTCCAAAGTGGATAATTTTGAAAACGACTTAGCCTAAGTTTAGTGATCGACGCATATTAGATATTCATGTTTACACAGGCATCATGCCTGTTATGTGCTATTCACTTTCACACTGTTGCTAAAATATGTTACTTTGCCCACTCTTCACAGTCCTGCAAAGATGACAAAGATGAAAATTTACTCACTGTCCTGCGGCAAAACATGAGAGCAGTTGCGTTTTAGACCAAACATGGTGACTGAGTGCGACCTGGACGCATCAGTGAATGGTGAGATCTTTTGCTAAGTAAAGTTATCCTGTCAGAAGAATTGCACGATAACTTTATTATTTATTTTTCTGTCTTTATCATCTCAGTGAGGTTTTACGCATGCGCAGTAAGGTGAATTAAGTCTTTTCGGGTGTTTTCCAAAAGTTTCTCATCCACACTAAAACGTCAAAAAAAACGCGCGTGTGTGTGGGCGGGGAGCGTTTTTAAACGAAAACGCCGTTTTCAAATGTATCCGGAGAAATTACAAGATGTGCAAAAAAAAAAAGAATGATGATCTAGTAACTGTTTCATAAAAACCAAGCTCACCTTATGCTGATAAACAGATGCAAAAACCATAGGCTACATACAAGTATTTGATTGCATTAAGCACTTTTAGCATTGTATCAATGTCATTTGCACACAAAATAACAAACCAAGTGGCATCCAGATCCTACGGCAACATAACATCAGTTGGGATCTGCATTCCAAAAGGATTGCAAACGAGCTATTTAATTATTTTGTGTAAAATGTGAAGGCTATAAGGATCTTCTAGCAGAATACAATAAGTATTCTACCAATTTTGAGTAAGATTATGGAGAAAATAGTTTATGATCAAATGAATTTGTTTTTCTCTAAAAATGGATTGAATTCACTTTATCAACATGCTTATAAGAAAGGACACTCTACAATGACAGCCTTAGTTCAGATGACGGATGATTGGTTGCAAGAAATTGACGATAGAAA
The DNA here is from genome assembly GCF_029890125.1 of Rhinichthys klamathensis goyatoka. Taxonomy (NCBI): domain Eukaryota; kingdom Metazoa; phylum Chordata; class Actinopteri; order Cypriniformes; family Leuciscidae; genus Rhinichthys; species Rhinichthys klamathensis. The sequence continues at coordinate 1,454,374 of NW_026606643.1, forward strand.
ATTAGTTGGTACTGTAATGTTAGATCTTAGTGCAGCATTTGATTTAATTGATTATGATCTATTATTGGAAAAATTTAAGTTGTTATGGATTTGAAAAGTGTGCAATCCAATTATCTCACTAATAGGGAGTTTAATGTACTGTTTAATGGTAGTTACTCTGATACAAAGGTTCTGCGTTGTGGAGTGCCTCAAGGGAGTTGCCTTGGACCACTGTTATTTTCTATTTTTATTAATGATCTGTCTTTTTTTTTTGAGGTGTGCCACTATTGCCCTATATGTAGATGACTTGACTATTTTTGTGTCTGATTATGACTCTACCAGACTTAATACTGTATTAAATAATGAATTACAATTAATTGAAAATTGGAACAGAGTAAATAAGTTAAAGATTAATGTTGGGAAGAGTAAATGTATGATGTTGGGATCTAATCATCTTTTAAAAGATTCCCCCGCTTTGAATTTGTCAGTTGGTGGTTTGATATTTGAACAAGTGGCGGAGGCCAAATTGCTCGGTGTGATTGTGGACAGCAGGTTGACCTGGAACGCTCAGATAAAATTAATATTGAATAAAATGGGCAGGAGTATGGCTGCAGTTCGCCATTGCAGAAAATGCATACCGATTCGTATACGGAAAACTTTGGTGGAATCAATAGTTTTGTGTCATCTGGACTATTGTTCCATCATTTGGGCTTCAACTACAGAGAATAATTTAAACACATTACAGATTGCACAAAATAAAGCATCCCGGCTTGTTCTAAACTGTTCTTTTAGGACAAGTATCAGGGACATGCACAATCAGTTAGCATGGCTTCATGTAAGAAGCAGAATTAATTATTCTCTTATTAAATTCTTAAAAAATATAACTATTACTAAAGCACCTGAAATTATTTATAGAAGATTGACATTCTTCAGTGACGTTCATTCCTATTCCACTCGTCAATCAAGTGAAGGGCGTTTCTTGTTACCTGCCTGTCGAACAAATCAACTTCAAAGAACATCGTGTTATAGAGCAATGGTGGCATGGAACTCGCTCCCGTTATTTTTGGTCTCAGAGTCCCAATGTTAGTTTTTCCAAAAGATTGAGACTGTATTTATTTACTTTGGAGTAACTGTAATTATGTAATTAATAATGACTGGATAATGAGCTATGATAATTGAAATGTGATTTTCATATTTTATATTATACCCAGAGAGTGGTAATATTTTGTACATAGAAGAGCTTCCATTGTGATATTATGTTGTTATGTTTAGTGTATACACTCACCGGCCACTTTATTAGGTACCCCATGCTAGTAACGGGTTGGACCCCCTTTTGCCTTCAGAACTGCCTCAATTCTTCGTGGCATAGATTCAACAAGGTGCTGGAAGCATTCCTCAGGGAGTTTGGTCCATATTGACATGATGGCATCACACAGTTGCCGCAGATTTGTCGGCTGCACATCCATGATGCGAATCTCCCGTTCCACCACATCCCAAAGATGCTCTATTGGGTTGAGATCTGGTGACTGTGGAGGCCATTTTAGTACAGTGAACTCATTGTCATGTTCAAGAAACCAATTTGAAATGATTAGAGCTTTGTGACATGGTGGAAGTAGCCATCAGAGGATGGGTACATGGTGGCCATAAAGGGATGGACATGGTCAGAAACAATGCTCAGGTAGGCCGTGGCATTTAAACGATGCCCAATTGGCACTAAGGGGCCTAAAGTGTGCCAGGAAAACATCCCCCACACCATTACACCACCACCACCAGCCTGCACAGTGGTAACAAGGCATGATGGTTCCATGTTCTCATTCTGTTTACGCCAAATTCTGACTCTAACATCTGAATGTCTCAACAGAAATCGAGACTCATCAGACCAGGCAACATTTTTCCAGTCTTCAACTGTTCAATTTTGGTGAGCTCTTGCAAATTGTAGCCTCTTTTTCCTGTTTGTAGTGGAGATGAGTGGTACCCGGTGGAGTCTTCTGCTGTTGTAGCCCATCCGCCTCAAGGTTGTGCGTGTTGTGGCTTCACAAATGCTTTGCTGCATACCTCGGTTGTAACGAGTGGTTATTTCAGTCACTGTTGCCCTTCTATCAGCTCGAACCAGTCTGGCCATTCTCCTCTGACCTCTGGCATCAACAAGGCATTTCCGCCCACAGAACTGCCGCTCACTGGATGTTTTTTCTTTTTCGGACCATTCTCTGTAAACCCTAGAGATGGTTGTGCGTGAAAATCCCAGTAGATTAGCAGTTTCTGAAATACTCAGACCAGCCCTTCTGGCACCAACAATCATGCCACGTTCAAAGTCACTCAAATCAACTTTCTTCCCCATACTGATGCTCGGTTTGAACTGCAGGAGATTGTCTTGACCATGTCTACATGCCTAAATGCACTGAGTTGCCGCCATGTGATTGGCTGCTTAGAAATGAAGTGTTAACGAGCAGTTGGACAGGTGTACCTAATAAAGTGGCCGGTGAGTGTATGTGTTTTGTGTGTGTGTGTGTGTGTGAGTTTGATGACTTATATGATGTTGTGTGCACTTCTGTATTTGTCTTTATTGTTGTACAGCTTTGATGTTAATATTTTGTTACAAATTGTTACGACCCCAGGAAGAATAGCTGCTGCTTAATGGAGTAGCTAATGGGGATCTAAATAATAAACAATAATAAACAAACCTAGGGACAGAAGTCATAAGGAGTGGGTGAAACTTGTTGGATGGGAACTTAGAGGTCTTGGTTGCACAACCATATGCAAGATCCACCTAACTTATCATTCGCCTTATTGTGATGTTATGAAACAAGAATGTACACACCTCTATACTGAAGTCACAGCTTTTGTTTTGTTGTAAAGTTTTAAATAAAGGCATGTTGTGCCTGACATTTTCAATGTGAGCATGTGAAAAACTGCTTTCAAATATTTCAAATCAGCAATAATATAATAATTAATTCATTTAATTATAATTAAAAACTGTATACAATTTTGCATTTTATGCAAAATGTTGTCAGTCTTGGATCTTAGATGTTCCTCTTGTTTACAGGATCAATTCCATATAGGAAACCATATATGAACACAGTTCATATCAGAAGATAGTTACCTGCACTAACCCTAATACTGCAGATTTTCTAGTTAATCTCTCTACACTCACTGATTTAAGCACATCTGATTCAGCTCAATGTGTCAGATTTCTGTTCCAACGTCAAGAGATGATTTCACCCAGTTTACAAATGCCACAATGATGTTTTCAACATGAAGTCACCACATTAATCATGTTTCTGTGGAGCTATTCACAATGTCTTTGTAATACCAACCTATTTTAGCCAGAGTCCCTAGTGACAGTTTTGATGACATACAAAAATAAATGTCTTGATTTCTTACATTTTTATTATATATTTATCTGCCAATCCTTTGTTTGCAGGTGTAATGTAAATAAAAAAGAAAAATGTGAATTTTATCCTTTGCTTTACTGTAGAAATTAGCTCATTAGAAAAGTAATCACTATAATCATGTTTTAAAGTTGACATAAATGCTTTTCTTTTTTTTATCTTAGGGACCGTTTACATGACAGCTTTCGACTAAAAACATAAAACTTTTTACACATGTTGGCCGTTCATTTACCCAACAGCGGTGTTTTGGGGGCCTGAAAACGCAAACTTTTGAAAACAGGTTTCAAAGTGCAAGTTTTTGAAAACGATACCGGTATCGTCTCCATGTCGCCAACTACTGGCCTGGCATGAATAATACAGCGTTTTTAGTTGATTTCGTGGATCCTTGTGAACGGAGATTGTTTTAACAATGGTGTTGCCTGGAAAATGCAAAGGAATAAACTTTTCTGTTTATGAATCGTTGCCGTGTAAACGTACCCTTAAACGACTTACATTGCATTCAATATATACATTTTATCAGTAGCCTTTACTTTGCTCTACTGTGTGAGCTTTTGAAAATGTAACAATAAGAATTCAATAAGACTTGCTGCTTACATTCATCACAATATTTATATTATGTAAGCATTCAATTTAGCATTGCATTTGAGCATGAATCTTGGTAACAATTTTTATATAATCAAAACTTAGCAACCAGTCCTCACACAACTGCAGATACACAATGGAAAAAATAAGAGTAATTAACGTTTAGATCATCATACTACGTTCTCATTCTAATAGGGTGAGGTTTTTTCCAGAGCTTTTGGAGATTTGTGTGTTCTCTATAACTCAAATCCTCCTGCCAGTAGATCACCTAAACTTTATAACAGGCCTGTAAACTGAAATGACCTAATTTCAAACTCCAAATATGCAACATGCCTTATTTAGCTTGTGATATACATAAGTAATTTTAGTGTTTCTTATAAAATGACAACTCATTACTTGTGACCACAGCGTCATTTATATTATTATGCACATGTGCTTATCTGCATTTTACAGTGACCTCAAATATAGCTTCAATCAAATATAATAATATTTGATATATATTTAATAATAATATACCCAATCAAATGACATCTACCTATTTTATATTAATTGTTTAGTTTAGCTAATCCAAATGATGTAATGTTATGCAATCATGCATTGTGTGGGTAAACTATTGGCCCTATTGTGTATTGTGAAAATTCAAGAGAAGTCATTATTTTAAATATAGCCAAAGAATTTATTTCACATATTATGTACATATATGGAAGATGTGGGTGATTCTTTAACTATGGTCCTGTAATGTCAAAGAGGTTTATTTAGAACTGATTATCTTTTTATTGAGTGAAATTACATGAATTGTCCCAACAAATTTGCACCCTAATAAAGTTTTTCAAATGTAAGTGTGCTTATTCGCCAAGAAGACAACAGATGAACATTCCTTAGATAAAAGAAAATGAGATGTGAAGTGTGAAGAAAACAACGAAAAACCAAGGTAAATATATACATAGTCAATTCATGAAACTCTTACACATTGTTTTTTTCTAACCCCGTGGCATTAGCCAGTCAGACGTTCTTCCTACCCCACATAACCATATGTTTCGTACCTTAGCCTGCGATCGCCCAGGTGCTCTGTCCCTCAGTACATCAGAGAACTCACCACATACACTCTGTTCAGAAAGCATCTAAAAAACTGGTTCATAACACATCAGACATGTCAGCATTAATAAGAATATGTATCTTCCTTCAACCCAACCTGCTGCCACTTGTGTCTCTGCTGTGTCAATGTGTATATTTTAATTTTTTTTAGAGCAAACTTGTACACTGTATTTATCAACAGGATTTGAAGAGTTATATCTGTTTTACTGCTTTTTATATTTGTATTGTTCACTGTAATCTTCTTATTGTGTTTTAGGCAGACAATGTTAAGATCTGTCCAGGGACAACGGATGAAAAATAGCCTTTTGGCTAATTCTGGTGCATTTGCAGCAATGCTAATTAATGTACACTGTCCCTGTCAAATAAATTAATAAAAAAATAAAATTAAAAAAAAGTTTTCTGTGGCCCAGCCGTGTGCGTGTGTGTGTGTGTGTGTGTGTGTGTACCCATGTAGCCCAGTATGTCTCTCTCAGTTAAATGTAGGCTATGTGTTAATGTAAGAGAGAGAGAGAGAGAGAGAGAGAGAGAGAGAGAGAGAGAGAGAGAGAGAGAGAGAGAGAGAGAGAGAGAGAGAGAGAGAGAGAGAGAGAGAGAGAGAGAGAGAGAGAGAGAGAGAGAGAGAGAGAGAGAGCACACGCATGATATGAGTAGCCTATAACAGATTTGGGGAGGGCCTTTACTGTGGGCGGGCCTGAGTGCGCTTTAAAACGCTTTAAAAAGGAAGAAATATAAATGCCTCATTCATTCATTCTTCTGCAGTACATTTCTTTGGCAGTGACCGCGTTTCTACATTGAAAAGTTAAAGGAAAATACATTTCAGCGCATCTTTCATTGATAGGTAAGATAAGGGCTTTCAAATAATTCTGCATGTTATAACATTGAAGACCTAGCCTACTACAGTCAGTGTTTACTTCAACTTTTACTTAGGTTTTTTCTTCTTCTTCTTTTCCAGCAGACATTTCACTATCAACAATCCTCTTCATCTGACGTTCATCTGAGCAAAAATGAGCATCACAAAGTAAGTTGAGTAGTTCATTGCACAACAGAATGCATGTGATAGCCTATTACAGAAAGTAGATTATTTGCTTCAGTTAAGTTACAGTTTGGGTTCAAATGGATTTTCGGATATTTGATCACAAAACTTTGTCACATTGTTCCACATTGTCTGGAACCACTTGTGAAAATGTTATTATTTATAACATTTTAAAAATCTCAAGAACCTTTTTCCACCATAAAGAACCTTGTTTGGGAATGTGGATGTTAAAGTTTCTTCATGAGATCGTAGATTCCGATAAAGAACCTTTATTTTTAAGAGTGTATAGTTAATATATTATTTATTTATTTTTTAAATCAACAAACGAGTGCAGAATTTCCAGGTTTAAATTAGATTTGATTATATTTTCAATGTCATCTCAAACTTGTCAGAATTGTCTAACATAGCTTTTTCTCCATGTGTTTTCACAGACCATATGGATTCAGCAGTTACTCTTTCCCTGAGGTTGTGATGCCAGTGGATTTGGCCATGCATGCGCAAGTTAGCCCACCGGTGTCTCAGCTCCTTGGCATGTCCTCTTTCAGGCCCTCTTCATCCAACATGCCCTCACCGGAGCTTCTAAGAGCCAGACTTTCGCCTCCTTCCCCAACATCTTCACTGTCTTCCTCCGGCTCTGGCAGCTCCCTGTCCTCGTACTCTCCTGGAAGCAGCACGCTCCGCAAGAAGAAGCGAGTCGTATTTGCTGATGCTAAAGGCCTCGCTCTCTCCTCCGTGCGCATCTTCACCGTGGACCCATCGGAGACTGAAACAGAAGATGTCCCACAACCAGAGGAGCGCGTGATGGCTAGAGCGCCCACACAGAGCATGAGACTGCGACTGAAGCTTGGATTTCCACAGCCTGTTGTAGACCGTGCAAGCTTGAAGGCACACTTCGTGCAGTTGGAGAGCTGTAGCATGACCGAAAGGGTGTTGAGCGGAACTGTACGGGTCTGCAACTTTAAGTGTGACAAGACTGTCTTTGTCCGAATAACTTTTGACTCATGGCGAAGCCAGAAAGACATTGCATGCACTTATGTGAGAGAAAAACATACAACTTTGGAGACCAAATTGTATGCTTTTAATGTGTCTCTACCGTCCGAGCTGAACCAAAAGGACCGCCTGGAATTCGTAGTGGTATTCCAACCCGGCAACTTGGTGCTCACAGACAACAACAAAGGTAAAAACTACCAGATTTATGTGGAAAACGTGGCATCGGAACCTCGGCTGGTGATGCCAAGCAGGCGGAACTTCGTTACACCAAGTCCTCAACGTATTTCTGTGTGGCCCGTGGTCAGAAGTCATACTCTACAGATCACGAAAAACCTGGCATGCAAAAGCCCACACTACCCAGACCGTCTGGTACACAGGACCTGGGGAAGAATGACAAATGTTGCTCCATTGTGTTAAGATGGGACTGAGACACTTGTGTGGTCCATATTTCTACCTGGTCTTTATTAGATGCAATTGCTGATTCAACGAAGTACGAAAACGACTTTTTGCACCCCAGTGTTGTACATATCACTTACTTGAATGGACTATCTTGCTTGGTGCTTGCTAGTTTGCACATGCTGCCGAGGCAGTGAAATGTGAATGTTTACTATATGTTTATTTGATTTTAATTTGCACATTACACTTAATAATACAACGATACAAGTTTTATGGGGAAACTTTCCTGTGTCTGAAGAAGTAAATTAACATGTAAAAGTGAAATGCAGAAGAATCTTTTGTATGTATGTTTGTATATATAAATGTTTATTTATTTTGAACTCTGTCATTAAAAACTGCTTTATATGAACTTTTGCATGATTTTTGTGTCTTGCACTGCAGGAAAAAAAACTGCAGGAACTGTGACATTCTGTCAAGGGTTGTTGAGCAACATTGTAGCACAAGAGTTAGTACGTGCCTGAGGCATTGTCATGCCTAAACTGGTCTCACAACTTAATGTATTATATCAAGACACGCCTCTGGCCTATTATCTAACTGAAACCACCTAGCAACCAGACAAACAATTAGTGAAAGAATGTTCCAGATGTTCTCATGGAATAGAACATTTCATACCAAACCACAACCGCATTTACTGTACATATGTTACTTTATGTCTGTCTCCTGACAGGTTATCAATGTCAGTTAAATAATAATATATTAGGTTACACTTTATTTCGATACTCCACTTTAGGCTTCCACTAACTATAAGTAACGTGTCAGCTAATTCTATTTATTTGCGACTACATGCCAACTAACTCTTATTAGAGTTTTAGTCGACTGTTAGGTTAAACCGTAAACAGTAAAAACAATAATAATGTGAATATATATATATATATACACTCACCGGCCACTTTATTAGGTACACCTGTCCAACTGCTCGTTAACACTTAATTTCTAAGCAGCCAATCACATGGCGGCAACTCAGTGCATTTAGGCATGTAGACATGGTCAAGACAATCTCCTGCAGTTCAAACCGAGCATCAGTATGGGGAAGAAAGGTGATTTGAGTGACTTTGAACGTGGCATGATTGTTGGTGCCAGAAGGGCTGGTCTGAGTATTTCAGAAACTGCTAATCTACTGGGATTTTCACGCACAACCATCTCTAGGGTTTACAGAGAATGGTCCGAAAAAGAAAAAACATCCAGTGAGTGGCAGTTCTGTGGGCGGAAATGCCTTGTTGATGCCAGAGGTCAGAGGAGAATGGCCAGACTGGTTCGAGCTGATAGAAGGGCAACAGTGACTGAAATAACCACTCGTTACAACCGAGGTATGCAGCAAAGCATTTGTGAAGCCACAACACGCACAACCTTGAGGCGGATGGGCTACAACAGCAGAAGACTCCACCAGGTACCACTCATCTCCACTACAAATAGGAAAAAGAGGCTACAATTTGCAAGAGCTCACCAAAATTGAACAGTTGAAGACTGGAAAAATGTTGCCTGGTCTGATGAGTCTCGATTTCTGTTGAGACATTCAGATGTTAGAGTCAGAATTTGGCGTAAACAGAATGAGAACATGGAACCATCATGCCTTGTTACCACTGTGCAGGCTGGTGGTGGTGGTGTAATGGTGTGGGGGGTGTTTTCCTGGCACACTTTAGGCCCCTTAGTGCCAATTGGGCATCGTTTAAATGCCACGGCCTACCTGAGCATTGTTTCTGACCATGTCCATCCCTTTATGGCCACCATGTACCCATCCTCTGATGGCTACTTCCACCATGTCACAAAGCTCTAATCATTTCAAATTGGTTTCTTGAACATGACAATGAGTTCACTGTACTAAAATGGCCTCCACAGTCACCAGATCTCAACCCAATAGAGCATCTTTGGGATGTGGTGGAACGGGAGATTCGCATCATGGATGTGCAGCCGACAAATCTGCGGCAACTGTGTGATGCCATCATGTCAATATGGACCAAACTCCCTGAGGAATGCTTCCAGCACCTTGTTGAATCTATGCCACGAAGAATTGAGGCAGTTCTGAAGGCAAAAGGGGGTCCAACCCGTTACTAGCATGGGGTACCTAATAAAGTGGCCGGTGAGTGTATATTCTCTTTGTGAATGTTTATTCAGTCAAATGTTTATCGTGTAAAGAATCGTTACACTGATTCAAAGTGATTTCAAAACAAGTTTGCGAGTGCAAGTTTAATTAGCCGTGCAGGAAACAGTCAGTAAAAGATCTTGCTGGATCAACATCTTTGTTGTTTCTGGAACTACATTCTAATGCATTCATTGCCCAAGGGATGAGAGTAGAGTTTATAAGTTGAAAGAATGTTGTTAGGGGTAGAATAGAAAAAAAATTATATTACTGTAAATTGAAAGTAATCAACTGTTGTGTCTTTTGCTTGTGCAGTGGAGTGTACAGGAGCTTGTCATAGCACCCACACGTATGTGCATAAATACACTGTATATACATGTATGCACAACTGATGAACTTTACAGTTACTGAACTGAACTGAATCAACACTGAACTGAATTGAGCTGAATAGAGACTTGTTGGCTTGTTAGAGCTGCTTTACAGCTTTACAATCCATTGTGATGGATTTTTTAAATTGATCATAAAATAAAATTCTTGCAGGAATAACATTTATATGCTTTTGAAACCTAAATGTTTCCAAACACTTTGGTCAGTCAGTCAGTGTGTGTTTGTCTCAATCATGTCCGAATAAAGTAAATCAAGAAACCACAGTTTGCTTCTACCTAACAGAAGGGTTTCTTTCTTTCTGAAAACATTGAGTTTTGATTTCTAAGTGATCAATTGATTTCTAAGTGATCAAGTGTTTTCACGCATGATCATTGGGTGTAGGTAACAGGGAAATTATTGTGGCAAAAACACATTTTTCTAAATGAAACACAAGAGCTGTTAGTTTTGAATGATGTGTCTAATGTACAAAACTGTGTTAAACAACAAAAACAATTTTGCAAAAACTTTGTTTTACAAATGCTAACTGAGTGTAAAGCATATAATATGCTTGCCGTTTTACAGATTTGGTCTGAAGATTAGGTATATGAGTGAATGGTTTCACTGAGTTGGCTTCAACTCAAATATTACTTTTAGTGTGTAAGCAATTTAAAAAAAAAACAGTCATTTTTCTAACTAACTTAAATGGCTTTCCTGAGGTAGGCTAAATGTAACGTTACGTGAGTTTACAAGCTGTATTATTGACCTCTTGCGGTTGAAACACTGATTGAGCGATTACATGAAACATGATCAGTTCGCATGCCGCTTGAACTGAGGAGCTACAGCGATCTGTCACGTCACATTTAAGAGTATTAATTGTTTGAATTTCGTAATAAAATTTACAGAATTTGAAAGCCGAGACAGTTTCATATCAAAGTAACCTGCTGTCTTGTCTGTCGGCGTCTTTGCTTTGCAATTTTCCACTGCGAGAAAATGGATGTGTGACGTGAGAGCGTGAGAACAGTGTCAATTGCGTGAGTCTCGCTCTGAATGAATGCGTGAGAGTTGGCACTCCTGCCATACATTCAATAAGGCCTGCATAATATGGTTCTCTTAAGCAATGGATGTCTTGAGAATACTTCTGAAATGAGTCTTCCCTCCATCACATTCTTTCCATGTTCTGTGCTGAGGCAATATTGAGAAACTAAATTCCACAAGCAGGAGAATTAGAGGTTTCGTGAACAGAGTTGCAAAAGTGTGTGGCGGTGAACACCTCTCTCTGTTCTCCATCTCAACTCCAGACTTGAATTTGTGATTTCAAGTTTTGGTGTGATTTGTCCAGCCCAGGACTGGAATGCTGTAGGCGTGAGAGTTTGTCATACAAACCTGTCCCTTGTAGTTCAGTGTCTCCAGTTTGCACTTTTAATGATGTAAGAAGCTAACCTGGGCTGTGTTTCTATGATGAAAATCATCATAAGCCGATCATAGAGACTGATTGGTGGCAATTGTTCTATGATCAACTTAGGCTTATGATGCTTTTGGGAAACCCTGTTCTATCTGTGAACAACCTACAACCCCACACATGTGAACATGCACACTAGCAGCCTCTTATACCTTATCTTATATCTTATATGTAGATAATGGGGAGAAAGGTGGGAACATTTCTAGGTCCTCTCAAGTCTCCTGCAAGAGAACGATCCAATGGAAACGCTGTACGTACAGTAATAGAATCCCTTTACAAAGGTCCAGTATTCAAGCCTGTTAGTGAAGTGCACAGACAGGGTTGCTCTCTAGGGGCTTGTGATAAGTGGTTTAAAGTATTTGAGTAAATGTATTTAGTTACTGGCTACTTTGTGGTTTCACTAAGATAGGCTATTAGCAACTTTTACTCTCTACTTGACTACATTTTTGAGCAAGTGCTGTAAATATACTCTTTACTCCAATACATTTGTAATGAGCCTCGTAACATTTTGCATGGCACCTTTATTCTGCAGCAGTTTATTTCTGCTACAAAAAAGTGATATGGCCATCTACAGGGCATTGAAGGTACTACATCATTTTACCCTTACTCACCCAAACTTGTCAACAAGGCTACTTTACACAAATACACTCACCTAAAGGATTATTAGGAACACCATACTAATACTGGTTTGACCCCCTTTCGCCTTCAGAACTGCCTTAATTCTACGTGGCATTGATTCAACAAGGTGCTGAAAGCATTCTTTAGAAATGTTGGCCCATATTGATAGGATAGCATCTTGCAGTTGATGGAGATTTGTGGGATGCACATCCAGGGCACGAAGCTCCCGTTCCACCACATCCCAAAGATGCTCTATTGGGTTGAGATCTGGTGACTGTGAAGGCCATTTTAGTACAGTGAACTCATTGTCATGTTCAAGAAACCAATTTGAAATGATTCCAGCTTTGTGACATGGTGCATTATCCTGCTGGAAGTATCCATCACAGAATGGGTACATGGTGGCCATAAAGGGATGGACATGGTCAGAAACAATGCTCAGGTGGGCCGTGGCATTTAAACGATGCCCAATTGGCACTAAGGGGCCTAAAGTGTGCCAAGAAAACATCCCCCACACCATTACACCACCACCAGCAGCCTGCACAGTGGTAACAAGGCATGATGGTTCCATGTTCTCATTCTGTTTACGCCAAATTCTGACTCTACCATCTGAATGTCTTAACAGAAATCGAGACTCATCAGACCAGGCAACATTTTTCCAGTCTTCAACTGTCCTATTTTGGTGAGCTCTTGCAAATTGTAGCCTCTTTTTCCTATTTGTAGTGGAGATGAGTACCCGGTGGGGTCTTCTGCTGTTGCCCATCCGCCTCAAGGTTGTGCGTGTATGGCTTCACAAATGCTTTGCTGTATACCTCGGTTGTAACGAGTGGTTATTTCAGTCAAAGTTGCTCTTCTATCAGCTTGAATCAGTCGGCCCATTCTCCTCTGACCTCTAGCATCAACAAGGCATTTTCGCCCACAGGACTGCCGCATACTGGATGTTTTTCCTTTTTCACACCATTCTTTGTAAACCCTAGAAATGGTTGTGCGTGAAAATCCCAGTAACTGAGCAGATTGTGAAATACTCAGACCGGCCCGTCTGGCACCAACAACCATGCCACGCTCAAAATTGCTTAAATCACCTTTCTTTCCCATTCTGACATTCAGTTTGGTGTTCAGGAGATTGTCTTGACCAGGACCACACCCCTAAATGCATTGAAGCAACTGCCATGTGATTGCTTAATTAGATAATTGCATTAATGAGAAATTGAACAGGTGTTCCTAATAATCCTTTAGGTGAGTGTATGTATGGAAGCTTGTTTCCGCCACAGAATAAAAAAAATAAAAAAAGGCAATTGCAGGAAAAAAACTTTTTTCAGAATTGCACATTTATATCTCACAATTTTGACTTTATAACACGCAATTGAGACTTTATATCATGCAATTCTTTAGATTTAAACTCGCAATTGCGTGTTATAAAGTCAGAATTGCGACATATTAACTCACAATTGCGTGATATAAACTCGCAATTGCAAGAAAAAGTCAGAATTGCAAATTTATTTCTTGCAACTGTGAGTTTATATCGCGCAATTCTGACTTTATAACACGCAATTGTGAGTTTATATCACGCAATTCTGACTATATCTTGCAATTAGAAATAAAGTCAGAATTGCGAGATGTAAACTCGCAATTGTGAGATAAAAAGTCGCAATTATCTTTTAAAATGTTTTATTCTGTGGCGGAAACAAGCTTCCATAAATATGAGTGCATTAGCAGGTGCACATATTTGAGATGAGGACATGGCTGCAGCCAAAACCAGCATGTCCAGTACAAGTAAGCTTAGACTATTTCACTTTATAACATTATTTTATTTATTTATTATTGAAGAGAACTTTTTGAAGGATATTGGTTTACTTATGCCCTTTTTAAGCACTTGAGCTTGACTGAGTGAGACTTGAGTGTTTGTAGACGTTTAAGAGCTTGTTATGTCGACCTTGATTTATTGCAATATTGAGGTGTTCTGTTTTATTTTGATTCCTCACAAATCAACTGTTTCTTGTTTTTCACTGACATGTCTCTTAGGTGTTGAGGACTAGTGCATATTTGAGCCTACATTCAGTACGAGTAAGATACTTAAGTAGCCTACTGTTAAAACCAGATACCCTAAAGCCTGGTTTCACAGACAGGGATAGGATTAAGCCATGACCTTAGTTCAATAAGGGCATTTAAAGGGATACTCCACTTTTTTTGGAAATAGGCTCATTTTACAACTCCCCCAGAGTTAAACTGTTGAGTTTTAATGTTTTTGAATCCATTCAGCCGATCTCCGGTTCTGGCGGTACCACTTTTAGCATAGCTTAGCATACATCATTGAAGTGGACAAGACCATTAGCATTTCTAAAGAAAAATGACCAAAGAGTTTTGATATTTTTCCTATTTAAAACTTGACTCTTCTGTAGTTACATCGTGCACTAAGACCGACGGAAAATGTAAAGTTGCGATTTTCTAGACTGGTATGGCTAGGAACTATACTCTCCTTCCTGCGTAATAATCAAGAAACTTCAATGCCGTACCATGAGAGCAGCAGGCGTAATGATATGACGCAGCGCCTGAAAATAGTTCCGTTGTGTTGACGGAAGGTGGCCTATTTTCAGGCGCTGCGTCATATCATTACGCCTGCTGCTCTCATGGTACGGCATTGAAGTTTCTTGATTATTACGCAGGAATGAGAGTATAGTTCCTAGCCATACCAGCCTAGAAAATCGCAACTTTACATTTTCCGTCGGTCTTAGTGCACGATGTAACTACAGAAGAGTCAAGTTTTAAATAGGAAAAATATCAAAACTCTTTGGTCATTTTTCTTTAGAAATGCTAATGGTCTTGTCCACTTCAATGATGTATGCTAAGCTATGCTAAAAGTGGTACCGCCAGAACCGGAGATCGGCTGAATGGATTCAAAAACGGTAAAAACTCAACAGTTTAACTCTGGGGGAGTTGTAAAATGAGCCTATTTCCAAAAAAAGTGGAGTATCCCTTTAAGTAGCTTTTATAAACGTGCCTTAGGGGGGAAAAAAAGCGTTACTTGTGTGCATCTTGAGACAAAACAATGGCAGTGACATATTTTAAGATATGGTGCTTTTAGTTAAAACAGCGGACGTTTCACAGACGTAGGCCTACTTTTAATCTCGTCCAAATCTGACATGTCAGTGTTTTTCCCACAGAAAATTCAAGGGGAAATTACCTAATGTTTTCGGCAAACTCAACGGTCCTCTGAGAAATCTAATCCGTCTGAATGTGAATGTCTGTGATTGCTGATGTTGTAACATTCTAACGCTTCTCCTCGTGCGTTTTTTTTTTTTTAACCTATACTTATGCTACCGTTTACGCACCAATCTTCGGCATGCTTTTATTTGGTTTCAATATGGTTGTATTCAACGATAAAAAATAACATATACAAAGTGTAAATAAAGCCAAACCCATTTTTTAAGTTGTCGAAGTAACATTGTGATTAAGAATGATGTGGTGATTATGCATTTGATCAGAAGGAGTAGGCCCTTGTAAATCGTATACAGATGGGATTCACTATATGATGTGATTCATTCTTAGAGGAATGACAGGTTCTGCTCAGGAGCCACTAGTCTTCAGGACTGATGTCACTACTGACATTCCTACTGTATAAACCGTCACCTCTGATTATGTAAGCGAGTTCTTAGAAAGGCCAAAAGTCGACAACACCTCGTTTACTGGGAGAGTGTTTTAGCATGAGAGCAAACAAAGCATGGTCACCATAGCTACCCATTCATTTATTTCAATGGACAAACTGAAGATAAGCATCTAATACATCTGGATATACAGGTCCTTCTAAAAAAATTAGCATATTGTGATAAAGTTAATTATTTTCCATAATGTAATTATAAAAATTTAACTTTCATATATTTTAGATTCATTGCACACCAACTGAAATATTTCAGGTCTTTTATTGTTTTAATACTGATGATTTTGGCATACAGCTCATGAAAACCCAAAATTCCTGTCTCAAAAAATTAGCATATCATGAAAAGGGTCTCTAAACGAGCTATTAACCTAATCATCTGAATCAACTAATTAACTCTAAACACCTGCAAAAGATTCCTGAGGCTTTTAAAAACTCCCAGCCTGTTTCATTACTCAAAACCGCAATCATGGGTAAGACTGCCGACCTGACTGCTGTCCAGAAGGCCATCATTGACACCCTCAAGCAAGAGGGTAAGACAGAAAGAAATTTCTGAACAAATAGGCTGTTCCCAGAGTGCTGTATCAAGGCACCTCAGTGGGAAGTCTGTGGGAAGGAAAAAGTGTGGCAAAAAACGCTGCACAACGAGAAGAGGTGACCGGACCCTGAGGAAGATTGTGGAGAAGGACCGATTCCAGAACTTGGGGGACCTGCGGAAGCAGTGGACTGAGTCTGGAGTAGAAACATCCAGAGCCACCGTGCACAGGCGTGTGCAGGAAATGGGCTACAGGTGCCGCATTCCCCAGGTCAAGCCACTTTTGAACCAGAAACAGCGGCAGAAGCGCCTGACCTGGGCTACAGAGAAGCAGCACTGGACTGTTGCTCAGTTTTGCATGTCATTCGGAAATCAAGGTGCCAGAGTCTGGAGGAAGACTGGGGAGAAGGAAATGCCAAAATGCCTGAAGTCCAGTGTCAAGTACCCACAGTCAGTGATGGTCTGGGGTGCCATGTCAGATGCTGGTGTTGGTGCACTGTGTTTTATCAAGGGCAGGGTCAATGCAGCTAGCTATCAGGAGATTTTAGCACTTCATGCTTCCATCTGCTGAAAAGCCTTATGGAGATGAAGATTTCATTTTTCAGCACGACCTGGCACCTGCTCACAGTGCCAAAACCACTGGTAAATGGTTTACTGACCATGGTATTACTGTGCTCAATTGGCCTGCCAACTCTCCTGACCTGAACCCCATAGAGAATCTGTGGGATATTGTGAAGAGAAAGTTGAGAGACGCAAGACCCAACATTCTGGATGAGCTTAAGGCCGCTATCGAAGCATCCTGGGCCTCCATAACACCTCAGCAGTGCCACAGGCTGATTGCCTCCATGCCAGGCCGCATTGAAGCAGTCATTTCTGCAAAAGGATTCCCGACCAAGTATTGACTATTGAGTGCATAACTGAACATAATTATTTGAAGGTTGACTCTTTTTTTTTGTATTAAAAACACTTCTTTTATTGGTCGGATGAAATATGCTAAATTTTTGAGACAGGAATTTTGGGTTTTCATGAGCTGTATGCCAAAATCATCAGTATTAAAACAATAAAAGACCTGAAATATTTCAGTTGGTGTGCAATGAATCTAAAATATATGAAAGTTAAATTTTTATCATTACATTATGGAAAATAATTAACTTTATCACAATATGCTAATTTTTTTAGAAGGACCTGTATATATATATATATATATATAGATACCCATTAATTTATATAGGCAAAATGAAGGCTATACACACACACATATATATATATATATATATATATATATATATATATATATATATATATATACATATATATATATATGTATATATATATATATATATACAGTATATATGTATAGCCTTCATTTTGCCCAATGAATGGGTATCTATGGCCACCGTATAGACCACCCACATGTGGTCTTTCGAGAAAAGGAGAAGCTGAAAATGACTTTCACATGAGTCTTCCCTCTTTCTGCTCCTGCAAACTCTAAAACAGGGACAAGGGTATCATTGTGAGGCCCAACCCACCCGGACCGAAGCAATATTGTGTAAATAGATACCGCAGGCATTAGAGTAAAAGGTTTTGTGCCTGGATGGTGTGAATATAAAGCAGGGAAAGCCACTATGTTCTCCACCTCCCACGAGTTATAGTGATTCGTTCAGCCCAGTGCAATGAGGCGAACACACTGGAATGTCCTCGTAACTGTGGGAGTTTGTCATTCACACCTGTCCCTTGTCATCCGAATTGATTTATGTGTTTTCGAAGTGTCTCCCCCTCTAGCAGTTTATGTCTGTAATGATGTCAGAAACAAACCTGTTTAACTCCCAAATGATCTGCATCCACAACCACCTCATATACTACTCAAAAAACTCACGTGCTGTTCTCTATGGGTGTGTATTCAGTAATGGGTACATATTGTACTGAGGACACACTTAAAGTCCCCATGAAATCAAAATTGAAGTTTTTTGGCTTTTAGTATGAATATGTTAGCCTTACTGTTATCTTTAAGCTTTGTGCTCCAAAACAATGACAAAACTCGCATTTAGAAGATATAAGCATTCAAAGCATTTTTTTACAGTCTCAATATTTAATTTGTCCACAAACAATGTTTAAAAGTGTACAGAAGAATTCTGTCATTTTTCAATCAAACATCATGGACATTACCACCATTTTCATCACAAATACATATTTGATAGGATAACATTCTGAATTAGAACTTTTACATTTTTGACATCAACATTATCAGCAACCTATGGAAGCTTGTTTCCGCCACAGAATGAAAAATAAAAAAGGTAATTGCGACTTTTTATCTCACAATTCGGACTTTTTTTCTCACAATTGCGAGTTTACATCTCGCAATTCTGACTTTATTTCTCAGAATTGCGAGATATAAAGTCGCAATTGCGTGTTGTAAAGTCAGAATTGCGAGATATAAAGTCAGAATTGCGAGATATAAAGTCAGAATTGATTAATATAAAGTCGCAATTGCGTGTTGTAAAGTCAGAATTGCAAGATATAAAGTCGCAATTGCAGGTTATAAAGTCAGAATTGCGAGATATAAAGTCAGAATTGATTGATATAAAGTCGCAATTGCGTGTTGTAAAGTCAGAATTGCGTGATATAAAGTCGCAATTGCGTGTTGTAAAGTCAGAATTGTGAGATATAAAGTCGCAATTGCAGGTTATAAAGTCAGAATTGCGAGATATAAAGTCGCAATTGCGTGTTGTAAAGTCCGAATTGCGTGAAATAAAGTTGCAATTGCGTGTTATAAAGTCAGAATTGCGAGATATAAAGTCAGAATTGATTGATATAAAGTCGCAATTGCGTGTTGTAAAGTCAGAATTGTGAAATATAAACTATCTGAGGGGAAAAAAGTTAAGTCTTTTTTTCCCCTTAGAATTGGCCTGATAACTCGCAATTGCGAGTTTATATCTCACAATTCTGAGAAAAGATGTCAGAATTTCGAGATATAAACTCGCAATTATGTGTTATAAAGTCTGAATTGTGAGAAACAAAGTCTCAATTCTGTCTTTTTTTCTTGCAATTGCGACTTTATTTCTCATAATTGCGACTTTATATCTCGCAATTGCGACTTTATTTCTCACAATTCTGACTTCATATCTCGCAATTGCGAGATAAAAAGTCGCAATTATTTTTTTATTTTTTTTATTCAGTGGCGGAAACAAGCTTCCATAGCAACCTAAATACACACAGCTGAATAATATTTTCACACTAAATTTGTTTAAATGTACAAAATTACAGCTTCATTGGAAATGATGCTCAAAAATATTCCGATTTGTCAATGTTTTCTTCAAGTGCTTCACTAATAATGTTGTTTTGGAAATATTAAGGCAGTCATAAAAGTTGAAAATCTGTATAAAAGTTTAAATAAATAATTTTAACACAAAATATAGAATTGATTATGCTTATTTAACTCTTTAGATAATAGAAGTTTAAAAAGAATTATAAAGGATTTTCATATGTTAAAGGGATAGTTCACCCAAAAATGAATATTTTGTCATGAATTATTCACTGTCATGTCGTTCCAAACCTCCGTTCATCTTCGGAACACAAATGAAGATATTTCTAATGAAATCAGAGAGCTTTCTGATGCTCACGTGAACAGTGTCTGAGACTGACACGCAAGAGAAGAAATTGAATAAAGTCGTTTTTGGGGCACAAAAAGTATTCTCGTCACAATTGTTATTTAACATTGTAATAATATTTCTCAATATTAATGTTACTGTATTTTTGATCAAATAAATGCAGCCCCCAAACTTTTGAGAATGCTCAATGCTAAACAGACACACATAGAGATTCGTGGATTTGGACACTGTATGATCTCTCTCTGTAACCTCATCCTCTCATGCTGAACCTCTAAGTCTGATATGATTCATATGATGATATATAAGCAGCATCTGGATTCACGTCTGGGAACATCTCGTCTGCTCTCACTGTCTGTGTGTAATTGAGTTCTTCGACGGGTCATCATCCGACCGTATGATGAAATATTACAATTCGTCATGTCTTCCCACAGCAGGGACGACTGTATGGAGAAATGCTACATGCAGACAGATGAACTGGGTGTACACTATCTGGAGGACATACTCTATAATGCTTAGTTTCTCATTCAACCACCTTTTCTAGTCCCAAGATACTGCAGTCATGTCAGGGAAAGCCTCTCTCATTCCTCCACCTCCCTGAACATGATTTCACCACAAGTTTTGGTGATTTAATTCAATGAAGCAAGCCGACTGGAATGTCCTTGTGTGACAGTTTGACGTTCATACCTCTCCCTTTTGTCATCTGAGGTGATTTATGTAATTCAAAGTGTTTCTCCTCCCAATCATGCTTGCATTTTTTTAATGTTCTGTCCATATGTGGGCTGAATTAACTGCCTTATTAAATATTATATGACTCACAACAATCATACGCGGTGTCTAAGCACCAGCTGCACAGCACAGATTCTGTGTGCAATACCAGTTCTTAGACAGGGCTTCATTCTGACAGAATGATATATGTCTTCAGGAGAGGAGGAAATATTGCTGATGATTCTGGGGTGTATTGTAAAGATCATTGGTGCATGCTGGGATGTTGATGTTCCCTGAGTTAGTCAAACTCCCCAAAGGCTTCTGGCGTAGTGCCATATCTTCTTTTGCTCTTGGCAAATGTGATTCCCTGAATGAGGCTTCTCTGTGCTTTAGGAATTTCTCAGAAAAGAAGAGACATTCTCTCGTGTTCAGACTCGATAACCTGATAGCACAAGGGAATTGAGGGCTTTGTTGTCATGGACGTAAACAGGAAAGGAGAGGGGCAGGAGGGAGGAACAGTGAAAGAAAGCTGACGTCTGTATGTCCTGTAGGCTATACACATGTTCTTTGATGCAGGACATAATGTATATTATATTGCCAATACAAAATATCATGTTGTAACACCTGGTAAAGTATTACTGAAACGCCAATGACCGAACCAAGGACACATGCAATGTTTTTAGAATCATCAATGCATTATGTAAGTGCAAACTGTGCCATATAATACAAACTAACAAGCATTATAATAAAATATAAAATACAATGTGTGTGTGTGTGTGTGTGTGTATCTCGTATGTCACTATTATGTTCTGTCCTGTCTGCACCTGTTCTTGTTAGTCCCTGATATGTTCATCGTCCTCCACCATTTCACCCTGTGTATTTATACTCTCTGTTCTGTTCAGTCCTTTGTCATTGTTATTGTTCGTTAACTTCGTTATTGTTGGATGTCATGCTGTTATTCATGTGAGTCACAAACTATATTTTATATGTAAAATAAATTATTATTTGATCAATTAAAATTATTCAAAAATAATTATTGCAAAATTCGCATATATATGAATAAAAATAATAAAAATGTTAAAAATAAATATTGTAAAATAATAAAATACATATAAAATACAGTTAAAATTATTTTATATATATATATATATATATTATGTTGCAATAATATTTTTTTAATCATTTTAATCTATCAATTAATAATTTATTTTAAATGTGTATATATATTACAATAATTTATAATTTTAATTTATCAATTAATATTTTATTTTACATGTATTTATATATATATATATATATATATAAATAAATGTATTTTACAATAATTATTTATTTTACATTATATTTATATATTTTTATATATATATATATATATATATATGCAAAACTTATATTTAAAATGTATACATTTAAATTAATAATTTATATATTTTAAATTTATATATATATTATAAATCAATATTTTTTCAAAATACGATATTTTTATTAATTTTATGTATTATGTTTATATATACAAATATATGATACACACACACGTGGATGGGTGGGGGTAATTATAAATACAAAATAATTATACGATCAAAAAATAATAATAATTGTATTTATAACACATTATTGTAAAGAAAGTGTTGAAAGAAATCAATACTTTTATTCAGCATGCAAGGATGCGTAAAATTGATCAATATAAAACATATGTATTTAAAGCAAGGACTTTGTCATACTTGCCTATGGCTAAACTGAAGTAGAGTCACTTGAGTCAGAGATTGTTGCTATGGGAACACATTTTTGCTCTTTGATATTTTCGCCTCACCTTTTCTTTTTGTTATGGGATGGTATCAATTCTATTTTCTGTCTCTCGCCAGAGAACTGCCTCTTCTCCACCTTTTCTGTTAGTAACCATTCACCCTCCTTTAGAATGCCACTGACTCAGACGAAAGGTTATTCATAAATTCTAATTCTTTATAAGGTCAGGACATTTACTTCAGGACAGTATGGTTATGCAATGAGACCTGGCTAAATGACATATAATCTGGCTGACATTACACATATGCAACCTTGCAACTGACAAGTTTAAAATAATACTAAAGTGAAAAAATATCAACAGAATGTCTGATAATAATTATTGTAAAAAAAAAATCAAGTTAAGTGTACATCTTTGATTCTTGAAACCTAGTAACCTAACATGTTTTTGCAGTATCTTGCATTAATCAAGGAGGTATTCACTTCATTTATTTATTTTTTTGGTCAAACTGTTTTGTTAAAATTTGCATTATAATTATCACTTTTAAATCTTTGAAGAAATCAAAAAAAGATAGCAGTTTGTCGCTCATTTGGAGATGTAGGATCGTCTTTGGATTGGTATTTGATTGTAAACCTTCCTTAAAACCTGCATACGGATAAAGTTGATTATAGTGTCTTCTAGTGGTGAACTTTTAAATTACAATCTAAGAATTTGTTAACCTTGTTCACAAAAGTACACAAACTATTTCTCGAGATATTTCCTCAGAACTGGAATGTAATCATGATGTTTAGCTTTACCAATGCATGATATCCAGAGTTTGACCGACATACAGTTCCTCCACAGACTTGCTAACCTGATTTTACCCTGAAGCCTCAAGTGAAACCTCAAACTTTCAATTTGAAATGAGTCACAAATGGTTACAAGCACATTATGTTCTTGCCAGACACTTATCTCTCCCAAATTGTCCTGCAGCACAGCATTTAAAGAAACGTCATTTAAAACATCTGAAAACAAAAGGTTTGGATGTTCAGGAATCCAAGCATTCCTGCTGATTTTGACGTAGCATGCCTTTGTGGCCTCATTATGCTAATGATGAGGAAACGGCTTATTTGTCCAGATTAAACCTTCAAACAGATCATATTTACCTATTTATTTAATACTTAGGCCTAAAAAAACCAAGGACAAGGACATCCACTAAGAAAACAATGGTTCTTTTAAGAATTGTTCACTGAAAGGTTCTTTGGGGAAATAAAAATATGTCATTGCTGCAAAAACAACCCTTTTGAACCTTTTTTTAAGTCATTTAAAAAAAAAAAAAAAAAAATTACAATAATTCTCCCTTAAAAAGTAACGAATTGACTTTTTATGGAAAGTAATATGTTTCATTACTTTTCTCATCTGGGCTGAACTTGCTTGTTTGTTTGTTTTTATTTAAATAAAGTTGGATTTTTGGCACTTATGCCAAAAGTTCCACAAATCCACACATGTACAGTAGAGGGCGCTGAATAGAGAAAATAAAATGATAAAACATAAATGTGATGTTTATCTAAAGTCATTTTTTGTTTATTGGTATGGTTGAATTAAATACATAAAGTGTATTTGTATTATTTAACACATTTAATTATTTTGAGTGAGTTTAATTAAATGAGTTCTCATTAAATGAGTTTGCATTTCACTGTTTTTATTCATTTTGAGGAATACTGAATCTGTTTTTGTGCATGTAAATGAGAAAACAGAGCAGCTTATTTGAAAAAGTATCTCCGATATTTTGTAAAAGTAATGCATTAGTTTACTATAGTTAAAAAGTCATGATTGTGTGCAAGTCATGTTGTAATGCATTGCCCTCAACACTGTTAGTTAACATTAGTTCATACATGAACTACACTAAAAAGTTATATGATCAATAAGTTAAAGGTGCTCTATGTAACTTTTCTACTAAAATGAATCCTTTTTTTATTGCCTGTGTGTGAAGGGGTTGTAATCACACATTAAAATGATCCACTTGTCGAGTTTTGCTATTACCTCTGAAGGCCAGTATTCCTATTTCTATGTGAAGTCTCCGGGTCGGATTTACCGCGAAATCCAACAGATGTGACGTGCATGCGCGCTCCCGAGCCTCTCTCCTTATATACAGTCTATTGTAGACGGTCAGGGAGTTACGTCCGGTTAAAGGCGCACGTTTTTCGGCTTATATCTCAGTCAATCTTTGATCAATATTCCCAAGACTCTAATCGTTCGTAGTGCTGGACGGGGCCTTTTGAACGAGCCCACCCCCGAGGTCCAACTCGCCCGGCTCCCCGAGTTATAGCCGTTCGAAATCGGGGGTCCCAGCGAACGGCGATCCGGTAGGGGGCATCCCCGAGGCCCGCCACTCTAGCGTTCGGGCAAGGGTTCCCCTGGGACCTCCTCCCCCGAATTTGAGCTCTCTGGGTCTTTGCGTTCCAGAGATACGAGCGATTTTCTTCTGAGATCGTGACGTCACCGGCGTCCGCAATTTTGCAGCGCGCCCGATGGTTTTATGCTAATATCTCCGCGAAAACACCACCAAAAACTATGGAACTTATATGGTTCTTTTCAGCTCGACTAGATGGTCCCAACGAGCTCGGTGCTCGCCGAATCCGTCAAGTATTCGCAGAGATATTTGCGTAATAGACGGTATTGTCTATGAGTTCGAGCACGAGCGCTCTTGTAAAATTTGGTTGCAATCTGAAACATCACCACTAGAGGCCGCTAAAAGTTACATAGAGCACCTTTAAGACAACATATGTTTTTACATTGCTTTAACTAAATAATTAAGTATCAAAATAATTAAGTCAGTTTAACGTAATTTAAGTTTAAATGACTTAAACATCTCAGTTGATTGTACTTAAAAATGTTTTAAAAAAATTACAGTGTAAGATGAGTTACAATTAGTTAATAAAAATACAACTGCTTGTTGTTCGCTCAAGTCCTTTGATTAATACAACGTAATTTTAATTCTTTCCCCGCCAGTTTTTGAAAAAAAGTAGTCAGTCACTGCCACCATTGTTGATAATTTTCACAAAATTGTCATGGCCCCCAGAATATTTTGTTGTATGAATATCTGAACATGCAATATAGCAAAAGAAAGAACAGACCCTCTGCTTTAAAAAAAAAGAAAAAAAAGAGAAAAGTTTTATTCTAGCTTCATGCATTCTTTTTTATCAACACTTGAATGTAAGTTTCTTTTTTTTTTCTTTTTTTAGTAACATTTTGAGCAAAAAGCTGAGAAAATCATGTTTTTGTCAAAGACTTCGTCTAGATGGGATTTAGAACGATGATCAAAACCCAGATGCAGTAGATGATCAACACTTGATCCATTGCTCATAGATTGATCCATCAAAGCTTCACAGTCCTGTAGCTCGTCCTGGGTCGACATTTCATTCAGTAACATTAGGCAGTTTTGATTTATATGCTGTTTAATGTTGATGATTGTATGTGTATTAGCCCCCCCTGCCATATAACAGTGAAAACACATAACACTGAAATTTCCATCTATGGTGGGGAAGCGCTGTCTCATAAATGGCGGAAATTTCCGTCAATGGTGGGGAAAGAGTTAATAATGCTGATGCAAATGGTGAAAATAACATCAACTAAGATTAATAAATGTTTTACAAGTATGTTGCATTGTTAGTTCACGTTAACTAATGTAGTTAGTTAACTAATGTTAACAAATAGAACCTTATTGTTGTGTTACCAAATTTTGTCAAGAACATTGTGTTAAGATTTTGATCCTATTTACTGACAAAATGTCAATGTGTGCTATTAAGCCATGCACGCACACACACACACGCATAATGAATAATAATGCAACATTCATGCAGCCTGGTTGGATGTTTTGCGTCAGCACTCCTATAAACTGTAATTGTCTTCTTTTTTTTTAATACACCAAAGATTGCAGACAGACCTGTTTGTACTGCGCACCTTGCGTCATGAGTGACCTAAAATAAGCAATTTATATCCATCTTCTGTGCTAGAAGTGCCAAAACACATTAGGATTGTAATTTACTTAAGCCTTTATATGACTGTGTAATTGCGTGAGTAACTACTGAGGAGTGCTATAACATGGATTGTTCTCACCTGAATGTTTTCTGTAATACAACAATGTGATAAGTAGGCCAAGCGAAACATTGTTATTCACTGCAGATGACCTTCTTTCCTGGCCCGTCACAGCTGTAGACATAGGGTATGTTGTCTGGGTGGTCCTGGATGGACTAGCATTTTATGCATTGCATAATCTTGTGATGAATTTGACAGCATCTATAGAGGAAATTGATCAAACGTTAGCATGTTTATTAGCCAGTTAACGTTAGCCAGGGACTTATGTTACAACAGAGTCTGACACTTAAGTCAGTTAATGCATGAAATTCAGTACATTAGAAAATAAATTATCGAGGCTCATCAACTGGTCTCAATGTGCTTTTTAGTGGATTCATGAAGTCAGTTAGCACAGGTGTTGTTCATCACAGTAACCATGCACTGCACATCTTACACAAATGTGTGACAACCGGAAGAGCCAAATACTTTTGAAGATTTTTGCAATTGAACTACAATTGAAATAGATGCAACTAAAAGAAATGCTATATCAGTTCTTAAATGGTTTATACACTCTTAAAAAAGGGATTTTTCTTACTGATGCCAAAGAACCTTTGTGAACCTTTGGGTTCGCCTTAGTGGGAAGAATATTTTGATCATCTGAAGAACCTTTTTCCAGTAAAAAGAAGCTTTTATGCAATGGAAATGTACCATGGAGGTTAAAGGTTCTCCAAGGAACCATCAATGACTATAAAGAACCTTTATTTTAAAGAGTAATGACAGATCCATGAGCATAACATTACGAGTCTATAAAGATATTTTATTATGGGGATATTTTGGTCTATGTAATATCCTGATTATTTTCAAGTCTTTTTACTTTTTTAATTTTTTTTTAAGATTTCCATTTGCTGCTGTACTTACCCACAATGTCCAAAGCCAGCACGAAGGGCATTCACGGTTTCAAGAGCATAAAATTTCCACAACTCAATACGATTGTAAACGCGATAATGACACGGAGCCAAAATTGGTGGAATCATTTATTAAAAGTGATATTTAATTTCAGAGAACATAACACAGATTAAAAGTTAAATCAAGATGTTTGCAATAATTATTTTGCTCTGTTCTAATAAAAATGTAGAAGATTAAAAGATGGATGTAAAAAGATCAACTTTTTCATGAAATTGAAAAAAATTTAATTAGTTTCTTGAGTGAAACATTTTCTTCAACCCTTCAGTTTTTCTATATTAGGGTCTCTGACACAAACTGCTAATAACAGGCCTTTTTCTGGCCGATAATCAATATCCTTCCTAATAATATATTAATATTTATCTACACAGCTATATCATTTGTTTAAACACTGTACTAAACAAAATAATGAACATGTCAAGCTCTATTTACACATTTAGAATGAGTCATTTTGGCCCAGTTCCACTGGTTTTAAAAAGTGTACCAACCTCTAAAAGAGCAGATATGTCCTGTAGTTTCTGATTAGTGTATACCCAGTGGGTAGGGCTCTTTCTCTAAAGTGCATCTCTGTACATCCCTATTTACAATAATACATACTGATATAAGATCTATCAGAGGTCGTATAAACTGAGCGTTTGAAACGGCCGTGTTTCTCAGATCGGCTTGTACAGCAGGGTTGTGACATATTTCTTCTTATACCGGTGGGTGGCACTCAGAACCATTACGCCATCCTGTCAGAGAGCCAGACGAGATACAGAGTCATCAGAACAGACTTGAAATCAATGCGGGTTCATCTCACAGAGCTCTTTAAGTTGCTTTACCTTAATGGACAGAGCGTACAGGTGATTAAGCATGACGTGATTGGGCTCAGGGAGCAAAGCTGGATCACACTGTTAGAAAACAAGAAAGCATTTCTATTAGCAGCATCTGTATTGGACCTTACAATGCAATTATGCAAATTAAACACTTTTTAAGTGTAGAAATCAAGTGAACACAATTACTCTAATTACATCAGGGTTTCCCAATCTGGGCCTCGATCCCCAAAAGAAAAAAATAGTCATTTAAGTCATTTATAATGGAAGTCTATTTTGACCAATTAAATAACATGACTTTTTTCATATAAATATCCCATGCCTTTTTCTATTAAAATTCAAATCAATTTGCTAGTTTGTGATAAACTGTGAACCAGATCAGCCTATTCACTGAAAAGACAAAAATGACCAAGTTTTAAGGTCCGTTCAGTTTTGTCTCTGTCACTTTAAATGTTTGAGCTCTTTAAAGCAGGATGGATTCTGATTGGCTGTCAAATTTGTATAGCATTCATCAGCTGGGAGAAAAAAACACTCTAAAAGTGATTCCAACTATAGTGTTTTTCTGCGTTCTTATATATTTAGAATGATTTTTAGAACTATATCTTTATTGTTATAGATATCATCCTTGGTGTGAACGGACCTTTACTCTATACAAGAGCAATATTTGCAGATAAGAGCTATAAGTGCACATAATGTTATAGATTCTAAAGTTATAGATAGAACTGTGTATATTTAAGCTGAACATTTTATTTGATAAAAAATATGTTTTATATTATTGATACTTGAGTGCTATGAAACACAATTTTAAAAAACTTTTTTTTTCTTTGTTGTCCATTTGATTTTTTTCTGGACTCTGTGTTTTATGATTTAATACAAATGAATTTATAAAACTTTAAATTTAATAAATCTTTA
The DNA here is from genome assembly GCF_029890125.1 of Rhinichthys klamathensis goyatoka. Classification (NCBI taxonomy): domain Eukaryota; kingdom Metazoa; phylum Chordata; class Actinopteri; order Cypriniformes; family Leuciscidae; genus Rhinichthys; species Rhinichthys klamathensis. The sequence goes on from NW_026606643.1 coordinate 1,483,399, forward strand.
AAAATGTAATTCAGTTTCTTTTTTGTCAAATAAAGTACTGCACATCTACACTTTTATTGTAAAAAATTACAGCAATATTTTTCAATAAATTGTATTATTATTATTATTTTAAGAAGTACATTTTACTACACAATTTCTATCGTAACTTCAAGTTAAACGAAACTTTTATTTTGCCGGTTTGTAGTGAGTTTCTTTAAGTATGTGCGGTAGACAAAAACGCAGAGCATGTTGACTTGATAATGTTATTTAATAATCAAAGACACTAGTCCAAATATCGCAATTTGAATTTGATTAATTGTAAAAACCCTACTTTTGATATATAAATTCCTTACATTCCAGTAAAAATCATAGTGCCTTTCATCGAATCAAATCATTTAGTAGAGAATGGTACTACTCATTTTTACAGCCCTAATGCAAGGTCTTCTGCAGATACTCACTGAGATGCCTGTGTCCTTATTGAGTATGACCTGTAACAGATGAGGGGGCAGGATGGGGGGAGATTTGAATTTCTCCTCCTGTTTGGGGACGTAAGAGTCCTGATGGTACGGCCCAGGAGGAGAGCTTGACAGGTCTATAATCAACGAAGACAATGTGTCACAACAACCCCAGACTGACCATTTTTGTCATTAATGATACATCATGTAGCAGATCATTTTCAATTTTTTGTGATTAAACAGCTCTGAAATATGATGAAAGGGAACGTGGAAATGGTTGTGCTCAAACCTGACATGTCAGAGCATTTCTGTGAATCCACCATGAGTGCATCGAACACCTCAAAGTCTGTCTTCTTCACCTGGATGATGTTGTTGACCGTGCCGAGCTGGTTGGTCACCACAGGCTGAAGAGAAAGAAGGTCAATATTATGCTGGTTTTATTGTACTAATGGAAGATGATGATGATGATGATGGTAAGGGGTGTAACAATATATCGTGTCACAATATATCGCAATACAAAAATGCAACAATATGTATTGTGGATAGTTCACACAAAACAAAAATTACTGTGTGAGAAACTCAAGTTTACAGAGTTTTAGTGTCAGCACTATATATAAACTACTATATAAACTACTATGTTGAATATAATGTATAATAATGCAATGGGGGAATATTTGTGGGTCCTGATAATGCCAAATGTCTTATGTTACCAGTAAAAAGTGGCCGACATTATTTTAAACATATCTAGCCAGTGACAGAGTGAAAAGCATATTCATCTAAAATAATTCTGTATTTTCAGCTTCAGATTCATGAATATTTTTATTCTGGTGTCCTGTGCATTGGGTTTCCAGCGCCAAGTCCAAGCCTCATATTCATTTACACCCACAATGTAACACCAAATTTAGCATTTTAATCAACAGTACATTTTTTGTTAGCCTTTTATCATATGTCTTGGAGTATCGCAATAATATTGTATCGTGAGTTCGGTATCGCGATATGTATCGAAGCATGACATGAGGGTATGGTTACACCCCTAATGATGATTGATGTCTCCGTCACCTCTGTTGGGTCGTGTGTCCACTGTCCATCCACGAAGAATTTATACTGGTGTTCACCCTCAGGCAAATCCACAATCGCCACAAAGTTGTTTTGACTGTTGAAGAAACAGAGGTAAACATTAATGTTAAATGAAATGTTTTTTGGGGGATTGCAAGCAGACTGAGTTAAGGACCTATCAGCGCCATCTAGAGTTTCATGACAGAAATATTATATTTTTTATTAGCTTGGCAGTTTTCATTTTAATCTTAGGTTAAGTTTTTAGCAATTTTACTTTATAATTAATCTTATTTTTATTTTTTATATTACTATTTAGGTTTAATTTATTTATTTTTCTAAACTTTTTTAATAGTTCTCGTTACCGTTAAATGTTACGTACCTCCTAATCAAAGGAATCTTATTGATCCAATTATTAAAAGAGCCAGAAATATAGACTTCTCTTCCAGCTCCTGTCCACCGAAACACAGTGGGTCGATCTAAAGTGAGAACCTTTTCACTGGTGTCCAGGTCTGATCTCCAGTCAATGAATTCCTCTTTTACTAATGGTGCCTAATAGAAAATTAAAGATAGAACACATGGTCATCATATCTAAATTGTGATATCTTCATAAGCGAATAGATAATGTGAGCCAGCACACACTTTGATGTCCTCCCCATGAAAAATATCGGCATCTTCTGGGCTGTCCATTAGGATTTTGGGACGGTCTCCTTCCTTAGTTCCTCGACTGTCCCTTCTGTGGGCCTTTTCCTGGCCCATGCCCGCCCTCTCACTGCTTGTGTTCCCCATAGTGCCCTTAAAAAACCTTCCCAGAGGTCACAGAGGGTAAGCAGCCAGCTGGTTGGCCTAGAAATGATCTGTAACCCAAAACAAACACCACAATAGTGTAAGAAACATGGTGATGTTAATGTAATGCATCACTAATCCTATATAAAACATGGATTTCCCCCAGTTATCAGAGCTTTGAACGTTCTGGGAAGGTTCTCTCAAGGTTATGAACAAACGTTATTCCAGTAATTTTAATAGAACATTGTTCAACACTCTCAAAATGTTATTTATACATCCTTCAAGAACATTTTTTAGATTTTGCATATGCCCATGATGCAAGATACATTCAACATCATCAAATTTGCAGTAAGTCATGAATGTTTCAGATCCATTTTTCCATGTACATTAAAAAGCCATGTTTTGTAAAGCCATTAACTTTAAAAAAAATAACATTTTGATTTCATTTTTGATTGGGTCTTTTATGTGTGGTTAGGGTTTTTGGATTTCAATAACTTAAGAATTTAAAGTCTAGTTTTAAAATCTTCATAGAATTAAACTGATAATTTGATTTAAAAAAATCGATGGCTGTCAGGTTATTGTAATTTTAGCATACTAAAGAGTGATTGGTCTTAATCAAACATCTGAGTTCGTAGTCCATCTTGGTATGAATGTGTTTTAGGTTATTCATCTTGCAAGCACTGGTATTTCTGAATCTTATTGCTTACTCAACAAAACAACATTTTGACAACGCTGACAGTCCCATTAATTTAACTGCGTACTTCATTGCTGAAGCAACCTCGAGGCACATTTTTTTTTTCATATGTTTTTTTAGAAAACCTTACTCTACTGCAGGGCCTCAAGCTCCCAAAGGAAGTCTGGCACAAAAAAAAAAAAAGATAAAGAAGAGCCAGTAACTTCAGCTTCAGGTTCAAACGTATGAAAGAAGATCCTGATATTAACGTTAAATGCATTATCCAGTCGATTTGCCTTTAGTGGCAGCCTTCATCTAAATTTCAATATCAATCTTCACTATGACGGGAAAATAATGCAAACGTTTTTGACTATGAAACTATGCAAATACCGTTATATTGAAATTATAAACAACACGCTGTCGCGCGCCACTGCAACAACACTGTAGTAGTGCTAGTTAGCCGCATCGAGCATTCTTATCGACTGCAAGATTGACACACATTTTTCATTTTTTTAAATAATTTAATTACGGTTGCACATTTTTAATGTGACAGGACTTACATTCTCTTTTGCGCAGTACTGTATGGATTGGATTCGCGACCGCTACTTGCCCTCGATCACAATTATTTCGTCATTTTTTCATTCACGTTGCTTATCGTCACAAACTGTACATCCTCGCAACCACTCCGCCCACCGCGGACTATAACTTCACTACGCATGCGCGACTTCAACTACGCCCGCTAGGGGGAGAGAAGCAGCTGTTTCTCTGCGCATGCGCGTTTGCACAAACTAGGGGGACTTGGAACAGCACAGCAGTATGAAACCATAGTATGAAAACGAGACTGTGAGAGATAGATCTACCGTGTTTTCAATCGCGTCCGCTGTAAAAAGCTGTAGAAAGCTCCTAGATCAATTATAGTTTTCCACAGCTCATGTTTACCGTTTTTTGTCTCTTGAATAAATAACCCACTGAAGAGATGGCTATCCCTCACAGCCTTGCTTTCATTCCCCTTAAAGCTATAGTTCACCCAAAAATGAAAATTCTGTCATACCAGAGAAAGTCTATGGTCATAGTCACCCTCGTGTTGTTCCAAACCTGTATAAGTTTCTTTCTTCTGCTGAACACAAAAGACGATATTTTGAAGAATGTTGGTAACCAGACAGTTGACAGTAGCCTATTAATAGAGTGGTGCAGATATGAGTTGAACTAGCATCACACTGGTTCCCTCAACAAAAAAAAACAATAGGAATTTCCCATAGGGTTTTGGAGTAGGCCTATCGCTAAAAACAAGCTATGTGGCCAACAAAAGTTTAAGATACTTGAACGTTTTGTCCATCACGATAATTATCACAGATAGACACAAATTTGATGAATTTTGAAGCCTAAATGCAGTCACCAGAAGTAAAAAGCTAAAGGTAGGCTATCAACGAACTACACCAGGGTCCCACGAATTCAACATCACCATCACTAAGCTTCCGACAATTATTTTTCTTATAGGCCTATCTTATCTCATATCGACAATTCTTTATCTTATACATTTTCACCAAACGTTTGAGTTAGAATTCTGACAAACGTAATTGCACAATTATAAGCATAACAAGGCTGTAAAAGTGGACTGAGTTTACCTGTTCATCGTGATTATGTTTAATCTCCTCGACAGCCTGTAGTCCCATTTAGCCACTTGTTAGACCGCCTTTTTCAAGACACATAATTAACAGCTTTAAAAAAATCACGAGTGGGGTAATACTGATGCTATAATAAAATGTGAAAGTGTCTTGAGCTTGTGTTCACCACAGACCTTATTCCAGCCATTTAACCAAAACCCTATTCAAAAAACCCACTGACGATGGAACCAGAAGTGCTAAAATGCTAACTCGCTTGCGCGTTTTGGCCTACAAATTGATGTCATACCTGCACTACTCTATTGTATTTTTCTTTTCCGTCAACTCTCTCGTTATAAATGTCTTTTTTTGTGTGTTCAAAAGAAGAAAAAAAGAAACTCATACAGATTTGGGACAAATTGAGGGTGAGCAAATGATGACAAAATTTTCATTTTTTGGGTGAACTATCCCTTTAAAAGATGGCGCTCTGTGAATAAGGTCTCCTTGGAAGCTAAATCTTTATTAAACCATGTAACGTAGAAATAGAACACATCCATGAAATGGTGCAGACACAAGTGTGCAGCAGTTTTCACGTGAAAGGTATTTTTATTTGTTTTCATGGCATTTGGAACGAAAAGTGCCAAAGTCCATTATGGGAATATGTGCAATGTCCATTAACCGCCACTGGATGGAGACATTTAACCACAAGATAGAGAAGAGACCAGAAGAGATGATGGTCTCGGGAAATAAATTAAATTGATTTTGCTGTCATTTTAAGATCCCAAAGATATCTATAGTACATTTGATAACAATCATCTTGTGTGCATGGCATGTACATGTATCTGAGTTATCCGCTTTTAATGCTTTTCCTCAGTCTCAGTGTGTCATCAGATTCACTGTGTGTCATGCAAAGTGCAATTACTCCCCCACTGGCTTTCCCTCTGTCATAACCAGTGTTACAGACCAACCACTACACACACACACACACACACACACACACATGCTTTCTCCTCTTTCTCACCCTCCCACTTAAACATGCAGTGAAAAAAATGCTGTTTAATTATGCATTAAAAAGGAAGATTGCTGTGCAAAAAACAAGAATGTATAACATGTACTTTGCTATGCACAGTGCTTTTCTGAGTTGAGCGGTTGCCTTATCAGAGAAGGCAACATTTGAATACCAGAATTTGCATTTGTGATCCCCTTCAAGTTTATCCTATTAGACAGCACACCGTTTTGCTCACACACATAGACACACCAGAAAAGACTAGGGAAAAGAGTGCGAGGGATTGCAGTTCAACCTGAGTTTCATTTCATATTAATCTTCAACGCCTGACAATTCGTAGTATAAGCAAAAGCAGACTGTTGCTTTTGAAATTACAGACTCTCTGTCTCACTTCCTTTTAGACGTGCACTACTGGAGCTTCAGTGCTATTTACATTATTTATGATGATAACCTTTATTTGCATACACACATTACAAACCATACAATACCAAATGTAATGAACTTGACTGACTAGATAGTTTACTTTCGGTCTGGTTAATTGTCTAATGCAGCTCTTGAAGTAAAAACCCATATGAAATAGACGTCAAATGATTCTGTGTAAAGAATAAAATTATAGATAGAAATCTGTGCCACTGAATTTATGATCAGCCAGTGAAGGTGAGAAGTATTTTTAAGGTTACTGCGTCATATTGACAAAAATAGGTCAGGGGAGTGCATTATAGCTGAAAACGCTGAAAGAATTGGTTGAATATTTCATGAAATGTGCTTTTAAAAATAGAGACAACGATGTAAGGCTAGACAGCTAAGACTCCATCTGCATTTCCTGCTCTGTCTGATTATAGTGTGTGAAACTAAATGTAGGATTAAAAAGGAAACTGGGTTTTAATTATGCATTTTTGTTTTCATATTTCACCCCAAAATTTCACCCCAAATTTTTTTCGCAAAAACAAAATGAAGAGTATTCCATTACAATACTTATGCAACACCAAACATAGATTAAAGGCAGTGTGCAACATACTGTATACTGTAACATACATTCCGGTAATATTATATTAATAATATTATTAGTTTTTCTTCTTTACATTCAGGCTAACAACAAATTGACTTCTGGCTCTTAAATCGAATTCACCTGACATTCCAAGCTGGTCTAGAGCATGAATGAGTGCTGAGGAGACACTGGTGTCCAAGCTTACAGTGATGAGACTCAGCTTTCAGCCAGACTGTCCCTCCAGCTGATGAGTGATGCTATCCACTGCTCTGTGAAACTCATGACACAACTTCCTTCAGAATCAAAGGAAGGTGCTGTCAGTAACACATCATCATGAGTACGAGTTTACAACATTTCATGTGAAAATACTCCATATCCAGACTATAGACAAATGAGCATCGTAGCTCATTCAGGGTAATGCAAAAAGAAAAACGTTAAGCGCCGTAAGTTAAGCTAAGTGTTCACTTATGTTCACCGAATGGCAGTTCTGATATTGCCAAGAGAATGTGAGATGCAGGACAGGCCCCATGGGACAGCGCAGAAGCAGTGACGCTGTGCATTACCAGATGTGTAAAAAGCTCCCTGCCAGGGGCCATGTCTGTCACATCTGCTACAGCAACTTCCCTTAGTGCTCTCCTCTGAGCTCAACTTTATTAGGGCCATCGCCATTTCCAGCTGTTCCGTTCCGACAACACATCACAGTTTTTAATGGCATTTCACATGATCGAAATTGTGAATTTGTTTTGAATTCTCTGTAGTAAAGAGCATATAGATGGAAGTGAAATTTGTTGAGCAATTTATGCTGCTCGGCTGTTTAGGGTGCTATGAGTGTCACACACACAGAGAGAGAGAGAGAGAGGAGAGAGAGAGAGAGAGAGAGGAGAGAGAGAGAGAGAGAGAGAGAGAGAGAGAGAGAGAGAGAGAGAGAGAGAGAGAGAGAGAGAGAGAGAGAGAGAGAGAGAGAGAGAGAGAGAGAGATGAGAGAGAGAGAGAGAGAGAGAGAGAGAGAGAGAGAGAGAGAGAGAGAGACACGGACGGACGTCCGTCCTCTCTCTCTCTCTCTCTCTCTCTCTCTCTCTCGTCGGACGGACGACGGACGGACGGACGGAACGGACGGACAGATAGATAGATAGATAGATAGATAGATAGATAGATAGATAGATAGATAGATAGATAGATAGATAGATAGATAGATAGATAGATAGATAGATAGATAGATAGATAGATAGATAGATAGATAGATAGATAGATAGATAGATAGTAAAAAAGATTTTCATGATTTATCACAACATTTTGACTTCGATCATTTATGTGGTTCAGATAACTTAATATTTTGTGTTTCTGTTGACTTATATGTTTTAAGGCAACCAGGTTACTCACTTCTTTAAGTAAAACCAACAATAATGTTTTTTACAGTGTTTAAATGACTCAGACCCACACAGCTGAAGTGTAATTTTTGGAGTTAACGTCATGCATTTATTTCCAGCACTACCAGCAAAACTCAAGAGTATTGCACAGTCCCTTGAAATAACTGCCTGCCTAGCACAATCCAATACAAACTTTCTATAAGCAAATACAGTGGATATGACCATATAAACAAGAGCAGATATGTTTCATATATACCCCTCAAACAGTTTGATATAATGAGTGTTTTAACCCAGGAGCCATTTTACAGGAGTGTGCATGATTTACACCTATAATAAAAAAGGTTTTAGATATTAGAAAGTGTTTTCATCTGCAGCAGATCTAAGAACAACTTCAACAAGATCGTACTACAAGGAAGGAAGGAAGGAAGGAAGGAAGGAAGGAAGGAAGGAAGGAAGGAAGGAAGGAAGGAAGGAAGGAAGGAAGGAAGGAAGGAAGGAAGGAAGGAAGGAAGGAAGGAAGGAAGGAAGGAAGGAAGGAAGGAAGGAAGGAAGGAAGGAAGGAAGGAAGGAAGGAAGGATCTCTGAGTCGTTTTGTTTAGGCAGTAAGTTCTAATCCTTTCAGGGCTCTTTCCTTTAAATGAGCATTTTAATCTTTTGGAAGATTATATTTGCATCAGTTATTTTAGGTAAACACTGAGTAAAGTCACCTCAACAGGTGTTAAATTTTTTACAGACCCGATAAAATATAATAATTCTGAAACTAGTGAGTTAAAGAAACATCAGATGAAAAATAAAACAACAGAAGAATGCAAGGAAGGATTATGGTCAATACGAGGCCCCGTGTTATTGCTTTTTCCCCAGGGATGAAACAAATTATAAAATGAAATCTTATACTTTTTAATTGCGACTTTGCATTTCACAATTGCCATAAAAAAAAAAAAACTTTTTTTTTTTTTTTACTTTTTATCAACCTAGTGAGCTGCTTTGCTATAGGCCTATAGCTACATATAGGTAGGACAGAGTCCAGAAATGTGACCAATTTGAATTTGATTTTCAAAGCACCTATGATGATTGGATGAAACACACAGGATAGACTTGACTGACAACTGATTTCAACAGAGTCTGGCATTAGCATGTTGCTAAGCTAACCATACCTATATTGGGTAAAATAGTTGCTTTAAATTGGATCTTTAAATAGATTTCATAAGTATTTTATTATTGAAATAATCATACCTATTTTAATAAAATAAAAAAAGTAGGTTGGAACCTTAGAAAGAAGCACGCTAAGACTTGACTGATTCAAAGACTATAGAATTACACAAGATGTGTCACTCGTATTGTTTTGAACGGGGAAAAGTCTAACGCTCAATATGGTGGAATAAGTCCCGCCTTCTAAATAAGAGCCAATTGCTGATTGGTAAAGTCATCGCGTCACTGCAGCTGCCGTTAGAAGCTCCGGAGTCAGTCACTGCGCATTAGCTTGATCCAGCTTGAAAAATGACATTTTCTGCATGATTCGAGCATTTAGAAACAAAACGCATGAGACAGTTGTTGTCACATTTCATTGGTGATTTCAAATATTAAATTTAACCGAAAGCTTGGGGAACAGTTTTGAAAATGTTTATGTTTTCCCATTCAAAAAGATATGCACTTGCATGACCAAGAGGCATTTCAAGATGGCAGCCGAGTGAAATGACTTGTCTTAAAGGGACTTTGACTGATTTCAATGCAGTTTGAAATTAGCATGTTGCTAAGCTAAGGACATAGAACACACAGATATTGGGTAAAATAATTAGATCTTTAATTGGAACTTTTTAATTTGTGTTCTTCAATATTAAATTATATGATTTTTGTCAAAATTAGGTTTCTTAGAAAGCTTCATAATTAAGTTTTTGGTTGCTAAACTAAGAAATACTCTAATAACCATAAATATTCACAAACAAATACTGGGTAAAATAAGATTCAAATAGATTCAAAAATATTTCAATATTGATTTACTAATTTATGCTGCCTGTACATTTTGGAACACATTTTGCTTCAGGAACATGCCTATGGTGCCTTAAATACTGCTTAAGTTGGCAGCTCACTAAGTTTTAGAAACGAATCAAAAAGACCTTATTTCACAATCCAATCAATTCCCCATAGATAGAAATCAAGTTCTGCCCTACTTTTTCCACATTACATATCCTCTTTCACTCAGAAATACAATATGGAAGTAGAAAATTAAGAATCACAACTTCTCATAATGCGATTTGTCAAGTGACTGGAAACTCATACTGATGTCGATCTTCTTACTCTTGTATCTTAATTACAAGTAGCGTTTGTCTGTCAATAACAATTTTTATGTTTCCTTTGTTTTCACTTGACTCAGCTTAAGGCCCCTGGCAGTCTGGAAGCCCCTTGGCCTGGTCCATGATCCATCCCTGGATGTATGGGAATAAATACAAATACAATATTTCGTATAATATATGTATACTGCATATAGTATCAATAGCATCTCACTTTGATTCATGTGCCGACCATATTCTCTGTATATTCATATTTTATGGTGACTGAAATTAGATCAGCAATGATCCGACTACTGCTCACACATTGATCCCACAACTCATTCGGCTAGAGCCACAACTGGAAAATGGTACAACACGTCAACATCACAAACACTACGCAAACACTGTGGTGCTGTAATTTTGCAAACGGCGACAGGTTCTCTGATCGAAACAGTGACTTGGTCACAAAAATCAAAAATCAAACAAGCTCGTGAAAGCTCAATTCTGAAGTGCTGACAGATGTGCTATTGTTCAAGAGCTTTGAATTTGTCAGTGTGTCGCTAGATTGGGTTGTTAGAGGAAAAATCCATCGATGGCTTGTACAGTCTTTGAGTGTGGTGGCCCACTCATTTGCTTTGTCGTTTAACTCTCGCTTTAGTCCTCTGTACCTCTTGCTCATAAATCTGGACCCGGGAAGCCCCTCTGGAAGTCTCAGGCTACGTGGCCGCGGTTAGAGTGGCAAACGGATGTGCATGGCTGAGCTGTTGGGCCTGGCGGCCAGGATGTAGATGGCGCTCTCCCTCAGGAAGTTATCCCAGGTAAACGGTCTGGAAAACATGATGGTACAATTACTGAGAGAGCTATTAAACCACTTATAAAAGCCGAATCTTACACCTGTGATAATTATAGACCTATTTCAAACCTTCCTTTTCTGTAAAAAAATTTCGGGAAACTATGTGTCCGCCCAATTCTCCTTCTGACAGAGACATGACGATCCTTTGTTAAAGTGTTACAAGCCATGAAACAAGCTAATCAGCCACGAGGTGAATCACAACACTACAAACAGTGATTTAAAGCAGAAAAGCTTTTGAAAATCGGACAAAAGGATAAAAGTACAGTTTTGGTGAGGGAAAGAACTACAATCCCATGAAGCATTGTGTACAGCATAATCAAATTAAAAACGATGGAGAAATATAAAACTGCTCATTTACAAATGTTGATAAATATATTTTAAGTTTATTGCAAAATATGCATATATATTCAAACCTTTCACTATTTTGAGAGTGTAGGGAGATCGACTTGATTACGTCATTCGCATTGCTTCGTGGGAGTGGGCAGAGCTAAAGAGCTTTTTTTGGAGCGTGTTGCTTTTTCGACTATAATTGGTGCACGGTATCTGCACAGCATCATGGGTAATGTAGTTTCTCACCAGAAATTCTGCTGTTAAACAATTATTTTAATATAATGTGGGCTGACGGCTTCAGTGGAAGCAAATACCATGAATTTACAAACTCTTAGTTCACAGTAGGTCTAGGTCTGTTCTAGGTGCTAACTAGAGAGTTCTGGTTGATTGAGAGCATTGTTAAGTGGTTGCTAGGGTGTTCTGGGTGGTTTCTATGTTGTTTCTAGACGGCTGGTAGGCAGTTGATGGGTGTTCTGTATGGTTGCAAGAACACTTCTATGTGGTGCTTAGGATGTTCTAGGTGGTTACTAGGGTGTTCTGAATGGTTCTCTAGGACATTGCTAGGTAGTTACTAGATGGTTGGTTGATTGAAAGCATTGTTAAGTGTTTGCCAGGGTGTTCTGGGTGGTTTCTATGTTGTTTCTAGATGGCTGGTAGGCAGTTGATGGGTGTTCTGTATGGTTGCACCTATGTGGTGCTTAGGATGTTCTAGGTGGTTACTAGGGTGTTCTGAATGGTTCTCTAAGACATGTCTAGGTAGTTACTAGATAGTTGATCGACAGGGCATTGCTAAGCAGTTGCTGGGGTGTTCTAGATGGTTGCTAGGGCATTTCTACACAGTGCTTTGGGTGTTCTGAATGGTTGCTAGAGCATTGATAGGGGTTACTAACGAATTCCGGTTGATTGAGGTGGTTGCTAGGGTGTTCTGGTCGGTTTCTTTGCTGTTGCTAGGTTGTTGCTAGGCAGTTTATATGGTGTTCTGGATGGTTGGTAGGGAGTTTTCATGTGGTTGCTAGAGCATTCACTCTAAAAAATGCTGGGTTGTTTCAACCCAATTTTGGGTCAAATATGGACAAACCCAAACGTTGGGTAAAAAAAAATGTATTTATAAATGTAACCCAACGGCTGGGTTTGTCCATATTTGACCCAAAGTTGGGTTGAAACAACCCAGCATTTTTTAGCATTTTCTGGTTGATTGACTTGGCATTTCCAGGTGATTTCTATGGTATTCTGGCCGGCTTCTATACTGTTGCTAGGTGGTTGCTAAGCAGTTGCTAGGATGTTCTGGATGGTTGGTAGGGCGTTTCCAGGTGGTTGCTAGAGCATTTATAGGGGGTTACTAACGAGTTCTGGTTGATTGACTATTATTTCCAGGTGGTTGCTAGGGTGTTCTGGTGGGTTTCTATGTTGTTGCTAGGTGGTTGCTTAGCTGTTGCTATGGTGATCTGGATGGTTGGTAGGGCATTTCCATGTGGTTGTTAGAGCATTGATAAGGGGTTACTAACGAGTTCTGGTTGATTGGCTTGACATTTCCAGGTGATTGCTAGGGTGAACTGGCTTGATGCTGTTTCTAGGTGGTTGCTTAGCAGTTGCTAGGGTGTTCTGGATGGTTGGTAGGGCTTTTCCAGGTGGTTCCATTGATAGGGAGTTACTAAAGAGTTCTGGTTGATTGACTTGGCATTTCTAGGTGGTTGCAGAGTGTTTTGGGTAGTTTCTATACTGTCGTTGCAGTGTTACTGGGCGGTGCTTAGGATGTTCTTACATGGTTCAGATTCCTCCTTTATTAGTCTATGACTTTTTTCAACAGATTTGAATTAGGGATGATCTGTAATTATTATTCGAAAAATAAAATACTATTCGAATTTTACTACGTTGCTTTGCTGGCCGTGAATCCATGATAAATCCCAAGCACTAACTCGCAATTATAATTAAATGCACTGGGTGGCGCTGTGGAGTGTGTTAACAAGTGTATTTGATTACATAATGTTGTCTGCCTCGCGAAGTTTGGAATTACTTGAAAATTATCTTACTAAATGGAATTACTTTTGATCAAATTAATTAATTAATCTGAGTTATAATATGATCACCACAATGAGAAATCACATGAAATCCAAACAGTCGAATGAGGAAAGGCAGCTGACCATCACTGCATTCACGACTGCAGGTAAGCGCAGCTGGACCCCGCGTGATCCGAGATGATAACTTATCTTATAGCAAAATGATTTTGAGACATATACTTCCTTTAAGTTTCGTTGAGGGAGACAGGAACGCAAAGTGCTGTTAGAAACTTAGAACACCGTTATCTTTGTGTCTCTGAAACGTCTGTCAGCAAAGCGCCTTTTCTCACTCGAGCATAAATTGCTGGCGGTGCCCCTGCATGTGGATATTGTTTTTCTCAATATAAAAGTGTAACAATATAAACACGAAAATCATATGCTGACTCGAGTGTGTGTACGTGCTGTAGGCTACGATATCTGGCGCAATCGCTTTATTAGGCGTTTTTTTCCCGTTCGCGCTGCTTGAGCATGCTTTTATTAATGCTTTTGTTTTTTATATTTTTTGTTTACACATAGGCGTACTGTTTAATGTTTTCAACTAAAAGAAAACTTTAACATATATTGTAAGCTTGTTGTGTATATTGCCTAATTGTAAGCTTGTTCAGAAATGGTGACAAAAACGTAAAAAATAAAAAAATAACGTCTTTTTCGTTAAACGTCATTAAATAAACAAATATTCGAATATTCGATTTTTATGAGCCCGAATATTCGAATGCAATATTTTTTAAAAATGCCTATCCCTAATTTGAATGGTAATCATGGAAAATGGGATTTGATTATTATGGGAGAGTAGTTTTGCAGTGCATCTTGGGTGATAGACCATCTGCATTGTAAGTGATCACACACACACACACACACACACACACACACACACACACACACACACACACACACACACACACACACACACACACACCAACCTGTTGTCATTCTCCATGGCTTTATCTCTGCTTCTCTCGCTGCTGGAACTGGCAGGACTGCTCTCAGATATTGGACCAACATGGCTGATACTGCAGATGAAGAAAGCAAGCTGAAACACACACTGTTTGATACAGACACACACACACACTACTGGACAGCTCACAGCAGGCAGCACTTCTACCAGCTCTGGGTTTTCACAGTCTTATCTGTTGTTCTCATGACACCTCAGAGCCCTGGGAGACGATACCCAACCACCGGCAAGACAAAACTAGTTCACTCATGCATTCAGGACTTGAATTGGAATTCAAAATGCATTCTCAATTCAATTCTGAATGGCCCACAATCCTTGTAGTCTCACAAACTGCAGACTTTGCATGCCGTTCAGTACACTGAAAGGATCTGACAAACTTCATTGAGTGAAATAAATTCATTTGAAACATGAACTTCTTGTAATTAAGTTCAATGACGTGTGAAGCAAAACAGAGTGCAACCATGACCAGAGCATTATACAGCGACCCAAACACCTCCTGCAGAACTGGGACCGCTCAGAGTCGAGACGGTCTGCTTTGATCTCAAGCCCTCAGTTGATTTTAATGAGCGTAAATTAGGATGCAAGCTTAGTCATGCCATGAACAAGCCAAACACCCACAACCCCATGCACCCGCACACTTAGGCGCTCATTTAACCTGCTGTTCCCCTTAAAACTGATGAAAAATATCCTTAAGGTTTTCTCTGAGGGGAACAAAAGCCCCTCTTTTGATCTTGATAATGGGAGGACAAGATCTCATCTAATACAGCCATAGTGAACAACCATTACAGTCAGTTTAGCTTTGATATTTTTAACCACTGATTCCTTGGCCTCCATCATGGAATATTCAGTAACTGAGGTGATAATGATTATAATGAGAATAATGATGGTGATGGCAGCTTTGGGTAAATTCTTAGTATGTTTCCAGGGGAGGCCCATGCAGATCGAGTGACTTACCCCATACTGAACAAAGGGGAACACAATCCAATGAGTCTGCAGGGCAAATGGACATTCAGCAGTGGTGAAAAGGTTGGGATGATAGGTGAAAAAATAAAATCAAGCATGGAAGATGATGTCAAAACAGACTCTCCAAATACTGAATTCACAGATATGTTGATAAGTTAATCAAATTCATGTTTAAAAAAGTCAATAAGTTGAGAAAGTGGCTGTAAAGATTTATACTGTTACAAAATATTTTTATTTAAAATAAATGCTGTTCTTTTGAACTTTCTATTAATCAAAGAATCCCGAATAAAATCGTATCAGTTTCCAACATATTAAGCATCACAACTTTTTTCAACATTGATAATAATAATAATATATATTTCTTCAGCAGCAAATCAGAATATTAGAATTATTTCTGGAGGATGATGTGACATCAATGATGCTGAAAATTAAGCTTTGATTACAGGAATAAATTACATTAAAATAGAAGTAATACATATATATATATACACACATACACACACACTGAACAAAATATTATAAATGCAACACTTTTGTTTTTGCCCCCATTTTTCATGAGCTGAACTCAAAGATCTAAGACTTTTTCTATGTACACAAAAGGCCTATTTCTCTCAAATATTGTTCACAAATCTGTCTAAATCTGTGTTAGTGAGCACTTCTCCTTTGCAGAGATAACCCATCCACCTCACAGGTGTGGCATATCAAGATGCTGCATAGACAGCATGATTATTGCACAGGTGTGCCTTAGGCTGGCCACAATAAAAGGCCACACCTGTGGGGGGGGGGGATTAGAGCCCGAAGCCATTTGTTTTGAGAATAATGGCTGGCTGATGAAGTTATTGGCTGGCTAGCCGGCTCAGTGAAAACCTAAATGGCTGCTGCAGCCGCCAAACTTTTCATAGCTGCAAATGGCTACCTGCTTCAGCCATTGGCAGAAATGCCATTCAGCCATTTCATTTTGAGAAAAAGGGCTTTAAAGATTTATCATCAGCCAATGAGATCGCGCATTCAGTCTTTTTACTTTCACGATTGGTTGCTGATAAAAAGGAAATGACCATATTTGGATCCAACAGGATTGTACAGAAGAGAGAGAGCTAACGGTGCATGTGATGAGAGGGTGACGGCAGAGATTGCGGAGAAGTATGTTGATTAAGAACGCAAACCTTTGTTGAATTTATGAGAAATCTACAGACGCAAACAGACGAAGTGTAGTAAAATAAAGACCGAAATGTGTATTTCGGACTTTTTTCACCACAAGTCGGAAAGAAGACATGTTATTGAAGACAAATATCCAAAAATCTCAAAATTGACCAGTAAAAAACCCCCGATGTTTTTGCCTGCCGTGTCTCGCCTTAATATAAACAGTACACACACTGTTATCAGTATTATTTTGGACAAAGTTTTGCACATTTCACTCATACCTGTCAAGTTTTGGATTTGAAAATAAGGGAAATTTTCCGGCACCCACCGCGTGCAGTCCCAACACCCCAACCAAGCTCCAGTATCCCTTACATTTTAAGACAGGTGTTATAGCCTAAATGAAAACACACACACACACACACACATATATATATATATATATATATATATATATATATATATATATATATATATATATATATATGTATGGTATGTATACTATAGGGTATATATTAAGAGCATTATTTAAAGGCTTATTTGCATTTTCTGTTCATTTAACATTGCTTGTCTTTACATTTACATTTTATTTTCATTCCACACATTATTTTCATTTCATATTGCTTTTCTTTTACAGTTTTTCTTTTCATTTGCAGTTTTTCTTTTCATTTCACATAACTTTTCTTTACTCTTTTAGTGAGTTATTGAACAAATTTGTTGCAGACTTTGTATTAACTGTTTTGGAAGGAGTGTATTTGTGGGCTGGGCCAGAGTGGTTAAGTTTACATGAGAGTAGAGCAAACGGTTCTGTTGTCTAACGTCATCCTATTCTCTGTAACAATCTTGCGTGTATGCTAAACACCCTTTCTCGTGCTGATCATTCCTTCCCCGTGTGAGATGCTAAAGTCGCAGTTACAAAACTTACAAAACGCGTGACTGTCCCCCACCCTGCTCCTCCTTCAGAAAAGTAAATTCGCTATCCCATTGATCGCGGTATTTGGTACATGAGGGTTTTGGTTTTTTGGCTGGAGTGCCTTGCTCTGTCTTAGTGTAGATCATCCGATTTGTTTGTTTTTTGTTTCCCCCGCGTTGTCACTCATCATCTGACCTCACACACTAACCTCGCGACAACTGCCACCGACAATACCTGTAGTTATCGCGAGGCTATAGTGACAGAGCTCAGATTGGGATTTTTTTTTTTTTTTTTTTTTTACTCCGCCAGGGGTATTATTATTATTCAATAACGCAGGTTAAAATACGGGAGATTTACGGGAAAATCCTAATACGGGAGGACGGCGGGAAAAAAGGGTAAAATACGGGACTTTCCCGGCCAAAACGGGATACTTGACAGGTATGATTTCACTTCAATACACTGAAGCATGCGTCGTGAATTAGCCATGTGGAAACGGTGGTTTGTTACTGCAGTAATATCACGTTCAGTGCTATATAAGTCTGTGTATCGTAGCAACGAGCACAAGACTGTGCTGTTGAATCCAGTGGGAAAATAGATCTTGTGTATTGTTTATATATTTCGTGTGTGTATGTCTCTATGTGATAGAATTATTATTTGATGCAAATAATTCTAGCCGGCTCAGCCAAACTTTATCAGATGGCGGCTCAATTTGGCTTATGAAATTATTGGCTGGCGGCGGCTGAAATTCTAAATGGCGCAAATGGTGTAAATGGCGGCGGCTTCGGGGTCTACTCTGGATCGGCGTATACGACAGCGTGTTCCAGGTCCTGCCAATATCAGGCAACTTTACACAGCCATTGAAGAGGAGTGGACCAACATTCCACAGGCCAAAATCAACAGCCTTTTTTTTGGGGGGGGGGGGGGGGGGGGGGGGACCCTGGACCCCGGACCCCGGACCCCCTCCCAATACAGTAAAACTGCACATTTTAGAGTGGCCTTTTATTGTGGCCAGCCTAAGGCACACCTGTGCACTAATCATGCTGTCTAATCAGCATCTTGATATGCCACACCTGTGAGGTGGGTGGATTATCTTGCAAAGGAGAAGTGCTCACTAACACAGATTTAGACAGATTTGTGAACAACATTTGAGAGAAATAGGCCTTCTGTGTACATAGAAAAAGTCTTAGATCTTTGAGTTCAGCTCATGAAAAATGGGGGCAAAAACAAAAGTGCTGTGTTTATAATTTTGTTCAGTGTATATATATATATATATATATATAAATTTTTTTTTTACAATATTATTGTTTTTCTGTATTTTTGATTAAATGCAGCCAGGTTACAACAAGCGACTTCTTTCAAAAACATATTAAGTATTAACCTTGTCTCAGATATTTCTCTTCAAATTCAAAATGAGAAAAAAATTGATACAAATGAGATTATTTTTATATACAGTATAGCACCACTAAAAATGTTATTATATTATTATATATATATTGAAATTACATATATAAAACCTAATTAAATTTTATAATTAATAATTATAAATAAATAGAAATGAAAGATTTCATTTAACCTCACTGCTGTCTAGGAGAAAGATTTACGACATTAAATACGTCTCATTTGTGATATTTCTTTCTGGATGATGGCGCTTGAGGAATGAAGGATTCAGGAGGAAAAATTCTATATTTGAGGTACCTGGCTCCATTTTCGCCCACAAATAGGGTGGCCAGATACGTCCGGATTTTAAGCCCCCTGTCCGGCGTCCGGCGCAGCCTCAAGCAGGACACTCATTTGTCCTCCTTTTTGGAGTTGCGCTGAATCGGCCTAAAAAAAACGCTCTAGAATCTTTATTGGGACGCAGCAGCATAGCATCTAATGCCGTAAGATCTCTGGTCAAACAAATGATTGTCTGAAAGCGGTGTCAAATAGATATCTGATATCTGACAAGTGCTGTTGTCGCCTGAGCTGCTGCAGAGGGTGAACTTCTTTGTTAAGAACTGAAATGTGTATTTATTTATTTTTCGCATTCATTATTTGTTTATGTATTTATTTTATTTCCAGAAGTCCAGACATGTTATGTTTTCTGGCACTGTGCACTTTGCAAGACAGGTTCATCTCAGTGGTCAGTTTTTGAAACAGACATCACAATGTCTTGAATAAATACAAATACTGTGAACAAACACTTTTTTGCCTCTTCTGTTACACATAAGTCTACATCAAGATATATCGTAGATCAAATTGTCTGGCAATGAATAGAGTAGGCTATTTCAGAATCACTGTATCATGATACCATCGATATGGACAAAATTGTATTGTAGTTGCGAGAACACCAGAGACCTATGCAATTATTCTTGCCTCACTAAATGCCGCAAGGAGGAAATGGCCACCCTACCCACAAATCTCTGCAAAAATGCAAATCATTCTGACTTTTGTGCTCTTCGAGCGAGGTTTGAGTTATGATATGACTCGCAAAGTGTGCTCTGTCAAAGTAAGTCCTTGTCCTTGGATTTAGCCTGTCATTGAGAATCTTTCTCCTTTCCACAGATGACTTATCCAACCGGTTATATCATCTAATTTACGTTATGCATTAATCCCAAAGTCAGAACTGTCAGCAAATGCGCTGCTTAAATGATTCATATTCCCTCGGTAGAGTTACTGAACTCAAAGTTAGCCCGTAATTCATGAGAAGAGATGGGGGATACATGCTAATAAAGTGAGAGCAGTTAGCATTGGCTAGCAGCTCGTGGAAGCATTGGCAGCTTGACATGGCTATAAAAACTGCCAAGCTTGATCCGATTTGTTGCTCCCAGAGGCCAGGCAAATTGGACGAGTACCTGAAATGATTTTGAAGTGTTTGTCTGAAGTTTATTGTTGATTATGTAGGAGGCTGTGATTGAGAACCATTCAGAAATGTCCCGCTAACTGTGATTAGCCTCACTGACTCATACAATTAGCTCACCTGACACTGCAGGACTGTGATTCTTTGTTAATCTTGTGGAACCAGGAGGTTTGGGCTCTTCTGGCTTCTCCGGCAGTAATGATCCCATCTTTGTCCTGGTCTAGACTCTGGAAAACGGCCCGTGCCCGATCCCTCTCCTTCGCTGTGAGGATTCTCACCAGCGAATTCTGGATTGAAAATAAAAAGAGAAAAAATTCCATAATGCTTTTGGTTGATTACTTGATTGTTTGTTATAATTTAGCATTTTGAAAGTATTGAACATTAAAAAATGCTTGTAAAACAGATAGTTAAGCTTGTAAACTGATTGGTTTAGCCACGTTTAAAGCTGTTTATTCATATAAACGCACAC
Source organism: Rhinichthys klamathensis goyatoka (assembly GCF_029890125.1). Taxonomy (NCBI): domain Eukaryota; kingdom Metazoa; phylum Chordata; class Actinopteri; order Cypriniformes; family Leuciscidae; genus Rhinichthys; species Rhinichthys klamathensis. Next base: position 1,504,087 of record NW_026606643.1, read on the forward strand.
CTCACATGTTAAGTTGCTATGTTGTAATATGTAATGTCCAAACTGTAATAATATTTCACAATATTACTGTTTTTACTGCATTTATCATTAAATTATATTTGATTGATAAACATTAGTTTAAACGGTTTGCACTTTTTTTGTTTTTACAGACAGTCATATTTCATTGCTTTGAATAAACAATATAATGTGGTTCATTTATATTTTACTCATTGTGGCCTCTTTTGGCCTCAGGAGACAAGTCAAAAGCTTGTTTTCCCTAACTGAAATTATACCATTTAAATTCAAATATATTTCGAATATTAGTAAAAATCAAGTAAAAAGTTCTAATTTCGCTTTCCAGCCATTTTGAAAGCCCTACCTCAGTCCGGAATTTCTGCAGCACTGAGAGCGACTCGTGGTAGAGGAAGTCAGACCACTCAATCTGACCCTTCTTCTCTGGATCCAGTGCTGCAAACTGAGCCAGAACCTCCTCTTCCTCTTCATCGGTCAAGTCTCGTTCAAAGAGCTGCTTGGTAACAAAGTGCCTGTACTGAAGGAGTTCATCTGACACCAGGCACGACTCTGAGCAGAAAGTGGGCGAGAGGGAAGATACAGCATCACCAATCAATGGAAACAGTTCAGGGCTAATTACAGTACTGATGTGATAAATTAGTAAAACTTTAATTAGCTTCCTTAGTTTACTCCACAAAGTCACATATTTAAAGCATTACTCTAGGAGAGGCTGTTAAAATGGGACTGAGAGAAACACCTGGAATGATCTTGCACTGCTTGAAGGTCTCCATCAGACTGTACATCTCTTCTTCAGTAAGCAGCAGGTTCACATTATCCTGAGGGATGAAGAGGGAGAGCAGGTAGATCAGTTCACTTTAAAGAGAATATTACATTACACTGTTGTTTCAACAATTAGTCCACAAGCAAGGAAGCAGTTTCAACGAGATATATCCAGCTGCAGACCCGCAGCACCACCAGTTTCAGAACCCCAGTGCCAGAACCCCAGCGCCAGAACCGGAAGTGAGGGAGGGGCGGAATTATTTACAATGACACAAGCATGGTTATTTTCATAGACATATATGATATCTATGGTTATTTTTGCAAGTATTTAAAAATATTTAAAATTGTTGCACCTTTTAAATAATATTTAGGGTATATTTTTATTACACATTGAGTCACTGCTCATTGTATGAACTATAACTGGTATGTGACAAATAAAGAGCAAGACAGCGCTCGTGTTGTTTGAAGACGTGAGAGTGCGCGCGCGCGGCCAGGGCTCTCTCTCTCTGCTCGTTAAGCGCCCTGTCATGCGCAGCAGTCATTCTATTCTACATTACATCACTTTAAAACAATGCCGGATTTTCTCTCTCTTTTTAGATTGTTGACATTATTTTACATAAAGAAAAATGCATGCTGCACATGTTCTTGTGAAATAAAGTATATTTTATATAAAATGACTATAAGTTTCAAGCATTATTTTTCACCATCATGATCAGGAAGTAACTCTCATAATACAATGAAACGGATAACTATATAGAATTATATTACACAAAATCAATGTTTTAAAATGCTTATTGTACTATACCTTAATGTATCATTATAATACGTATAAAGTATGACGTTTCGTGTGTAATAATGCCGTTTCGTGTCTAAGCAAATTACGCTCCAAAACGTTAGGTGGCGTTACTCGGTTTAGAACGTAAGCTCCGCCCCTCACTTCCGGTCCTGGCGCTGGTGTTAGAACGTAAGCTCCGCCCCTTACTTCCGGTTCTGGCGCTGGGGTTCTGAAACTGATGGTGCTGCGGGTCTGCAGCTGGATACTATTGGTTTCAACAGGAAATCTATTTTTAATACTAGTAATAAAACAATAAGATGAGAACATTGTGCTTTCACTGCTAAATTTATTTAGAGATGATTTTAGCATGTACAGGATGATGATGCATAATCAAATAAATTTACAAAGTGGAATAAATGGAAACATTTGCTAATTTAGTGATAGCACAAAATTTTAAATAGTGAAAAGGTAAGATAAAAAAAAACTTTAAATAATTAACACAAAATAAAATCCGGATCAGTATTATTCAATGACAAAATTAAAACTGTTCAGATGGACATGTACTAAAATAACTCAAACTGAAATAAAAATTAATTTAAAAAAGACATTAAAAAATTAAATAATGACAAAAAATTACAACAAAATGAAATGAAAATGGAAAATATAAAAATAAAAAATAAAATTCAAAAGTATCTCAATTATACACTACACAATATTTACTGATTAATAATACCAATCACATACTGTACATCAATAGTTGCTGCAAAAAGCCTGTGATGTGGCAGATTAGTAAACCATGGAATGGATATTACAAAAAGTGGTTTATTTGTTGATAAGTATTCTAAATGAACACATAAAATTGACAACTCTTGTAAACAGAGTTTTTTTTAAACGACTTAATGAGGAAAAAAATCTTACATAAAGCCTCTGGGCCCTTCAGACTGAGCCTTGAAACACTGTTACATTAATTATCTTCAGCAGCAGGTGATTCAATCTTTCTCTCTCCCTTTATCCTTCTAAAAAGGCTAACAATCTCTGAACTAAGGGTAATGAATGGCCTGACTTACTCGGCTCTTAACCCCCTGGGGTCGGCTATCGCGCCGGCGCGATAGGCAGACTTTTTTTCTTATCAGTGCAAAAGAGACTCAAAATACTCTGTTGATTTTAATCTTACATGTAAGTGTTATACATCAGTCGATCCTGTTTAGTGTATATTATTTTTCTGTATACTCACAATAAAAACAAAGTGTTGTGCTTTTTGTCAAATGAAGAAAAATAAACATGATGCGAGTTTTGCCTTCTCTCTGTCAGTGCAGTCCATTCTGAAACGCGTCCGAAAAATTAACTCTAACTCTGCAAATACTTGTCACACAGGCACGAGAGATTTTTCTTTATGAAGCTTGAATTCTCTTCTTTTCAATGAAGTAATTTATATAAAAAACAAATATTCTCAGTTTATGTAATCTGTATGAAAAGAGAGTGCTGTCAGAATTTTTTTCCCCAGCTCATTACACTTCATTACGCGTTAATCTGACACGCCCACGGAGAACGCGCGCTATTCAAACGCAAATGTAGAGGAAAGCCATGACAACGCCCACATCAGCCGTTCCACCGCGGCGGTAAAATGTGGGGTGTATTTGCTACCTTTTACCGCTAAGAGGCGCTACAATCATAGACTCTGAAAAGTGTTCGTTTATTCTCTCTAATGCGTAATCTGCTGCTCATTCAGAGCGATTGAAAGCTGGTAGCAGATGAATTCAACAAGTGAAACGTAGTTAAAATAATTCATTACCACAATACTGAAATTAGGCTGAAATACTGAAATGAAATTGAATAAATAATGAAAACATAAAACATTGCAATAAAAACATTTAGGCTACATCAATGAAGCTTTACAAAAGCATAAGACTTTAACTCTAACAGCGTACAAACGGTGGCTCAGTGATCAACGCATCAACACGAGCTTCAGGGAGCTTCAATCGACCCGAGATCGAATCTCAATGTGGCATACATGTTGTTAACCGATGTTGGCCAACAGCGTTTATATTTTACCTTCTTGATGCTTAAATAGCTAACTGTTTATAACTGTTTACTTATTTAAAGTCAAGAGTTTTGTTTAATTATCATTACAACATAAATTTGCTACATTCCAGTAGAACCGCAGCCGCTGCACAAAGGACACAAACTGATGAAGGAAGATTGTCAGCCGATTGCATCAGAAAATGAAAATGAAGAAGCTCGTCTTTAGTCTGCTAAATTATTGTGTAATGTAAAAGAACACTAAAATTACTTAAGTTTGAAACCAAGTTCGAACATTTCAAGGTTTAAATAAAGTGTTTTTTTTTATTTAAAACAGGGTTGCATCGGGTTTAGAGTTTATTTCTTTTGCGATGCAAAATAAGAAACACTAGGCTAATATTATTCTTGCGACATTTTAAATTTGTATTGCCAAATAAATGACATTAAACAATTAAAACAGTAGGCCTACAAAACGAAAATTGTCCAAAGCAACATAATTAAATTAAAACATGCGTTTTTCTTTGCCTCTCTCGCGCTGAATCTCTTTTTAACAAGTTTATTTAGTCTCCCTCGCTCTCCATATGAAAGAGGAACATTAACACCTAGGCCTATTGTCCTGCGCGCACAGCACTGAACTGTCCCCCAACCCCCCACAGGCTATCGGAGTCTGAGGCTGATTTAACACAAAGAGAAGTCGTAATTCACACTTAAATCGCTATTCTAGACAGTGTTGATAATGAAGGAATTAAATGATTTAAGTTACATGTAGCCTAGTGAAATTTCTGTCATAAAAGTTTATTACTAAATATTTCATTATTTCAATAATTGATGAAATAAAACTGGTTTGGGCCAGCTTTTTCCAAGCAAAACTAAATATAATCTGAAAAAACGCATGTTCATTTGTTGTCATGAACAAAATGTTCAACTTAATATTAAATTCTACAGGGATCTTTGGATCCTTTCAACCAGGCATGCAATTTGTGAATTAAGTTTTTATTATTTTTTTTATTATTCAAATAAATATCGAACCACGGTGCTTCGTGGTAATGCTGCTAAATTAAATAACATGTAGGCCTATAGAATAATTATGAACTTAAATGAAACAATATCGCAACATTTCGACAAATACATTATTTGATCTGTTTTTACATTTTAATTCAGGGCGATTTAGCCTGCTACATTTCATTAGAGCGAGATTTTCACCCTTGTCATTTTCTCATTGGGAAGCGCTTACATAGGCTACATGTTTGAGTAGATCCTCTGTACCTCTCGTTTTCATATGGATTACATAATCAGATAACATTTATTAGCCTGAATATTTAGACATTTAAAGGCATTAGACAGAGCCGATTTCTTATAGTGACTGAGCTGAAGTGGCTTTCGGTTCATTTTTGTGACGCGCAGTTCCCGGAGACAGAGACGACAGATAAACTTTTGTCGTTAGCAAAAGTTCGAATAAAACCCGATTTTAGAAAAATGCATAGGGCCACTCGGCGTGGTCTGCCAAAACACTTAATTATAAACTTCAATATTTCATTCAAAATAATCTCAAAACGCTTTGTGAAATTTTGAAAAGCCGTGCATGCATTAAGGCCACTTGAACTATGGACAACTGAAACGCTGGTTTTGATTTTATTGTTTATCGTTGTTTAAACGTGCTTGTTCTGTTGCATATCTCTATTTTATATTTGATATGGTCTATTGGTGAAGTAGCCTATAGCATTGATTACTGTGGAGGGAGGGGTGTGGGGATTCAAATAATTCAGCAGAAGCAGGGATGTTTAGACCAGAAGGAAATCCCCGTCCCCCTGGCAAATCACACTTTACTTAAAACCATGTTTTTAAAAACTCTAGGTTGTAGGGAATCAAAAAAATAATAATAATAGGCCTAATAAAATATATATATATATATATTGGCTATATATATAAAATTACTTTTTTTACAGAACTGCTTTTGAAATTAAGATTGGCCTCATACGATTGGTACAGATGCAAAGTCGTTCTGTTGGATACTATTGTTCCTTAGTGTAAAATGGAAATGCATGGTAATTTTATTTTATAAATATAAGCAAAAAACTGTATGGTGTACCAGAGTTTTAGAGCTACACAAATCTCTCTGCATTAATAAATATAAAATTTACAATAGACCATGTTTGTTCGGGATTTGAACCCGTGTCATCTTGATGATCGAACCGTAAGTTCTACCACTCGGCTATGAATTTTCTCACTGAGAAATGCCCAAACGTTTGTTTGTCATGAGCGAGAAAACGTTTTGTCGTTAGCCTGTGAGTGTAGGCCTACTTTAGCCTACATGAATAAAAGTAGACCTTTTACAGTTTTAAAAGATGATATCTTATCTGTATGACCAACAATTACGCAGTAAGTTCTTTTAGCTGTTATGAGAAAAATAAATTCAAATGAACGCGCCGCCGCGTTTGTCAAACTCTAATTCAACATGCCAGAATAAAGCCAGATTTTAGAATAATGCATAGCCACTCGGCGTGGTGTGCCAAAATACCCTAATTATAAACTTCAATATTTCATTCAAAACCATCTCAAAACGCTTTGTGACATTTTAAAAAGCCGTGAATGTATTAAGGCCACTGGAACCCGGATCGTAACTGCAACGCGCTGCATGTCTCAATACAGGAGCAGAAGCGCTGGTTCAGATTGTATTGTTTGTTGTTTAAACGTGCATGTTGCATATTTAAAAATATTTGTTTAAAAATAAATGTTTGTTGTAGGCTTATTTGCAAATTACCATAACTTGTAGAATTTCATCCTTACTGTTAATTGACATTAGCCCCACTTACGTTTTGATAAATGTCCCTTTGCGCCACCTGGCGGTCATTTCGCGAACGACTTTGAAATGCGACTGGTTTATTTTTATTGTATTGGTCTACTTTAAAAAATAATACTTTATAAGACATTTATGGAAAAAGACTATTTTCTTTTCAAGATTCTGTAGAATGGCCCATATAGCATTTGACTAGAATTTGTTTCCAGGTATGACTAAAAATGTGCTTTTGGCTTTCATTTATATTTTGATTGTTTGTATATATATATATATATATATATATATATATATATGTGTGTGTGTGTGTGTGTATATATATATATATATATGTATATATATATATATATATTTAGGCTATATATATACAAGAAAGAATGCAATGACAATATATATATATATATATATATATTGTCCTTGCATTATTTCTTGTGTGACACCCCTGAATGAAAGGCTCATTATTATGTAGGGTCACTGTCTGAGAACCACTTAATATTCATGATAGGGGTTGGGCCGTTCCGCCCATCTGCATATTGCCTTGGCAAACAAAAAAATGTTTTTCACAATTTAAAACAATCTATTGGTTTATGTGAATGATTAGGAAGGATGATTTTCAGATCATTTTGAAGCCAGAACTCGAAGCGTCAACATCCATTTGTCAAAAGTCTTGTGGACACATATTTAGTATTTGTTTTGTGGTCTTATTTCAGCAGCTTTCATTTTAATTTTTTTCAATAACCACGCATAAACAATATTCTCTTAAAAATACAAACAATGTACATACAAGTTGCTCACAGATTATGGTAGCCCTGTTTGTGCTATATAGAGTGAATTTACACCTTTGCCATTAACATGTTTATAAATAACTGAAAAAAGCACAAATGTAAGGGCATCACAGAACATCCAAATGGCCCCAAAAACACCTCAGACCCCAGAGGGTTAAGGAAACCTAATGAGTTTGAGGTGTAAGAGGTGCAGGAAAAAGCTCTGTGATCAAATGACAGCTTGTCCTTCTATATCAAATTCAGAGCGAGATTTCTTTCCTGGCTCAAGCTCTGCCTTCAAACAAATGCTGTCAGAGCCCAGTAGCACTGGGAGTAGCTGTATGTTCAATCAGCTTTTCTCAGCCTGATGAGAACTCATCTGAACAATGGCACTAGAGCAGATGGGGAGGGTAATTCTCAGAGGTTCCTCCATTTCGTGTCAGCGGTGACTGTGAGGTACACTCCTTTTCTGAGGATGATCATTGAAATGAGATTGGATTTCATGTCTATTGTGTTATCTACGAGCCATTCTCGACAGACACAGGTCAGAGACCCCAAAATGAAGAACAGATGTTATAAACAATGCTTAGCCAGAGGTGGGATTTGCCATGGTCTCGAAGGCCACAAACATACTCGGTGCAGGTACACAGATTAGAATGTTTGCAGTCCATTGTTCTTATCTCAGTGGTAAATTCTCTGACCCCTGGAAGTATGTGATTTGAAATCTGCCATCTTTGCTCATGGGTGAGCAAATTGTCCCATTAGTTATGGGCCCTTTTTTGTAACCAATAAATGCCATGTGACTATGGATCTGCGGGAAGTTTACATCATGAGAACACTGATTGCCTGATGGCACCGCAAGAACATCCAGTTCCAAGTCACCAGTGACTACCCAGCGGCCAATTCTCCACACCACAAACTGACAAACACATCTTAATAGCAAACACACACACACACTCCCCTCCTGCTCTCTGCTCTGGGCTCCAAACTCATCCTTTCCAATCATCCTACTACATGTCCGCCTGATCCTATCCCCACTCATCTCCTTCAAGCAATTTCTTCTTCAGTTGTACCTGCACTCACTCACATGATCAACACCTCTCTTCACGCTGGTACCGTTGCCACAGCATTTAAGCAGGCTCGGGTAACCCCACTGCTTAAGAAACCCACTCTAAATCCAGAACTTTTAGAAAACTACAGACTACATCTCTTCTTTCATTCATTACTAAAACACTTGAACAAGTCGTGTTCAACCTAGTCTTTACCTTTCTTACACAGAACAACCTCCTGGACAACAACCAGTCTGGCTTCAAAAGCGGCCACTTAACTGAGACTGCCCTGCTCTCGGTAATTGAAGCTCTGAGACTGGAAAGAGCAGCTTCCCAGTCCTCAGTACTCTTCTTGCTGGATCTGTCTGCTGCTTTTCACAGTTAACCACCTGTCAACCTTCATGATGAAGGGCATCTCAGGAACTGCACTCCAAGGCTTACCTCTCAGGTAGGGTCCTTCATTTCAGCCTGCCTGACAGACATTTCTTGCTGGATGAAGGACCACCACTAAACCTTGCGAAGACAGAACTGCTTGTAGTCTCAACCAACCCAACATATCATCACAACTTCTCCATTCAGCTAGGTCCGTCAACCATAAATAACTGCCCGGTCCAGCAGATTTGCCTTATACAACATTAGGAGGATCAGGCCCTTCATATCAGAGCATGCTACACAACTCCTTGTCCAAGCTCTTGCCAGACTATTGTCATGTCTCTTTGCAGGTACTATCAAACCTCTGCAACTGATCCAGAATGCTGCAGCAAGAGTAGTCTTTAACGAGCTGAAGAGAGCACAAGTAACACCTCTCTTCAGAAACTGGTTGCCAATTGCCACTCGCATTAAATTCAAGGCACTGATGTTTGCCTACAGAACAACCACTGGCTCTGCACCCCTATAACTAAACTCATTACTTTGCTACATGTCCATTTTGAAACAAAACAGCAATATAAATTCAAGCTTGCCTATCCCTTTAAACCTCATTGTTTGCTGAAACTCCAAGAAATGTAAATTCCACTGGAAGCCAAAAAGATGATACCAGCGTAAAGAACACAAGCACAGTTGGACTAGCCACAAAACAGAAAAAAAACATACAACACAGCAACTTCAGCACAATGCACCACTGCTGGGTGATATTTTCAAACCACAAACCTCAAAAGATTTCAGAACAAGAAGGAGAAAAAATCCCCTAATAATGTCCTCGCTGTCACATTTACGTTAGTTTGGACTCGTTATGTTTTGTCATCACCTGCCTTTGTCACTCATTTGTTGTCACGGACACTAATCACATTCTGCTGTGCACTCATCAGTCACCATCATTAACACCTGTAAATACTGTATGTTCACAGTTCTGTTTCAGTTCAGTGTCCGGTATTGTCTATGTTTGGTGTGTGTTGCTATCCGTTTGCCTTCCTGTTAGATCTTTAGAGAATAAACCTTTTGAATTGAATTGTATACGTCTTCCTCATCTGTCTGCCAGCAACCACCCGTGACACTCGCAAAGGGGAACAGCTAGCTAGCAAGATAATACACAGCTTATTCCTTTTGACTTTGTGTATATGTTGCTTCAGCTCAAAGTTTTCTTTGTTGACGTTCGCCGTCATCAATGACTTTTGAAGCTCTTCTCAAAAGTGTGGAGATATAAGCATATCTCCACACCAGGTGCATGTCATATCAGTTTGAGATTTTATTAAGAAAGGGCTGTAAATATCTAAATTGTCACACGACTAATCACAGTACTTGTTCTATTGAATGGCAAATCCCACATTTGACGCCAAGTGCCAAAATCAGTTTGACCAGCAAGCCTGGACTCTTAATTAATTTTCCACCACGGTCTTCTTGTTAACACTTACTGATGCTAAATTTCATGCTAAGAGTTCCCCATCCCGCTCTCATTTCACATTAAGCCCTAGTTTGTCCCACTGCACTGGGAAAAGCATGATCTCCCTCCAAATCTAGAGCTGAACTGAACATAGCACCAATTTTGCAATTGGACTTTTTTTGGCGTAGGGCCAGAGTGGGCCAAGCTCCTGATTGAGTGGGCCAGATATTGAATGGAGTCAAACATATGTGTCCCTTGAAAGCGTAATACCTAGTCTCAACTCTTGTCCTCGACACACACACACACACGTGGATTAGGTTGTAGCAAGGGCAGACTGAGAAAATATAAGCATAAACATAAGCTGTGAATAGCCCTCCAAGGAAATACACGCCAGACATTTCGCCAACAACAAGCCGCTTCACATATTGTATTGAGGGATGTGTCCACAGCTGTTAATGTTTGCAATGCAGCATGGGATACATCCCATTTGATGGTGTGAGTCTACTGGAAAGCAGCGAGTGCATCTGGAGTGTGTAGAAGCATCCTCAGAGTGCTACAAAAATGTCTTACTCGCTCAACAAATGATTTAAGCATCAGCAGCCTGTGCGACCAAGATAAGCGCTCTACTTCACGATGAAGGACGCTTGCACGCTTTGGCAGCCCACTTTTTCATTTTAGAGCCAGACTCCTCTAACGCTGGGAGAAAGAGCACTTTGAACAAAGCCCAGACTCTCTAGCATTACACCATCATCTTGACATGCTCATCTCCACGCTGACCTTTGCAAGGAGCTGCACAGGGTAAGGATCTGTGAATATATGCTGGGCAACAGGTGGTTTATATGCTTGATCACTTTATCAGCACTTTTTAAAGAATAAGGATATTTAAAAGAAGCCCTAGTTTGTCCCTGGTCCTTATAAATGGTCCCCAATAAATGTCATTATTGTCCCTCTCAACTTTGCTCTTCTGTTTACATATCTATAATTTGACCAACATAAATCTGCTTGGTTTTAAAAGTTGACTTTTGAGTGAGCTTCAGAGATCAGCACACTGTTGACCTTTCATGTCCACTAATTTTAGCTGAAATTACGCTAATGTGACTGAACCTTAAGGCTGAAGGAAAACCCATATATAGACAAATATATTGTAGAAATTTTCCAGGCCAAGGAAGGCCTTTTTTGTATAAGGACCAGTGGCGTAACTATCGGTAAGCAGGGTACGCGGTTGCTTACGGGCCCGGACCAATCAGGGGCCCGCTTGACTGGAAGATATTGATTGACAGCCGGGGCCCCCTATCGCAGATTACTACTTTTAGTTTGATCGCATTTTACTTTATCACGATTTTGTTTTAAATATATAATGACAACAACATATTTTACAGATCATTAAATACATGTGTGAAACGAACAATCATGGATTTTGGTGTAATTTGTTTTGAGCTGGGACTGGGGAATCCCCGGGTCGGCTGTTTAACGTTACACGCGCGCGCCACTTCATGCGTTTTCTCAGATCGGATAGCTACTGATTTATCAAAACGATTCCATTTACAGCTGGTCACATAAATGTGTTTTTGCAAAACAGATATAGATCCGATCTTCAATTTCCGCGCTATATGCAGATTTAATAGAGTTCACGTCACCGAAAGCAACAGATAAGCTGCATTTTATTGATCATCAGCTAAAATGTCTCAATCGAAGACCGCAATTAGAGAGAGCGGCAACAGTACTGGTAAGATCATTTCGTTTCTTTACTTTTAATGAAGATGATTGTGTGTTAAGCGAGCGTCTGCGACTTACTTTCACTTTGATTTGCGATAGTTTGTGCGTTGGCTTGATGAATAGATGCTCATCTGCGGTGATGCGTGTTGTTGCAGAAGCGTCGTATCTGACTGACATATAGCCTATACCACGCTCTCACACGTTTATTTTTTTTAGCATTTTTAGAGGAGTAAAATTGACATATGTGGTTTCAACAACCAGATGTATTTACACTTGTCCAGTGTCGTCTGGAATGCGGCCCAGACCACCTCCTGAAGTGGTTTGAGCGACCGGATTCAAATCCGTCTCGAATGCGTTTTGAAGGGAATTTACACCTGGTCTTTTCACGATCGGATAGCTATACGATCACAGAAAAAGCATGAAGTGGCCAGGTGTAAACAGTTCCTTGCGTATTGCATGCAAAAGCCTACTCGTGGACATTGCGTCATCACGTGTTGTTGTAGTAGGGGGCCCGCCTTGATAATCCTGCATAAGGGCCCGGTGTTGGCTCGTTACGCCACTGATAAGGACCCATTTGTAATTAAAAACAGTATGTGTGCACTTACAATAAAAAATCTATCTATCTATCTATCTATCTATCTATCTATCTATCTATGTATCTATCTATCTATCATCTTAGTCCGTCCGTGTAAATGGCACGATCCGATCAAATCCCAAAATATACAGTATATTCATTACCTCCCACTGAATATTTCAATTGGAAATATGTCATGTTACAGAAGTGATATGCTTTGTGAATGCTATTTCATAATGCTATTTAAAAGGACAGTTCACTCACGCAAAAATGTATCAAGCCATTTTTTTTCTCGCCTATTGTTCTAAACCTGTGCGCTGGTTTTTTTTAAATTATTTTTATAGGATCACTGAAAAGGTTCTAAAGAACCTATATGAATCTTCTCGAGACAATGCCAGTTCATAGTGACCACGACTATGTCACAATCATGTTGTTGTAATTTCTGAGTAAACTGTTCCTTTAAGACAGCCGCACAGATAATTATAGGCTGAATATGCCACTGATCCCTCCGGAACAGGTCATTGTTACAGACTGAAAGACATGTACTTTACAGTAATAGCTCTGAAACAACTTCAAACAGCCAGTGATGTAAAATGTGCTTGTAAATATGTTTGTATGTGATTTTGTGCATATGTACTCATGAGAGAGTGTTGAGAGAACTCACGCAGTAATAGCAGCTCCAGCCGGTGGTGGTGTGGGCTGTCTCTCTCATCTCCTGCAGGGCTTCAGTGCTCAGGTAGCCCATCTCCCGCAGACAGCCGTCGTGGAAGACCCGCGTGCACGTCCCGCAGGGGAACAGATCGTCCGCCGTCCAAACCTCACACACCTCACACATCTCATCATTGACGTGCTGATCGCAAAACAATGAGAGACAAGACAGATCAAATCATTCCTTACTTAGCAACGAGACTGTTATTGATCCACTGAGAAAAAGGCCCAAGAGCGCATTGCAAAATGCATAATTGCACGTCAGGATGGGTAGAGACTCATCAAAAAGCGAACACTTCTATGATCAAACTTCTATACCTCCCTGCATTAGTTGCTTTCCATTAAAGGTCACCAAATATAGAAATAATCTTACTTGACATTCACTGCTCATTTAAAGTGTCCTATGGTGCACTGGGCTACAGCTTCTGAATCTGCATGTGGTTTGCTTTCATCTCTTGATATGAGGATGTCATGCTGGTTTGATGAATGCAGCACAAGATAACGTTTTACTGATCCCAGGAATTTAATTTATTTAAAGTGTTATGAATACTAAACTGTGAAATAGAATAGAATAGAATAGAATAGAATTTTGCTCTTTTAAAAATGCTTCATCTTTACTGCTTTAACTAGCAGTATTGGGGTACCGCAGTATTGAAACTGCAGCTTGCTCAAACCAGTGTTGTTATTGTTAACTAAAACTATTAAATATCTTTATATATATATATAGGCTATATATATATATATATACAGGCCCGCCGACAGGGGGGGACAAACGGGTCTGTTGTCCCGGGCCCAGGGTAGGGAGGAGGGCCCAGAACTGGGCCCTCATTAAATTATGGAATAATTGTTAAAAAAAAAAAAAATAGGCATATTTGTTGAAAAAATATCTAATATTTGAGTTACATAAAAGCTTTTTATTCGTTTTCTTCCTAATTGTCCTTGAAATAGTGGTCAAGAACCCTCCCCCCCCCCCCCCACCCCAAATAAAAATGGTTTGGCCACTGATCGAAATATGATGTTGTCATTTGATTTGAAGTTCAGTAGGCTAACGTTACGCTCAAAATGTCCGGTCAGCACAAGTCCGGTGCTCAGAAAAGAAAAGAAAAGAAAAGAGAAGAAGAAAATAGAGGCCTTCGAGATGTCCTAAACAAATATTTTTAAAAAGGTGGTGACGGTGAAGCTGGAACTAACGTTAGTAAAGTCAACGTAGAGCAAGGTAAGAAACAGCGCAGCCAACGTTTATGAGTGTTGTCAAAGACCCGGCACTTCGGTACCAAGTCGGTACAAATTTCTTTTTAAAAGTCACGCCACGGTACCAGGTTTTCTCAAACCCGGGATGCGCGTGCATGCCCAAAGCGCGTGCAGTTGCGTCCTCTTCATAAAAGCGCTGAGACATGGCGACCGGCGGTGCTGCTGCTGTGGTGGCTGTAAATCCACTTGTTGATAAGAAAGGAGGAAAGAGCCACATATGGAAATATGTAGGATATTAGCTCATAATAGCGACGCGGCGCGCTCGTTTTTACAGGCGCGCCTAAGTTCATTGTTGCATAGCAACGACAGACGCCACGGGAGAGCAAACGCTTGTGGAAAGGAGAAAGCGGTGCGAACTGCGCTCTCCATGATGACGAGGAAGTATTAGCAAAGAATTCATTGATTTCTAGCCCTTGGATTAGCTTTACTACTATTTATGGAGATGAGAAATAAAAAGCCGGCTGAAATGCATCGTCATCATCGGTGAACAGATAATGGGTCAGATCCGTATTTTTGCTGTGCTGCTCATGCTAAAAGTGAAAGCACACTTTTGTTTTGATGGACAAAAAATAAATATGATTTCACACAAAAAGTGCCCAAAATGCACAGATTATGCATGTCTAGTGTGTTTTAACAAGAACTGCAGTAGGCTATGTCAGAAAAGAAAATGACATTTATAGAAAATGTACCCATTTAAACGTGTTTTTATTATTCATTTTGGGTAAAAGTATATGGTGTTTTATAAAAATAAAAAAAATCGTGGGGGGGCCCCATCTAAGATTATCTTGTCCCGGGCCCAGGCAAGACTGTCAGCTGGCCTGTATATATATATATATATATATATATATATATATATATATATATATATATATATATATATATATATATATATATATATTAAATATTGGTTGAAAAACTTACAATTAAAAAAGCAAAACTAAAATTTGAAATGGTCTTGGCAATTAACCGAAAAAAATTAGTTTAAAGTTGAAGTTCTAAATTTACGAAAAGCAAAAACATAAATAAATATAAATTAAATTAAAGCTAAAAAAAGAAATGTATAAACAAATGAGGACAAAAATCACAAAATATTAACTAAAAATCAAAATCACATAAATCACAGCTAATTGAAAATATTAATAAATACAATAATAGCGAGCAAGATGGCAGTTTAAGAACATATAGCAATGTTTAACATAGCAAAACAGCACTTCTAAAAATGTTATTAGTGAAAGTTAGTAGCATTGTTACTTTTAGTTACTTTCCGACAGGTATAATTCCAATTCCAATTTATTTATAAAGCACACAATAATAGAAAAATGCTGACCATAGTGCTGCACAAACAATAAAACATTAAAATATAACAAACACAAATAACTATAAATAAAGAATATACGCAAAATATCTACTCTCAGACTATCATACCCACAGACTCTTAAAGGGATACTCCACCCAAAAATGAAAATTCTGTCATCATTTACTCACCTTTAAGTTGTTGCAAACCTGTATGAAATACTATGGAAGTCAATGGTGCCAAAGTTCCAATCGTTCTTTAAAATATCTTCCGTTGTCTTCATCAGAAGAAAGAAACTCATACAGGTTTGCAACAACTTGAAGGTGAGTAAATGATGACAGAATTTTCATTTTTGGGTGGAGTATCCCTTTAAGAGTCTTAAATACATCTAAAACATCTTCAGACTCTAAAAAACTGATTCCTGTGACAACAGTACCTCGACACTCATGTGATCAACAGCTAACATGAAAAAATGCCTTTTTAAACTCACTAAGGGTTGATGATAATCTAAAATATTGTGGTAAATTGTTCCATAACCTTGGGGCGGCACCTGCAAAGGCACGCTCCTCTTGTGTTCAGATGCGCCCTTGGAACAACTAAAAGATTCTGTGACTGAAATCGTAAATGTCTGGTCCTGAATCAGGTCTGCAATATACGGAGGGGCTGGACCATGTAAAGATTTAAAAACAAATAATAAAATCTTACAATTAATATGATCATATTTGCGAGGGCTTGTCAACAGTCTTGCGGATGCATTTTTGACCATCTGTAATCTCTCCAAGATTTTAGTTTGAACACCATAGAGTGAGTTGCAAGAGTCTAATCTCGAAAAGATAAATGCATGAAAAACCTTTTCCAGATCTTTCCGGGATAAAAAAGGCTTAATCTTAATAATGAGTGTTTGACGTTAAAGGTGGTCAATCGCTGCCTGAAGGAATCTACGTCTCATGAACTGCATCTTGCATCGTCTTATTTCATGCTGCTCGTCGTATAGTGTCGCCCATCCAGAGACAGACTGTTGAGACTGGACATTATTGACAACCTGTCACATTAATGCAACTCAGGGTCAGACATTTTAAAGCCTTGGAAACGTGTGGAGACAAAACATTTTAAGGACTTTTGATGCAGACCCAAGTGTCTCTAGGAGTTTAGTTGGTTTGAGAGCTGTTTTTATGAGTCTACCCGGTTACAGGGGGAGGGGGAGTTAGGATGATTCTAAGGGCCCACGCACTTTTGGGGCCCCCAGAGATCGATTTTATTAATGATATGGGTGCGGTAGGGGACCCAACCTCATATTCTTTCATAGGGCCCAACTTAGCTAGCGGCGCTCCCAGTTGGTACGATCCAAATGTAAAATCAAAGCTATATATTACAAAGTGAAAAGAGACCTGGAAGGAGGGGAACTGAAGGAGGTGGAACTGATCTCTTGTTCATACCAAACCAAGCATTTAAAGAGCACACGCAAAGTTAGCTTTTCTAGAACCACTCCTCCAGAACCATGGCTAACTAATCGGCTTAAGTAATTAATTCCTTTGCTTATTAAATTGGAGCATTACACACTTTTTAAGTATATTGTGGCTAGAGGAAACCAGGGATCAAATTGTCAGACATTCCAGATGCTAAATTTACTGGTGCCTTCTTGTGTAGGCACCAGACACACTTGCTCTTCAGATTGTGACGTGTCTCAGAGGAGAGTGAGGATTGTGATTTGAGCGCGGGGGAGAGGTGCTGTATTTAGAACCGGGGTGATCAGAAGAGCCAAAGGACGTCACCTTGGCAGTGTGCCTCAGAGTACTGATGCAGAGCTGGAGTCAGATTCAGAGCATCTGAGCTGTTCAATACTGGAATGGTATAGTGGACTTAAATCTGGGCATTTTATAGGGTTATCATCATCGCCTTGGTTATTTATAGGCAGTGGTATTATCGTTAACTAAAACGATTTAAATACATGTTAATTGAAATAAAAATGAAATAAAATAATATATACTGTTTATTAGATGAAAAACTTTAACCAAATGAAAATTAGAAATGTTGCATTTCTACTGAAATAAGGCAACTTACTGAAATAAGTTTGAGTTAAAGAACTAACTAGAAATAAATAAAAACTAAAACTAAAACTGAATAAAAAATAAAAAACGAAATAGTAATATTTAAAAAATAACAAACTAATACAAATGACAAAAGCACATTAAAAAAATTGCTAATAATTAAACTAAAAAAATTAAAAAAATTATATTTGTAGCTTGGTGTAGCTAACAATAAAACATCCCACATTAAAACATTCAGACTGGAAATATGACCACCAAATGACATAGCGTGCTTTATTAAAAAAAAATAACTGAATTAATTAATTCTCACAGTTTTTAGTAGATTATAGAGTTGAATAGATCAATTATTAAAAAATGGACATACAATGAATGAGTGTCATGGAATGTTCAGAAATTCACACTCCAACTATCAAACTATTTAAATATAAACACACATAAGTATGTTTGCTCTGTTCTTGTAACAACCTAGCAATCCCATAGCAACCACCACAACCCCCTAGCAACACCATAGCAACCATTCAGAACAACCACTCTGAAGCCCTTAAATGTCAGCTAGCAACACTCCAGCAACCACTGCAGAACTCTAACCATCAGCAACACCCAAACAACCCCTCAGAACACCCTGGCAATCCCATAGTTAAACAACTCTGTGGCCATTAGTGACCAGTTAGTAACACCCTAGCAACCCATTCAAAACTCCTAGCAACTGCCTAACATGCTCCTGCTTCTCAGATTTCTCTGCTGATAAAAAAAAAAAGACCCTTATAATCTCACAAGTGTCACCGCAGAGATGTCAGCATAACTGTGCTCAGATTTGCCAAGATACCAAATCTGCAATCAAACATTAGAAATTTCACTATGGACTCAAACATGTCTCATCAAATTCTTCCAAATTCAAATAATCTGTACTACTGTAGTTCATATGACAAAGAAAAGTTCTTGTATGTGTCTATTTTTATGTATCCTAAGGTGATCTAAGATAAAGTTTATTCCCCTTTGCCGAAGTGAAAGCGATTTTTTTTTCCTTTATCACAATTATGTTCACCAGCTGTTCTGTTTTTCTTTCATTGCAGTTCTGTCTGTTTTGTTTTTTTCCTGAACCAAATTTGAACATCAGCAAATGCATCTAGACATAACTCACAAAGACAAGCCCAATTGCATCTCACTCTGCCTGCTCTTATGTCTTTTATATCTGCTGAGAGAGAGAGACTGGAGGTAATCAAAAGCATTCTGTTGAGTGGAGTTGTGTGGAGTGGCTCTTCTCTGGCTCGCTGTGAGTGAGGCCTGGCCCCATCACCGCAAGCTTCGGTGACCCCAATTAATTTCCGGACTGATCTCAGACGCCACTACAGCTCACACAGCCAGGTTTTTCCTGCACAGCCTTTACCCACTGCCCACGTACTCTCAACAAAAACTGGGCTGCCATTTAGGCTGAGCTGGGGTCAGCTTACCTAAATCACAATCTTGACATTTTCTCACGTATGTGCGTCACAGAGCAGGTTTCAGCTCCGAAAGAAAGGATAACCTCCACCAACACCCCTCCACTATTTTAGTTGAGTTGTTCGTTTTCATGCAGTTGTAGTTATGGAATGTTCATGGAGTAAATAGCCATGTATGTACAGTAGGTCAAGAGAGGTTGTGCTTGAGGTGTGGATTTTTTTTTTCAGACCATCACTGACTGTGGGTACATGACACTGGACCTCAGGCATTTTGGCATTTCCTTCTCCCCAGTCTTCCTCCAGACTCTGGCACCTTGATTTCCGAATGACATACAAAACTGAGCAACAGTCCAGTGCTGCTTCTCTGTAGCCCAGGTCAGGCGCTTCTGCCGCTGTTTCTGGTTCAAAAGTGGCTTTTCCCTGGGGAATGCGGCACCTGTAGCCCATTTCCTGCACACGCCGGTGCACGGTGACTCTGGATGTTTTTACTTCAGACTCAGTCCACTGCTTCCGCAGGTCCCCCAAGGTCTGGAATCGGTCCTTCTCCACAATCTTCCTCAGGGTCCGGTCACCTCTTCTCGTTGTGGAGCGTTTTTTGCCACACTTTTTCCTTCCCACAGACTTCCCACTGAGGTGCCTTGATACAGCACTCTGGGAACAGCCTATTTGTTCAGAAATTTCTTTCTGTCTTACCCTCTTGCTTGAGGGTGTCAATGATGGCCTTCTGGACAGCAGTCAGGTCGGCAGTCTTACCCATGATTGCGGTTTTGAGTAATGAAACAGGCTGGGAGTTTTTAAAAGCCTCGGGAATCTTTTGCAGGTGTTTAGAGTTAATTAGTTGATTCAGATGATTAGGTTAATAGCTCGTTTAGAGACCCTTTTCATGATATGCTAATTTTTTGAGACAGGAATTTGGGGTTTTCATGAGCTGTATGCCAAAATCATCAGTATTAAAACAATAAAAGACCTGAAATATTTCAGTTGGTGTGCAATGAATCTAAAATATATGAAAGTTTAATTTTTATCATTACATTATGGAAAATAATGAACTTTATCAAAATATGCTAATTTATTGAGAAGGACCTGTATATACATTTTCCACCAAATATGCGAAAAACCCCTTAAAGGGACACGGTGAAGGGAAAAAATATGTGATGGAGGAAAAATTATTTGTCGATGCTTTTGCGTTCCCTCACAAATGTTTTGCGTTCCGCCGAGAAAATTTGTGTTCGCTCGCAAAGAGCTCAAAACGTTTTGCGAGAGAACGCAAGAGAATGCAAAAGCATTGATTTATTATTTTTCCCTTGCATCTCATACAGTATATGTTAGTTTCAACATTTCTTAATTCATTATTACAATAAAAAATTGCATCTGTTAATATTATTTAATGGAGCACACGTGAACTAACAACGAACAGTTGTATTTATCGCCTAACATTAACAAAGATGAATATATACTGTAACAAATGTATTGTCATAAGGATGTTTATATATATTTAAACAAAAGATAAAAACTTTTACAGTAAACACACTCCTAATGACAGATAAAGAGAAAAGTGGGCAGCACCAAAAAGAATCAAATGAAATTATTATATCATCATTATTTACAAATATGGATCCTTTCGGCTATTTTACCTGCTCGGTTTGCCCAAGCGAGACGTCGAGCGGTTGGTCGTCGTCGACCTCTCTCTTCGGCCGCACAAACGTCGGAGGAGTGAGCTGATGCGCCTTCTTTAGATCCTCAGGCTCCACCCCCTTCCCGTCACGGAGACGCCCCCAAGCCTCCTGATTGGCCCTGTGTTCCTCTCTGGATGAAGCTGAGGCCTGCTGATTTGGTAATGAGCCTGGTTTACTGTCCTTGTCTTTCTGCTCAGTGTGGTCTTTGTTAGCCTGGTGGGATCCTTCAGCAGATTCATCCCCGTTCTCCGCTATGACCTCTTCAGTCTGGGCCGCATCTGCTGGGGCCGCCCGATCCTTCAGACCGTCTTTAAACGCTGACACCACCACACTGCACTTCTGCACCTTCTCCACCTGCTGCTTCCTGGACATCAGCACACCCATGGCTGCAATGTAGTGACACAACATTATTATAGCATATCAGGCCATGCAATCACCTATGCTGATCTTTTCAGCAGTGTATAAGCTTCAAATCCTTCATCATATTAATGTAGTAAAGAGACAGTCCTCATGCTTGCTGCGTCGGTGATAGCACCCTGTTGCATAACAAATATTAAGGGTGAAAACAAGACCATGTTCTACCGACTTTGTCTCTAAACCATTGCTGTGGCGATTTACGCCCACATGCTGGATCAAGCAGATTTTGTGATCCACGGCGAATGTGCTGCAAACCACCTCGCTAGCGCTTTCCTCACACAGATCTCTCATGTAATTGATCACTGGAAAGATTTTCTTCGTATTGCTGTGCTGCCATCATAGTTCATCATCTTCACTAATGGCAGGCAACCTGTGGCGATTGGATTGCAGTGTGAACAGGGAGCAAAACCAGGTTTTGTGATTCAGAATCAGGAGCTGAGAAAGCCTTTAAATTACAATTTAAGTATACTATTCAGATCAGAAGAATATTACAATAAATGCCTGAAGAATACAGAATATTCATTTGATTTTACTGTAAGAAAGCAGAATTTATATAATAGCTATAATGTTTTTAAAAATAAACGAAAAATAATTTTAAAATGAATGAACCGTAAATATGTTGTTATAGAGAAACGTATGGCCTATATTAGAACAGATTACATGATTCGATTATATTATTAATTATTATGTATATAATGAAGTATGTATATGTATATATATATATAAATTATATCTATATATATATATATTTATAATAATTAATATATATAAATACAATTATATTATTTACTGTCAAAAAATAATTCTCTTATGCTCACCAAGGCTGCATGTTTTTGAGAAAAATTACAGGAAACATTGTAATATTGTGAGATATTATTACAATTTAAAAAAAAATGTTTTCTATTTCAATATATTTTAAAATGTAATTTGTTCCTGTGATCAAAGTAATCCAAGTTCATTACTGGAGTAAAGAATTTTCAGCATCATTACAGTCTTCAGTGTCACATGATCCTCCAGAAATCATTCTAATATGCTGATTTGCTGCTCAAGAAACATTTATCATTATTATCAATGTTGAAAACAGATGTGCTGCTTAATATTCTTGTGGAAATCGTGATACTTTTTTTCAGAATTCTCTGATGAATAGAAAGTTCAAAAGAACCGCATTTGTTTGAAATAGATTCTTTTTTGCATGCAATATAAAAGTCTCAATCAAATTCAACTTCCTGTGTCTATTTCAACTCAAATTCACACTCTCACTTCACAAGGGAGCCAAATCTTGTGTTTTGCTGTGCTGTAGGGCAGACTGAGCTGATTTAGCTTGTCCGAAGCAGACGTCGCATAATTTTGAATGCTAGCTCCATCTATTCAGCCTTTAATCAGGGTAATGGTGTGAAACTGCTTCAGTTGGCATTCTCTCGCCTTCTGAACGCAAAGCACAGCATGCTTGTGAATTTCAATAGATATTTCCTTCTCTCATTTATTCTTAACTATCAACCCAAGCTTTGACCCATCGCGTTCTTCTCTCTCAATACCCACTTAAAAAAGCCACACTGTAATATCACCGTTCCGAGAATGAACTTTTATTATGAGTGAAATCAAGGAGGCGTTCCTGAGCCTCATCTCATGGAAGGCTTGGGAGTGACAGAGAGTTTTTCCAGTAATTACCCGTGGCTGAATGATGTATTTTACCCTGTTAAAGCTCAGTGTGTTCTGGCACTCCGGCTCATAGATGCCACATCAGCTGGCTGAGGGAGATGGGGTTTCATTGTCGGTAACGCTTCCTTTTACAGTACTTACGTGTACTTACCGTGTACTTACCTAGAAAGTACTGGCTAATATAAGGTAAGTACATGGGTTAGGGGTAGGTTCAGGGTTAGTACCTAGTTATTACCCAGTAATTGTAATTACTATAATAAGTACATAGTATGTACATGGGTAACAGGACTGTAAAAGGAAGCGTTACCGTTTTGTCACTGAATTAATTTATGTGTATCTTTTAGGCACAGTTTCAAAGCTGCCAACAAGCAGCATATATTACTGTCTAAGAATAACATTATTTTTCTCTTATTAAGTCAATCAGAAATTGCAATCCGTCTACGCATGTTGAGGAAGCTACTTTACAACTGTATCTTATCAAACAAACAATTATTTTTCAGTGGGTCAGGAAACCAGAAAACTACACTCACCGGCCACTTTATTAGGTACACCTGTCCAACTGCTCGTTAACACTTAATTTCTAAGCAGCCAATCACATGGCGGCAACTCAGTGCATTTAGGCATGTAGACATGGTCAAGACAATCTCCTGCAGTTCAAACCGAGCATCAGTATGGGGAAGAAAGTTGATTTGAGTGACTTTGAACGTGGCATGATTGTTGGTGCCAGAAGGGCTGGTCTGAGTATTTCAGAAACTGCTAATCTACTGGGATTTTCACGCACAACCATCTCTAGGGTTTACAGAGAATGGTCCGAAAAAGAAAAAACATCCAGTGAGCGGCAGTTCTGTGGGCGGAAATGCCTTGTTGATGCCAGAGGTCAGAGGAGAATGGCCAGACTGGTTCGAGCTGATAGAAGGGCAACAGTGACTGAAATAACCACTCGTTACAACCGAGGTATGCAGCAAAGCATTTGTGAAGCCACAACACGCACAACCTTGAGGCGGATGGGCTACAACAGCAGAAGACTCCACCGGGTACCACTCATCTCCACTACAAATAGGAAAAAGAGGCTACAATTTGCAAGAGCTCACCAAAATTGAACAGTTGAAGACTGGAAAAATGTTGCCTGGTCTGATGAGTCTCGATTTCTGTTGAGACATTCAGATGTTAGAGTCAGAATTTGGCGTAAACAGAATGAGAACATGGAACCATCATGCCTTGTTACCACTGTGCAGGCTGGTGGTGGTGGTGTAATGGTGTGGGGGATGTTTTCCTGGCACACTTTAGGCCCCTTAGTGCCAATTGGGCATCGTTTAAATGCCACGGCCTACCTGAGCATTGTTTCTGACCATGTCCATCCCTTTATGGCCACCATGTACCCATCCTCTGATGGCTACTTCCACCATGTCACAAAGCTCTAATCATTTCAAATTGGTTTCTTGAACATGACAATGAGTTCACTGTACTAAAATGGCCTCCACAGTCACCAGATCTCAACCCAATAGAGCATCTTTGGGATGTGGTGGAACGGGAGATTCGCATCATGGATGTGCAGCCGACAAATCTGCGGCAACTGTGTGATGCCATCATGTCAATATGGACCAAACTCCCTGAGGAATGCTTCCAGCACCTTGTTGAATCTATGCCACGAAGAATTGAGGCAGTTCTGAAGGCAAAAGGGGGTCCAACCCGTTACTAGCATGGGGTACCTAATAAAGTGGCCGGTGAGTGTATTTCAGAAAACAATCAAGATTCCTAATTAGGGTGACAGAATTAAACTGCATTTAAACATATTTATTTACATTGAAACCCACCAATAAAACAAACAGTCATTTAGTTGGCATTTAACTTATTTAAAATAAAAAAAACATTTGTAGAATTGATGATTAAATATCTTGATGAATAAATATTTTGTACACTGCTACGGTAAAGAAAATGTAATGAATGTTTGTATTATATATACATTTATGTATGCATTTGTTTGTTTGTTTAGTAATGTTTGTTAAATGATTTATTTGGAACTGGTTCATTTAAATAAACCGACTAATAAATAATCAGACTTCACAGAACTGCATATGTGGGCGATTTAGAAAGTCTGTGGATTCAAATAATGTTACCAAAATAGCAATGTTTTATGTTACAAAAGTGTTACCAATGTTACAAAAAATAGTAAAGGACGAGTTCTCTTACGAGAGGTTCTCTCGTATTGCGTAAGCTAGCTTACGCTGCGGGAAAGATTCATCTTTGCTGAGATATTGAAGCCAAAAAATTATTTCATAATTTGTATCCATTGACAACGCAGTTCCTCTGCGGCAGACCTAGAGCAGGCTAGCTAGCAGCTCATTGGTTCGCTCAGAGAGAACTGCTTAAGCCTATGGGAGAGCGGGGCTGAACCCGCTTCCAATGAGAGGCGCCCGCGCGCTCATTGCGTCATGGCCCGCCAGAATGGGCGTGGCTATGGTGTATATAACAGTCTCTCCCAGGCTTATATGTTGATTCATTTCATCTTCAGCAAGCTGCACGCTTCTGCTGTCCTGAGAAAAGCCGTCGCCGTCGAGAAGGCATCACTCTAGCGAGCTCCCGGACCCTGAAGAAGCCGGCCGTCTTCGCCACCTTCAGCCGCCCTGCAAGCTAGCGCCATCCGACGACTGTATCCTTCTCTTTTCTCTATTTATATCTAAAAGAGCCGAGCGTCTTTTTAAAGATGTCTCGTTTTTCCTGCGGCTCTTGCCGCGCTCGTCTCGAGGACGGAGACCGCCATGTCATCTGCGCTCTCTGCCTGGGACTCGAGCACGCAGAACTCGCCCTCGCGGATGGAGGATGCGACTTCTGTGAGAGCCTGCCGTTGTCGTCCCTACGGGCACGACTTCTGGCAGCAAAATCCGCTCCGGCGCCGCCTCCCTCTTCGCCGCGTAAGAAGAAACGCCGCTCCCAGAGGCCGCCGGAGCCCCCTGCGGAACCATGCGGGCCGCCGCCGCCGCTTCCCGCTTCCCGCTCTCCCTCCCCGCCCCTGCCGGACATACAGTTGCCGCCGAGTGGCCGCTCTGTCGCTTCCGATGACGCCGCGGAGGAGAAGGACTCCTGTTCACTGCTCGCATCAGACAGTGAAGAATGGTCATCTCTCGGATCCACGAGAGAGTCGGCGGGGATCCGCGCCGGGATAGAGGAGGAACTAATGCGCCTCCTCTCACAGGCCGTCGAACGCCCCATTCCTGCCTGAACTTCACACAGAGCTGACGAAGTCCTGGAATGCCCCGCTCTCGGCTAGAAACCGCTCCGATATATCCGCCTCACTGCGCTCGGTGGACGGAGCCGCCGAAAAAGGTTACTCAGCCATGCCGCCCGTTGAGGACTTGGTCGCCGCACACCTCTGCCCGCCCTCTGCTAGATGGCGCTCTTCCCCCACGCTTCCTTCGAAAGCTTGCAGAGCGACCTCGAGCTTTCATGCTCGCGCCTACGCCGCCGCCGGTCAGGCCGCCGCAGCGCTACATTCTATGTCTGTCCTCCAAGTATTACAGAGCGATATTCTCCGTGAGTGGGCCGAAAGCGGTAGAAACCCCTCCCCCGCTGTCACGGATCTGAGAAGTGCTACGGACCTCGCCCTTCGCGCCACTAAAGCCGCCGCACAAGCTCTGGGGAGATGCATGGCCAGCCTTTGTGTTGCCGAGAGACACTTATGGCTCACGCTCGCCGACATGGGAGATTCTGAGCGCGCCGCGTTTCTTAACGCGCCCCTCTCCCCGACGGGCCTTTTTGGATCTGCTGTCACGGGAATCGTCGATCGCTTTTCTGAGGTCCAGAAAGCTACTCAGGCGATGAATTTGTTTCTGCCCCGCCGCGCTAGCTCTTCCGCGGGCCGCTCTCGCGAGCCTCCTGCCAGAGCTCCACCACAGCGCCCCCCTCCGCAGACTCAAACAGCCCAGCGCAGACAGGGCGGCCGCCCTCGCTCTCGCTCTGACAGCCGCCGCAGACCGCCGCCCCCACGAGGCACGCGACCTAAGATCACGCTGAAGCCTGATCATCAGAAGTCTGCCTAGCAAAGTCAAGAAAACGACGGTGCTCTCCCGCTGCGGCCGGACCGCCGTCAAAGCTTCGCCCTCTGCCAGTCCCCGTTGTTTCGCCGACTGCTGTAGTGTTGACCGCCACAAACAAGCCGGTGTCCCAGCCCGCTTGCGAGCGACAAAAAGCCGTTTTTACGGCTACCCAGAGAAATCTCAAAAAGAGAAAATTTGCCAGTTGTGTAGAAAATGTGCCCACAATCATGTGCTCACCCATACACACAAGCATAACATATCCCGTGTCTCTATCAGAGCCCCATCACATGAAACGGGCACAGCCCGCTCTAATATCAGAGAACATAAACACGCCCACGAGCTCGTGCGCGTGTCCCCTCTCTGCTCGCTCTGTTTCACGGCCCATAGACTCCTCTCTGAGTGCAAACTCCGTTGCCACACACATTCAAAGCGCGCCCACACACTGTGTCCAGCCCGCTATGTGCAGCAATCAGGGCGATATAGCCATTCGGCCACTAGCCGCATGCTCCAAAGCGTGGGAAGCCATTCCAGGCATTTCCCCGTGGGTACTAAGCATTATAAAGAACGGCTATCTGCTACAGTTTTGCCGCCGCCCGCCTCGTGCGCGCGCGCGGCTCGAATCTACTGTCAGCCCGCTGGCCGCCGGCACGCTCCGCTCACAAATTGCGACGCTGTTGCAAAAGGGCGCCATAGAGAGAGTCCCACCATCTATGACCGAGTCGGGGTTTTACGGCCGTTATTTTCTGGTTCCCAAGAAAGACGGCGGCCTCAGACCGATTTTAGATCTCAGGTCTTTGAACAAAGTGCTCATGAAGAGACCGTTCAAGATGCTCACTATCAGGAAACTCCTCGCGCAGGTGCGCCAGGGGGACTGGTTCATCTCTCTAGACCTGAAAGACGCCTATTTTCAGATCCAGATAAATCCCCGTGACAGGCCATTCTTACGTTTCGCCTTCGAGGGTCATGTTTATCAATACGCCGTTCTCCCGTTCGGCTTATCCCTGGCGCCCCGCACATTTACGAAGTGCATGGATACGGCGCTCGCCCCCCTGCGGAGCCAGGGGCTGCGCATATTGAATTATCTGGACGACTGGCTGATTTTGGCCCAATCACAGACGGAGCTTCTGTCGCACCGCACAGTTCTCCTCGACCATCTGAAAACGCTGGGCCTCTCTGTCAACTGGACAAAGAGCTCCCTTCAACCCAGTCAATCGATTTCCTTTCTAGGAATAGATTTGAACTTGGTCACGATGACGGCTCGCCTGTCTACACAGCGCGCGCGCAGTGTACAGCGACTGGCCGCCTCGTTTCAGATGGGCACCCGCTCACCTCTGAAAACTTTTCAGAGGATGCTGGGTTACATGGCCTCAGCCTCCGCTGTGCTTCAGCTGGGCCTTCTGCACATGCGTCCGCTTCAGCTTTGGTTAAACAGCCGTGTACCCCACCGCGCGTGGAACACGGGCCGCCAGCTGATCAGAGTTACGCAGACATGTCTCACGGCGCTGCAGCCATGGACAGTAGCAGAATGGTTTCGACAGGGCGTCACGATGGGGACCTTTTTCCCGCCGAAAGGTCATCTTGACAGATGCATCCAACACGGGTTGGGGTGCAGTCTGCGAGGGCTCACCGGCCTTCGGCCATTGGTCGACACAGGAAAGCCCCCTACACATAAACTGTCTGGAAATGCTTGCGGTCGAGAACGCGCTTTCGCGCTTCCTCCCGCTCATTCGGGGACACCACGTCCTGATCCGTTGGGACAACATGGCTGTGGTCTCCTATCTCAACCGTCAGGGCGGTGTCAGGTCCAGGAATCTCTTCCTACTGACACACCGCATTTTAGTTTGGTCTCAGAGCCGCCTGCTCTCGCTCAGAGCGACGCATGTGCCGGGTCATCTGAACGACGGTCCAGACATACTGTCCAGGAACCTCATCTCCTCAGGAGAATGGTCCCTGAACACACAAACGGTCCAAATACTGTGGCGGCTATTCGGCAGAGCAGAGGTGGACCTCTTCGCGTCAGAAGAGAACGCTCACTGCCCAATATTTTTCTCAAGGAGCGAGGACGCGCTAGCCCAGGAATGGCCTCGCCGCCCGCTCTATGCATTCCCTCCGATCGCTCTGCTACCACAGGTAATTCAGAGGATCAGGGACACACGCCACTCGGTGCTCCTCATAGCCCCGCGTTGGGAGAGTCAGAATTGGGTTCCGGAGCTCACTCAGCTGTCGCAGACAGCCCCGTGGCCCATCCCAGTCAGAGCAGATCTCCTCTCTCAAGCTCGCGGCACGATCTGGCATCCCCATCCACGGCGCTGGGCGCTACATGCATGGGTGATCAACGACTATTCGTCGATTTGCCAGAAGGAGTAAGAAACACTATCATACCGGCTAGAGCACCTTCCACGAGAAGGCTCTATGCGTCTAAATGGTCTGTGTTCTCAAAATGGTGCACCGACAAACATCTGGACCCACGGTCATGCGAGGTGCCGTCTTTGCTTGTTTTCCTTCAAGAGATGCTGGACAAGGGCAGGTCCCCCTCCACTCTCAAGGTTTACGTGGCAGCCGTCGCGGCGTTCTCTGAACCCCGACGCGCTCAGTCCCTGGGCAAAGACGAGTTAGTCATCCGCTTCCTCAGGGGAGCTAAGAGGATGAACCCTCCGCGCCCCCCTTCGGTTCCTATCTGGGATCTTTCTATAGTTCTCGAAGCTATGAAAGCACCCCCGTTCGAACCGCTCGAGTCTGTGGACCTAAAATACCTCTCGCTCAAAACCGTTTTTCTGACGGCTCTGTCCTCAGTAAAACGCGTGGGGGATCTTCACGCGCTCTCATCCAGCGCCGCGTGTCTCGAGTTTGGTCCGAATGATTCTGTTGTCATTCTCAAACCTAGACATGGCTATGTCCCGAAGGCGATTGGTACCCCGTTCAGGGCTCAGATTATTTCCCTATCGGCTCTGCCTTCATCCGATAGTGAGCGCGACGCCAATCTCCTCTGCCCGGTGCGGGCTCTGAGATTGTACACTACGCGCGCTGCCGCGTTCAGACGCGCTGAGCAGCTTTTCGTGTCGTTTGGGGGGCGCACCAAAGGTCTGGCCGCCTCTAAACAGACACTGTCTGGATGGATAGTAGACGCTATCGCCTCTGCTTACGCATCTAAATGCCTGCCCTGCCCTCTGGGCATCAGGGCGCACTCCACTAGAGGCATGGCCTCATCGTGGGCATGGTCCTGTGGAATTTCCATTCATGACATTTGTGTGGCCGCGGGATGGGCCTCCCCGTCCACTTTTGTCAGATTTTACAACTTGGAAGTTCCCGCCTTGCAGGCAAAATTACTAGCTGTCTAACGACCAGCTCCCTAAGAAGCTGCATTACTGGGAGTCCCTTACACAACCGGTCCGCCCCTTGTGCTCTCCTTAAATGCTTATACACTTCATGTGCCCGCTCTGCCGGCCTCATAGATGCTTATGTATACACTTCATGTGCCTGCTCTGCCGGCCTCATAATACATTCACTCCACGTTAAAAATCCCCCGGTATCACCCTGGGATTCATGAGTGGATTCATAGCGCGCACGGCGTTGACCAGGTGTTCCCGCAGCGTAAGCTAGCTTACGCAATACGAGAGAACCTCTCGTAAGAGAACGAATCGGTTACCTAACGTAACCTCGGTTCTCTCTAGAAGAGGGAACGAGTATTGCGTTCCCGGCCGTGCTTGCGCTACTAGCGTTTCGCTTCACGCTGAAATAAATCAACATATAAGCCTGGGAGAGACTGTTATATACACCATAGCCACGCCCATTCTGGCGGGCCATGACGCAATGAGCGCGCGGGCGCCTCTCATTGGAAGCGGGTTCAGCCCCGCTCTCCCATAGGCTTAAGCAGTTCTCTCTGAGCGAACCAATGAGCTGCTAGCTAGCCTGCTCTAGGTCTGCCGCAGAGGAACTGCGTTGTCAATGGATACAAATTATGAAATAATTTTTTGGCTTCAATATCTCAGCAAAGATTAATCTTTCCCGCAGCGTAAGCTAGCTTACGCAATACTCGTTCCCTCTTTTAGAGAGAACCGAGGTTACGTTAGGTAACCGATTCGTTTTCTCATTACTTGCAATAAAAATTAACTAACACAATTTAGTTACTTTTTTAGGGAGTAACGCAATAATGTAATGCATTACTTTTAAAAGTAACTTTCCCCAACACCACTGCATGAAGCCTAGTCCTCTTTGGCTTCTTATGTAACAAAACCAATGCTTATTATAGTGAAGCCTAGGTGCATGCATCTGAAATTGTATACGTTCCTTTTCAGAAGCACTCATTGTATCATCCTGGGAAAGTGTAAATGTGGGCGGATATTGCAAGCCAGACAAACAGTTCATGGAACTGGTGATTTCAGCCGGCAATATGCATCAGACAGTGCATGAATGGTCTGAGGCTATAGACTTACTCTATGACTGTACATTGACAGATGAAAAGTCCTCAGAGACAGGAGGCAGAGGAAGAAAGAGGTCACTGCTGGCCGCCTCTAGGAGAATAAAAGATGAGAATCTCTCGGGCTAATAACGTATTTCAGTCAATCCCTTTGTGAAACCCTTATGAAAATGACTTCTGGCAAGAAATCCCACTGCATGCGAACTCTCAGCACAGATTATAACAAGTTCATTTCAGTGACGACTGGTGCTTTCAGATGCAGGGGAAGCAATTACTGCTGAAATTACTGAAGGAAGATAATTGACCAGACATTTTTACAATATTTACAAATGGCGATTTAAACTTTCTTCTTCTTTTTTTTGTCTTTTTAATTTCTTCTTATTATTTTTTGTCCATGAATTATTTAAAAAAGGGATTTTACATGTTTTTATTTTTCTCTCTCTCTCTTTATAAATCTAATGTAAAGAACTTTAATTTAGCATTGTCTATTAAAAGTGCTTTATTAGGTCAAATAAATTATCGTATATGTCACACTCAACAGACAAGTCATCCAAATAAATCTATATACCAAGCTAGCATACCTTTTTATTAGAATCAAAATAATGCTAATATACCTCTTTAATATGTTACTGGTTATTATGCACGTTTCATAAGTGCATGTTATTTAAAAGAAATGAAAAAAATGTCTTCAGAATCTTCAGAAAGGTAATAATTTGCTCCACATTTGAGACATCTCTCCTATTTGGAAAGATCTAATTCCCAATGGATAAAATTAAGTCTGACCCTACATTTTAACTCATTAAATATACCGTTTCACTCAAAAGCAGATTATAGAAATAAAATGGTTTAAATGGCCAGTAAATGTAACGTGTGTTCTGTTTTGGGCTACTTTTCACTGTTTCCTGTGTTCATTGTTCACTTTGCTGATAGTTTCATGGTTGTTAATTAGTTTCACGCACCTGTTTCTGTTCGGCTGATTATCTCACTATTTTTTCTTGCGTTAACGTTGCATGTTTGGTCAGTGGTTATCATTCCTGTTCCTGTATTCATTAAAGAATATATATTGAACTCTCCGTCGACTTGTTTACTGACCAGCATATTGTGACAGTAAACAATCAGATTCTTTAATCTCTGCCAGGAC
This sequence comes from Rhinichthys klamathensis goyatoka, assembly GCF_029890125.1. Classification (NCBI taxonomy): domain Eukaryota; kingdom Metazoa; phylum Chordata; class Actinopteri; order Cypriniformes; family Leuciscidae; genus Rhinichthys; species Rhinichthys klamathensis. The sequence continues at coordinate 1,536,452 of NW_026606643.1, forward strand.
TTTGCCTCTGGAAATGGAAAGGAAAAGACACCATTTGAATTCTGAGCCACACTTATGAAAGATTTGCTAATGTTCCATTTTGTGGAGTTCACACCAGAGCTGTTACCACTTATTCAGGAATGAGGAGGATGAAATGTAATAATTAGAGAATCAGTTATTTAAAAAAAAAAAAAAAAAACTCACATATTGTTTGAACTTTCATTTGAATATGGAGGTTTTTCCCTTCAATGTCTATGGTGATTGACACCAGAGAAAGTGCTTTTTCTGTAACAGATGGGCTTCCATATGTGATTCGGCGAATGGATTTTATTAAATAGACCTAAATGCTGCCCAAAATCCAATACTAAAGATTTGAAATGTGTCTGCTGAATATTAAGATGTTTTACTAATAATAAATGATGCATTGCTATAGCTGATGCAGGTCAGATATAAAAATAAGCACTTAATGGTTTAAAATACCACATTAGCAGTTTTTAAAGGTCTTATATACAGGATCAGGTAGTATGTAACACATCAATGAATACATTAAATAAATGATTCTTTAATAAAATCCCTGCGCAAGCAAAAACAAAGTTCATTGACCTGAAAGAAATTGTGGTCCCTGAGAATGTTTAGATTTGGAGATGCGGCTTTGCGCTAAAGGATGTACCAAGTCAGCAATCTCATAGAAATAGAGAGAAAAAAGAGAGCAATAACAGGCAGCTGTCTCACCAACACAGCTCACTAACAGGCCAGCTAGACTTCCCTGAAAAATTTAGATGACTCTACTGAAAAAGAAATGAAGTTGGTGGCGGTAGGGAGACATGTATGAAAATTCATAAAGGCAAAGCCATATGTACACGGCTATGCTATATCTGTCTCTCTTTACATAACATTTGACACAGAATGCAGCTCACATTATGGTCCTGACCTTAATCTGCGATTCGTGACACTTCAGGACTGACTTAATTGGTTGAGTATTTCTATATGTTACAGTTTTTCTCAATCACTTTGGCACAATTCTCGAATTAGAATGTTTTTTCCTCAAAACAATAAGTTCAGATCTCTGAACAGTTTCCTGTTCCCGTCAGATTTAAATTGCTTGTTGATTTTAACAAATTGCATGTTGTGCAAAAGAGTAAGTGCAATTCATTTTCTAAAAGAACTGTATATAAAAAGTCTTGCAAAGTATAGAAAGCAGACAGTGTCAACAAAAATGTTGAACAAACATGAAATTTGTATACAGTATAACAAATATTTCCATGGTGGCTGACACAATGACAAAAACACTTCTTTTTTTCTTTTTCTTTTTTGTGGCATTGGCCAATTTACTGATACGGTACTTGGGGTTTTGAAGCATGCATTAAATGTTTTGGGAGAGTTACAACATTTTGCAGATGCAATAGAGTTCTGATGTTCCAGCAAACAGTTGTGACAATTGAGTTTACAGTTTAGAGAATGACTGACTGACTCCAAAAAATGTGCCAAAGTGATTGAGGAAAACTGTTATACGAATTTTAAAAAGAGGATAGATAGATAGATAGATAGATAGATAGATAGATAGATAGATAGATAGATAGATAGATAGATAGATAGATAGATAGATAGATAGATAGATAGATAGATAGATAGATAGATAGATAGATAGATAAAATCACATTCATCTTGAGAAGGATTGGTTACAACGCTTGCTTTCAATATCATGTTGACATGTACTGTGTGAAATCATATCTCATAAAGTGAGGCTGTGAATTGGAGTTTATAGGCAATTTATGTGAGGGCACCGGGACACCTTGGCGTCAAATTATTATTCTGTTTGAGGCATCTGTCTGCACAGATGTTCAGCAGAAAAGGGGTTATGGTTTAGTACATTTAATTCACATAGAGGCAACGCTTGCTTCTTCTAAGTGTTCAATTAAATTATATTTTTCTGTATTCTCTCTCTCTCTCTCTCTCTCTCTCTCTCTCTCTCTCTCTCTCTCTCTCTCTCTCTCTCTCTCTCTCTCTCTCTCTCTCTCTCTCTCTCTCATCTATGTAAAGTGTGGCTTTACAACCAAGTAAACTGAGGCCATAATCAAAGATGATCAGTTAAAATATTCACTCTCTCTCTCTTATGTATTAAACTTGATCCATTTTATTGAATCAGTTCCTATAAATAAAGCAGCTCAAAAAATGATCAACTGATTCCCTGCATGCACGGACATTTGTGTGGCATTGCATCTTTTTCTAATATACCAAATAGCATCAATAAAAAATATAGCTGAGAGCAGCAATTATCAGGGGTTCAAGAGCTTTAAGGCCTTTAAGCATACACGTAAGGTATTGTTTTATATAGCAAGCATGTAATCACTTAGATCATACATGGAAAGGACAATTTACAGCTAATAAAGCATTTACTAAGGAAATACATGGTTTTTAAAGCCCTTTTTCACCTTTATAACAGTTAAAGTGACAATCCTTGGCCCGATGTCCATAAAAGTTTCCATGCTTCTTTAGGATCATGTGCTGCATGTGCACAATTTTGTGAAGCTCTACGCAAATCAGGGAGGAAGAGGACCAATTTCAGCCATTTAATGGTATTTGCCATATAATCGAGCATTTTACAAATTTTTAACAGTTATAGCGCCACCTATGGGCTGATCTCCTTTAAAGTCTGCATGTTTCTTTAGGATCATGTGCCGCATGTGCTCACCCAATGATGCGAAGTTCTGAATTTTTGTTTAGGAATGATAGGCTTTTGGGTGGACTTGGCCCCGCCTGTTTTCTAAATGACCCAGTTATATATAAAGGCCAAAGTAAAAAATTGTTTTGCTAATTATTGACCTAGAGAGTCCCAAGAATTGTGCCTCAATGGTTTTATCGAGGTTGAGCCAAAAACCTAGGACTGGTTCACAAAAGTTGGTTTTTGAAATTATCTCCAATATTTAAAGAACGATTCGATTGACAGGGGTCCTAGAGGCAAATTTGCTCAGAATGAGGAGTTGTACCTTGCGGTATGAATGACGTGGGCATGTGCCAAAAATCGCGTGGTATACAATCCTTTGCGCACGTGAAAAACGAGAAGTCACCCCCCGGTGGCCGTTTTCTTTCGAATTTCTCACAGGCCTCTAGGGCCATGATTCAAACAGGCCCAGCGAGTTTCATTCCAATCAGCCTCCATTAACCTTGTCTGGTAGCTGATCAAACTTCATTGTTTGCCGCCGGCCGCATTTATTGAGATACGCGAATGTCTTCAAAGGCAGTCTTGGCACCTTGGACGAAGACACCGCATGCCAATTTTCAAGTCACTCAGACTTAGGGTTGCGTAGTTGTGGCAATGTTTATGTTTTTTCCATGTTATAGCAGCACCAAGTGGCCAGTCGCCACATAGTTCTTCACGTGACCACAGAATGAGCTTTTCGATAGATAGAGATTTCGACGGTATAAGACACTTGAGTCTACGTCTAACTGTTTAGGAGTTAAGAGTGATTTCATACTTTTCCCCGTTGTAGCGCCCCCGTCAGGCCGATGGGGCGAGCCTTGGTGACGTTGTAAGCGGTGTGAGTACTATCAGCCCTCAAAGTTTTAAGTCTCTACGACTTATGGTTTAGTCTGCCCGATCACTTTTATGGGAGAATGCTGATCCTTGGAAATTTGACCAATTACAGTAGGGTTTCAGCGCTACAAGCTTGAACTCCTAAAAATAGCTTCAATACTGTAGGCCTTTTATTAGTAGCTTGCAAACTAAATATTTTTTCAAAATGGTAATGAGCGAAGTACAGATGCCGATTTGTGAACAGTCCGGTTCAGAAAGACAGTCTGAATGAATCATTCATGAATCGAAATGATCCGGTTCTCTGACCAGCATCCTCTTATGATCCATAAATGAATTCAGAAGTGCAAATAGCCTACATCTACATGGATAAAAAACAGTAAGTATTTCTTGAAAATATCTATTTTTTGCAGGAAAAAAATCAAAATTGAAAAATTCAAACATTTCAGAAGCTACTCTTGTTTACTGCAGAAAAACATCTGAGTTTGTGTGAATGTTCAGATGCATTGCACCTACATGTTCATCAGCCTTTGTTTTCCCCTCTAATATTATTGTAATACCATGTTTCACAAATCGGCTTCGCACTGTCAAGTTGTCGCTGACTTGAATCCCAACAATCCCTGCCTTTCATGTGTTACTCCTGTGAGGAACCGTTCTGTGAATAGGATAGCGACAAAGCTTTCTCTTTTTTTTTCTCCATGGGAATGCTTCCCATTGATGTGAATATCCCATCCCCAAAGGCCTGGAACTAATCACACTAACGAGTTCACTAAGGCCACCTTCTGCCAGTGATTGGAATCACAAACACCCACCGAAAAAAGAAGAAAAAACATAGCAGCCAAAATTCAAAAATAAAATCGCCAACGCTCTCCGTGAAGGCTAATGAGTAATAAAGTGATAAAACACTTAATCACGTCTTTCTATGCAATGTGGGCTTGTAAAAATGTATGAGCGCATATACACTCATAGTGCCTGACCTTGGGCACTCAGTAGCCCAAAAGCAAAGTACGCTGGCCAAACTAAGAGTGCTGGGAGTTGAAATTCCACTCGCACGCTGCCCTATGGGCGCGGAGGCGGCGCAATGTGGAGGAATTTGAATGTAAATGCCTCTAGAGAGAGGAGCCCCCATGTTGGCATTCAGTTGCTGTCAGGCACAGAGTCTGTGCCAGGCAATCTTCTGAGAGGAGTTGACAATGAGCGCTGTGAGAGAGACGAGGGAACCTAGAGTGTCTGCAGGGTTCCAAAGCTGACACTCATGGTGCATTGTGGGTAGAAGTGCAGACAGGAGAGAACCGAGTACCAAAAGGTGGAGGACAGTCCTGAGGAGCTATATAGGGTGTTTGTGTCAGAACCACTGCTAAAGCTGAACCATTACTAATAGTAAACGCATAACTAGAAAGGGCAGAAATAATGGAATATATCAAATGTTAGCTAACATTAGTCACAAACACACACATGTGTTCAGGGTTATCAAGAGTCTGATTTGGAGAGTTCAAATTCAGTACACTCCAATTAACCCTTTCATTTGGTTTAGATCAACTTTATTTTGTTTATGTTCTCTGTTGTTAATAATAATACCATTATGTTATTATCAATAATATAGTTTCTTATATAATAATAAAAATAATATAATAAAAATAAAATTATATATATATATATATATATATATATTTTTTTTTTTTTTTTATTATTTTCATCATCATCAAGTTCTGTTTAAATCAACTTTATGTTCATATAATAATTCATTGTTATATTGATGATAATAATCATTATGGTTGTGGTGGTGTTGTTGTTGTTTGTTGTTGTTATATTTATTGATAGTAATATTATTGGTAGTAATATTAATACCAATTATTATTATTATTATGCAATTACTATAAAATTGCTCCTTAATTCTGAAATAATATTGCTTACAATATGTATTAAATTATATTAAATGATTATTAAAAATGTACACAAGAGTTCAAATTCAGTACACTCCTATTAACCCTTTCATTACTGTTGCTGTTCTGTAATTGGGGAAAAACCTTTACATTCTTGAAAAAAATGAAATATAAAAATATATTTTCCATGTAATACTAATATTAGCTACTTATTATACTAATTAATGGTTTTAATTTAAAACCCAGCATTTAAAAATGAATGAATGAATGTTTGACCTTGAAATTCTGTAAGATCTACATGATCTCCCCTAAATCTGAGACTTTTGAGAATATGCAAGCGATCTCCTCAGTCCATCGCCTCAATGACTACATAACACACTGATCACTCCGGACTGTGACGTCAGAGGTGATGCACAAGGTCTTACAAAGAGAGACTGCAAATGATCCAGCAAAACTTACCTCTGCAGTGCTGCTCAAAGGAGCATATACACTTCATCACGCACAACTTATCATGTGTATGTCAATCTTAGGAAAATGTCACTGCATCCATCACAGTACAGCAAATATGTAACGTGTCAGTGCAGCAAAAGTTATTGCGTAAAGTCTGGCTATATAAACAGCCTCCTCTTACATTTCACAGTGGAAAATCATGAAATATAATGCATGGCTCTCTCATCCACACCCGTCTAACAGCACTGACCTAGATCGAGTGCTATACACGGGGTATTTTTCTACACCCACACAAAACTGATGCATGAATGATTCGTCTCGTGATATTTAGCTACGTCTATGCACAATTAGTTGCGTGCGTTTATAACCAGCAGTTTGAATGTATGGCAATATTATGTTGCACACAATGCACGTTCTGCAAGATTGGCTAATTGGCGTTAAATGTGGACTGTGAAAATCATAATATTCTTGATCTACTTAGTAGCCTATAGTTAGAAAGGAACTAAGACTAACCTGGAGGAAATTGGATGGTGCTCCGGTACTTGGGACTGGATTTCTTCTGCTCCTCTCCTCACGCGCTGCCAGCAGTCATTTCAAGCGTTGCTTTCATCAGTGAAGGCTATGCGTGTGTAATCGCGGCGGCCACTGTACCACAGCCTACTGTTGTGTGTGTGTGTGTGTGTGTGTGTGTGTGTGTCCCAGTCAAACAAATATCCCGCAGCCGAGGACCGCGTTGTTTGTGAAGCGCGAGCTGAAGGCGCGGAAGCTGGACAGCTCCAGTGCTGAATTCTGGAGAGCAACTTTGCTCTGGAAAACCTACAGCTCTTGTAAATAAACACAGCCCTGCTAAAAGTTGTCTGCTGCTTCAGCCGACGAACCTACTCCCTGTAGATTTGCCAGGGTCCAATGTTCTACGAGCCTCTTCGTGGAACTTGTTTTCAGCCTCCGAAAGGAGACGTTTCATTGGTCTGTTCAAATGACGTTGGCACTGTGAGATGAGAGGAGCCAATGCACAGAATATGGATGGAAAAAAAAACTGCTTTAATTAGAAAATTAACATATATTATCTTGTTGATTTTGTGGTTGTAATACCTAGATAACAGGGTGTACAAGCCAATTAATTTAATAATCATGGTCGGTTAATGTAACACCATCAAATGATGTTTTATTAACAAAGTTCGGGAGAAGCACGTTCAGATAATTAACACGGGTGGAGAGCACTCAGCAATCATGATTAAAACGTGTATATATATGCCGCGTTCCAGGCAACCTGTAACCCGTGTTTTTCCAACCTTATACCTGTGAAAGTGCACTGGAACGGCAGTCAAACCCGTGACTTCCCACCCGTGAACTCGTACTAGATCGATGTACTCCCAGTTACGAGTTCTGACGTCACATAGCCCGCAAAACCATACAAAACAACAATGGCAGCCCCTACGGATGCAGTGTTTCTGCAGGCGGTACACAGTGAGAATACACTTTAGGACAATATAACGTTGCAGTCAAATTAATAATAATATAATAATAATGATAATAATAAACACACGATAATGTATTACAATGTTATGTGTCTGAAACAATAAGTATGTATATACACACACGATTATGTAATACAATGTTATGTGTCTGAAAAAATAAGTATGTATATTGCGCTCAGGTAGTTTGGCGTGACTGGCCTGGAACGCTACAAAGTCGTGAGTCGTGGTTTGAAGTCGTGATTTACGTGCTCAAAAACCTGCCTGGAACGCAGCAATAGACTCAGCAGTCTCACCTCATTTCTCTGACAGTTTAGCAGCGTCCCTCCACCACCCCTTCTCCACTCTTCTAGTCCTAAACCACTTTACATACGGGGGAGTAGGCTACTCTGGGTTCGGGCCAAATTCCGAGCTCGGAGCCCTCCCCCCGGACACCACGCCAAATACGCATTATACTTTATTCCCTTTAATTGTATGTAAGTGTGAACTCGTGAATTTGTCTTAAATATAGGTCAAAGTTAACATACAAAAACATCAAAACATTGTTTGGGTAAACAGATATTGTAAAATATTAATTAAATAAAATTATATAACAAATAAAAGTGTGGCATATATATATATATATATATATATATATATATATATATATATATATATATATATATATATATATATATATATATATATATATCAGTAGCGTAGGCAGAAATTTTATTTTGGGTGGGCCAGTGAAAATGTGAGTGGGCCTATAGTTTTTCATAGAAAAAAAATGACTTCAGTAATAATTAACCTTAGAGAGTAGAAAAATGAATCGACAAACTGCAAAAACAGTTACAGCTTTATATTCGGCAAATCATCATGTTCAACCAACAGAGCTTAATCAAGGCTGGACAAACCAGTGTAGACATTAGACAATAACCTGTCTATTTTATTCAGGCTAGTCAGCAATGCAAAGACAGTTCACCCGAAAATAAAGTAAGCTAAAATAATAATATCGCTATTAGATCGGCGGGTAAACCCGCGTCGGGCTGACCGGGAGAGAGGGAGCAAGAAGCAGCCGCACCTGACTAGCCTTCTTCTGGGGTAATGAGTCTGAAAAACTGGGACTCGGTAGTTGAAGGCAGTGGCGTGTCTTCTTCCTCAACTCTTGCTTTTTTCAAATAGCACATTAAAGAAAGTTGTTTAGCCATTATTGTGGCGCCGACGCCGCTGTGAGTTTTCCTGTCGGAACCCCCAGCAACCATAGCAACCAATAACGTTCCGGAGAGAGGCTTTCTACAACTTGCTTCGACAGTTCCGTTTTATTCGGAAAACGAATTAAACACACACAGCAGTCAACAATAAATCAGGTATATATTAATATATTTTCTTAAATACATTTGAATAAAAATAAACTAAAAATGTATTTTTATCAAACTTGCCTGGGCGGGCCAGTGAGTAATGTGGGCGGGCCAGTGCCGCCCTGGCCCAATACTGGCTACGCCCCTGATATATATATATATATATAAATGCAGATTGCAGATTTGAATGCACCAAAGTTCTCAGAATTCCTCGACTGACCAATCAGAATCCAATTGTCACAATTAAGTTCTGTCTTGTCTGCACCTGTTCTTGTTAGTCCTTGATTGGTTCATCTTCATCTAGAGACCTGAGTTAGTTCTCTCATGTGTATTTATACACTCTGTTCTGTTCAGACCCTTGTCGGATCTCGTTGATGTTTGATGTGGTTGTTTCTGTTCTGCTTGAATTTAGAAAGTCTGTGTTTCACCCTCATCTTCGTTGTGTGCTTTCAGCTACCACCAGAACGTTACAGAATTCCAGAGAGCTCAAAATTCATATTGTATTAAATTAAATGAACGTTTATTTTACAAAACATTTACAAAATGAATTGTCTGATGTTTAAACTTTTGTTAATGGGCCAGTGGGGCACAGTTAATGTTATGATGATACTAAAAAATTAATCAAGATTGTATATACAAATGTACATATAATTATGAATAAGGCAAGGGTGTGATTCATGAGCTGTCACCGCATTTTAATTTTAATTGCCTTTTATATGTTTGCAGTTTAATAGTCCTCCGGTATGACAATTTAATTTTGATAAGTAGTCCATGTCTTTGTTAACAATATGAGGTCATACAATCTGTACATAATTATCTTGAACAAAATTAGGTTGAGGGGTTATCACACATGGTTTGAATAATAAATGATCCTAACACCTCTAATTTGTCACATTTTGTTCTTGTTTGTACAGGTGATAATTATGACCACCAAAAGTTTGTGGGTTACTTTTGAATCGATAACTGTTTCCATACACCTTCATGAAGATCTCAAATACCAATGGGCATCTCATTTTAATCCTGCGTAGGCAGTTATGTCCAACACTTCCCAGTATGTGGTCCCAGTGCATGCTGGGTCAAATGGAGACACATGCATAATTAATGCTGAGGTAAATGCACATTGATCAATGGATGCCCTAGGGACCACTATACCTTACTGTCAAAAAGGAAATCAAAGAGAGGATTGTGCACTCATAAATTAGTCCCTGTAACAAGCCCAAACTCATGTTCAAATGAATATTCCTTTTTGATATGTTGAGGCTAATGATGCTAATTATGCTTTTGTGTGGGGGTATTTCAGCCGAAATTACATGGCATCTGAGGTCAATTGCTGGGTGTTTTCAAAACAGGTTAAGCTGGATCAGCAGCATTTGTGGCAAAATGTTGTGGCATAAACAGTTGAGCTCATCACTCATTTTTTAAAGTAAAAACTGAGGTCACTTAGAATGGAAGTGAATGGGGCCAATTTTTAAAACATCTAAAAGCCGAAATGTGAAATGTATAATAATTTTGAGCACTTGTGTATTTTTCGAGATATAAAGTTGTTCTCGTCATTTTTATGGTTGTTTAAGGGTTTTACGAGGTTTGACATTGTCACGGCAATGGAAATGTACAAAATTGGATAGAACTTTTTTAAACCGAAAATATTTTTTAAACTAAAATAATCTTAATTAGTGTTGGGGGTGACGCATTACAAGTAACGCACGTTACATAATCAGATTACTTTTTTTAATTAACTAAAGTAATGCTTTTAAATTTACAACAAGACATCTTGTTGCTTTTTTTTTTGAAAAGTTACTTTTTCAAATAAGTAATGCAAGTCACTTTATTTTCACATTTATTGACTGACTCCTCTTTTGTCCCCATGTTGAGAGAAATTGGGAGTAAGTAGAGGTATTGTGTGTGCTGTGTAAACATGATGGTTATTGTAGTTCTAGACTAAATGTGAGCAGGCATTTACTCATCTCACTTTTGGTTTGAAAGGGCATTTACATTTGCCAAAAATAGAACTTTTTGTTATGAAAAGGGGCATGAACTGCATTGTTTTATTGTTTTATAATGTTTCCTGGGGTGCACTTGTTTTTTACATCAGATATTGTCATAATTTAGAAATAAAAGGCATTTTTCCTATACCCTGATTTTATCCCTCTGATTTGAACGCTCTGTTGGGCCGTGTATGCTGAGAGACTTCAGTGTAAACGCCCACTGCTGTGATTGGCTGACAGCTTTGCATATGAAATGGCTAGTATTACATGTGGAACTTTCTCGAAAACCTTTAGCACGTTTTTACTATTACAGCTCTCAAAGTTATATAATCATGAAAAGTGTTGATGGCATTATATTTAGATCCATAGCATTATGTTTAGATATATGCATGAATGCACATGAAAGGTTGCAGTGTTTACTTGTGTTTACTAGTGATTTCACGCAGCCGCCGTTTTGAAATGGCTCCGGTTGGAAGAAAACCGGAAGTGTCGCCTTTAATCATAGGAGAGTCGCGAATGCGATGGTGTATTGTTGTGTTTGATGTAGAAATGAGTTATTCTAAAAATGTACATACATTTCTTTCATACGTTAGACTATATACAGTGAAATTAATTTATAAATAAAATATGTTTTTTATATATATAATTCAGAACGTAAAACAAGAAGCAGGAACGAACTATATACATATCGTAAGTTATGACCATAACTATGGATCTATGAGACCGAACGATGACCGTCACCACGGTCTTACCTTGAATGACGCCATTCTTCTGCCCATCCTCGAGACCTAATATCAACAATGTCAGGTGACTGACCTTAGGGGTTGGCTATATAACATCCAGGTGAACCAACCACTTCCTCTTGCCTGGAACGCCCAGTTCGTCCCGAGTGACAAGGGATGGTGACGGTCATCGTTCGGTCTCATAGATCCATAGTTATGGTCATAACTTACGATCTATTTCGACCTCACTCAGACCGTCACCACGGTCTTACCTTGGATGACTTATACCACCAGGGTCACGAGGGATTCATTTAGTCACAGATAATACAGCAGACCCCAAAGAATTCGGATTTGCCACATAAATCCTATAAAATCTAGTAAACGTGTTTGGTCTGCTCCAAGAGGCTGCTGCACAGATGTCTGAGAGCGCTACCCCCTTGAGTGCCGCCCAGGAAGTAGCCATACTCCTGGTAGAGTGAGCCACCAGATCACCAGGGATAGGTAGATTTTGGTTGACATAAGCTTGTGAAATTGTATCCACAACCCAATGAGACAATCGTTGCTTAGACACAGGTTTGCCTGCACACCTCTTGTCAAAGCATATGAATAGTTGCATGTGTGACTGCCGTAATTGAGGAGTACGCTCAATGTATGTGTGCAATGCTCTAATAGGACATAGAGAAGAATTATCTAACCCAGCACCCGAACAAAGGGGATCTGGACGGAAAGCATCAAGCTCAATCACTTGATTTATTGTACTAGGTTTAAGGACCTTGGGTAGAAATGACGGGTTTGGCCAAAGAAAAACCCCCGTTTTTTCCGCCTTCCATCTCAAGCATTCTTCACTGACTGATAAAGAGTGTAATTCACCAACTCTCTTGGCTGAACATATCGCCAGTAGGAAGACTGTCTTCCATGTCAAGAACTTGAGATCGGCTTGCTCCAGAGGTTCAAAAGGTGCTTTGGTCAGTGAGTGTAAGACAATAGAAAGGTCCCAAGCAGGTGCTCTCATACTTCTCCTTGGATGTAAACGGTGTGCACCCTTGAGAAATTGAGACACCAAAGGGTGTTTGCCAATATTTGCACCATCCACTGACACATGAAAGTGGGAGATGGCTGCAATGTAGACCTTTATGGTATTAACTGACTTCCCCGAATCCATCAATGATTGAAGAAAACGAAGAACCAAACTGGTGTCACACTTGGCTGGATCTAGTTGTTGGTCTTGACACCACGTTGAGAATATCCGCCACTTGCTAGAATAGTTACTCCACGTAGATGGTGCCTTAGAACTATTTATTGTCCTCAATACAGCTTCGTCTAAGTCTTTAGAGAGGGGCTAAGCAAGGGCCATACCCACAGTTGTAGTATCTCTGGTTTTGGGTGCCAGATTTGGCCCTCCGCTTGGGAGAGAAGATCGGCTCTCTTTGGTAACTGCCAAGGTTGACCTTGGACCAAACGTACAAGGTTCAAAAAACCAATGCTTTTTTGGCCACCTGGGGGCCACAAGTAAAACCTTGTGATGACCCAACGCTACCCTGTTGAGCACCAGGTGAATCAGAGGTAGGGGAGGAAAAGCGTACAACAATTCCTCCGGCCATTCTTGAGATAGTGCATCTATCCCCAAGGGACCTCCCTGGTTGTTCAGGGAATACCATAGATTGCAATGAGTTGTCTCTGTAGTCGCAAACAGATCGACCCTCGCCATTCCGAACTGACTCCATATGATTCTTACCACTTCGGGATGGAGACGCCACTCTCCCGGGAGAGGTCCAGTTCGAGACAGCAGGTCTGCTGCTCTGTTTGCTACTCCCGGTATGTATACTGCTCTGAGTGATGAGAGCTTCAGAAATGCCCAAGAGAGTAGTTCCTTTGTCACCTGGAGACATCGCGCTGATCTGGTGCCGCCTTGGTGATTGATGTGGTACACTGCAGACATGTTGTCTGTTCTCACCAAAACATGTTTGTTCTGCAACAACGGAAGAAAAGCCCTCAAGGAGAGATGGACTGCCTTGAGTTCCAGCACATTGATGTGCTCCGAGGTCCAAGGGGATTCCCAGAGTCCCCTGATGGACCTGCCTTCCCAAACTGCTCCCCACCCCGTTAGAGAAGCATCTGTCGTTATCACAGATCGCCTTGCTGGGATGTTGCCTAGACGAACCCCTTGTGATGGTAACGTCTTCGTATTCCAAGGGCGTAACATTTGGATACATCTTCGTGTAACCTTTATCTTCACATGCCTTTGTAATTCGGGATGCAAGTGGAAGTTGTTCAACCAACGTTGTAGTGGACGGGCTCTGAGAAGGCCGAGTGGGACCACAGTCACTGCCGCTGCAATCATGCCCAATAATCGCTGAAATTGAATTAACTTCATTCTCTTGTTCAGACGAAATGACTGAGCTAGACTGACCAACTGTTCCACCCTCTGGGGTGACAAAGATGCAGTCATCAGTTGGGAATCCAGCAAAATTCCCACAAACACTGTCTGTTGTCTGGGACTTAGATTGCCCTTTTCCCAGTTCACCTTGAAACCTAGTGACTGTACATGTTGAAGGACCATTTCTGTGTCCTTCAGTACTTGGCTGCGAGAAGGAGCACAAATTAGCCAGTCGTCCAGGTATGATAGAATTTTCAAACCTGCACATTGAAGAGGACGAAGGGCTGCAGAAACCACTCTGGTGAAGACCCTTGGAGACAGAGACAGGCCAAATGGAAGGACCCTGAACTGGTAGACCTGATCTTGAAAAGCAAAGCGAAGAAACGGGCAATGATCCTGACAGATGGGTATGTGGAAATATGCATCCTTTAAGTCTATGGAAGTGAACCATTCTCCCGGTTCTATGGATTCCAGAATTTGAACTGTAGTCAGCATTTTGAAGGGCAATACTTTTATTAATTGGTTCAGCTGCCGTAAGTCCAGAATGGGTCGAAGTCCCCCGTCTTTCTTTGGTACTAGGAAATACTTCGAATAGAACCCAGTGAGCTGTTTGCTGGTACTTATCTGTACAATTGCTTTTTTCTGTACTAAGACTGTGATTTCGTTGGCCAAAATTTGTGCCTGGACTGGGTTTCTGACTATGGTCATTTGAACCCCTGAAAAAGTAGAAGGGCGCCGCCGGAACTGTATCCTGTATCCTGTCTTGATGGTATCTAGAACCCAAGGATCTGATGTTACCTTCTCCCAACTGTCCAGGCATAGTTGGGAGCATTCTCCGGCGACTCCAAGACCGCTATGCCTGGCCTCCCCGGGGTTTAAAACCCCTGGTAGTACGCCTCTTAAATGACCCTCCCCTGACTGGAGTATGAGACTGGTCAGTTTGGGGAGCCTGGTAAAATGGTCTGGTGCCTCGATCATGGAATTGGTAACCCCTGGTTCGCCTTCTGTCATACCCCCAAGTTTCTGAACGAGGAAAGTGTTGGGGCTGAAAGGAATGGGCTGCTCTATGGCCATATTTGGTAAGTCCACCAAATGTCTGCTGAACTGATTCCCTTCTGCGTCTTGCTTGATCAGCAGTGTCCAGCAGAGACTGTGAATCAGTGTGAAATATCCGACCTGGAACCACTGGCATATTAGTCAGGTCCTTCCTAATAGCGTCAGGCAAAGATGTCTGCGCCAACCAGATTTGTTTTCTGGCTAAGATAGCTGAAGACATGGATGCTCCAATATCCCTAGTAAGCTGTGAGTGTGTGATGAGTGCTGTGTCAATTAAACTCATCATATCATGCTCTTCTTTATTAACAACCTTCCTCAAAGCAGCCAGAACTATTGCTAAAGCATTTCCTGATCGAGCTGCTCGGGTAGCTGCATTATACGCTTGGCTCATTAACCGATCAGTCTTTTGGCACTCTTTACCAGGACAACGAGGGTTATCTGTAACCTTATCAGGTCCCAAAGTGGTTAAGGCTGCGATCTCTCGCTCCACTGATGGCATGTTCCCCATACCACTCTCAGGGGGATAATCCAATTTAACAAACCGCCTGCAACCTGCATTAAACTGGGGTGCAGCCTTTGGATTATTCCAGGCTTTCCTCAGCATCTGGGAATAATCCTCAGCCACAGGAATGGACACAGTAGGCTGTGCAGGGGAAATACTCGTCCATACACCTTGTGTGGGGGTTGGAGCTGAAGCTTCTTCCTGAGCATCAAGGCCCAGGGTCCTTGCTGCACTTAAAATGCGTGAAAGAATGTCAGAATGCAGGCTTCCTTCTGAAACTTCGGACCTGGATTCATCTTCCTCATTTTCGCCAAAATCCTCCTCACTACCATAAAGGGAATTATTTGCATGCCGTGACACGGCATCCATAGAATCATCCCTCTTTTCCTGATGTGATGTTAACTCATCTCCAGGAGAGGGTGCAACGGGGACTGCAGATGGCTGCGTGCTTATTGAAGTGTTACGTGTTTCAAGCTTACCAGCTAAGTCACGTAATGCTGCCCATATTTGTAACTGAGTATCGTCCTTGGGCTCTTGCACTACCGTGGCCCTCTCCCGTTTATCTTGAGGCATGTCAGAACTTGGAGACCTGATCGACTCATCAGGCCTCTTGCGTTTGTGAGAGGAACTACTGGGAATCATTTCTTTGCCACCAGTTAAATGTTTGGCTCTCTGCACTCTTTCCTGCAAAGTTAGCTATATTGCAGCTGCACGTGGGTTTTCGATATCATCTAACAGATGTTGCATACCCAAACAGGAGGGACATTCACGGTGCCCATCTCTTGACTGTATGCCAGTTTGGCAAAACCGACATCTTGAGTGACTCATAACAACAAGCCAGAGGTCAAGTCACTCATATAATAAAGGTCTATGATAAGAAAATTAAATAAATAGACAGATTAACTGTAACGAATCACAGTATTTTAATTAATTCTTGGAGTTGAACTGCAAGATTTTAAAACAAACTACCGGCATTTAGTTGAAAAACACAAGCGACAATGCCAATAACATAGATTGTGACGAATCACCAATCATTAAATCAAATCAAACACTTCCTTAAACTGCAGGTATTAGTTAAACATGGTTAACCAGATATCCTTAATATATATATTGTGACGAATCACTTCATACTCATCTTTCAAAATAAGTCTGCGAACAGAACTCCATCACTCTACGTAATTTATCCATCACTCTACGTGCGCACACGCAGTAAACAAGATGGAAAAACTCTCTCCTGCTGCGAACAGCTGACCCAAGAACCAATAATTAATACCTGTAAACAAACTGAAAAAAATAAATAAAGAAAGAAACACTCACCGACGTGCGTTCCGACGACGCGCCGAGAAATTTAAATGAGGAGAAAACCACCTCAATCCTCAGGGACGTGAAGCACCTGCACGAAAATGTGACGGATTGGAACTAGTTTTTCCTGTAATCAAAAATTCGCTCTACCGCGACGGTCTCAGATGAGGCGAGAAAGCCAAGAGGAAGTGGTTGGTTCACCTGGATGTTATATAGCCAACCCCTAAGGTCAGTCACCTGACATTGTTGATATTAGGTCTCGAGGATGGGCGGAAGAATGGCGTCATTCAAGGTAAGACCGTGGTGACGGTCTGAGTGAGGTCGAAATAGATCCTATATTGGATGTTAACATCCAATAGTGTAAATCGCGGCAGCAGCTTCAGGTTGGTAGTCCAAGGCATTGTTGTTTTCGATTTCTGCACTCTCACGAATGCTTTCATCATAACTAACAGTGCGAACACGATGTAAATAAGAGATTTGTTGATTAAAACGGGAGTTTTGGCGAGAGTCTATAGAACTCAGTCACTTATTTGTACAAATAAGTGTACAAATAAAAAACTTGCACTGTTTGATTGACAGTTCCGGCAATTGTAAAGGGAGAGTTCTTGATTGCTTTCTATATATAATTTAATCGCTATTTAAATAACAGATTATTTTCATCCTACTAAGAGAAACAATGTGAAGTTGAGTTGACTGTTAAGTCACTGATTTGATTTACTGACACATAAACAGTGGTTCCTCAAACCTATCCTGGATTACCACCAGACCCTCCCTCATCTATCACACCTGATTCAACTCATGAGCTCATTATAGAGACTGCACGACCTGAAATGGGTGTCAAATATAGTGAGACATACAAAATGTGCAGTGCTGGTGGTACTACTCCAGGACAGGTTTGAGAACCACTTGGCTACACGATTTTGAGACAAAGAACATCTGACTGTACATGAATCATTACATACTAGAAATCAGTGGTGGACGAAGTACACATACCATGTACTTGAGTAAAAGTAAAGATACTCAAGGTAAAATACTACTCAAGTAAAAGTAGAAGTGCTGCCTTTAAACATTTACTTGAGTAAAAGTACAAAAGTATTTGCCTTCAAATGTACTTAAGTATCCAAGTACTTTGATTTTTTTATGGCCATAATGTCCTATTATAATTTGTCACAAGACTCTTGCTTAACTCAGTCTAAGTGAAGACTAATGTCACTCTTGGCACACCAATCTATTAATAAAATGACATTAATAGGTCTGATAGATATATATACTGTATGTATATATATTTGAATTTAATACATTTTTTGTGTGTTTAATTTTGGAGGGAAGGGGATTGTTCCCATAAGGTATAAAACATTTAGAGTATTTACTGTATATATTTTTCTCCAGCACCTGTGGTCATTATTATTAACATCTTAATGTTATGATACATTCACATAAACCTGCACAACGCCATTAAATATATATATATATATATATATACACACACACACACACACACCCACATACCGTATTCACACACGTGTGTGCGCGCACACACACACACACATATACATATATATATTCTATATTCTATGTTATGGGAGCCAATTTCCCTCTGAAATTAAACACAAAAACGTATTAATGCAGTGTTTCTGCTAGGCTAACGTTACTCCCCAGAAAAAAAAGCTATTACATGCAAGTAATTTTAGTGGCAACGTAAGCAATGTACATTATGCGTCAATACTTACCGATAATTGCTGCAATAATAGCTGCTGCTCTCTTTCCCGCTTAAAATCATCAACGAGATTTGTTCGGAACTATTGAGAGCTACACGAATAACGTGACCGCGCGGCGACGAGATCACTGTCACATCTATGTTCACAACTCTCATATTTAACGGCTCTGGTTCGCGCTTAGTAGATACCGCCAAGGCAAGTTCAAAACAAAAGCGCACGCTGTACTGTGATTGGTGGCTCGTTCGACCAGTTACGTTTTTATCCACTCATAAATAAAAAGGAACGACTGATTTTTGAAAATGTAGTAGAGTAAAAAGTAAGATATTTGACTTTGAAATGTAGTGGAGTTAAAGTAAAAGTCTCCCAAAATTTAAATACTTGAGTAAAGTACAGACACGCAAAAAAGCTACTTAAGTACAGTAACGAATTACATTTACTTCGTTACTGTCCACCACTGCTTACCGATAATTGCTGCAATAATAGCTGCTGCTGTCTGTCCCGCTTAAAATCATTGTCAACGCGATTTGTTTGGAACTATTGAGAGCAACACGAATAACGTGACCGCGTGGCGGCGAGATCACTGTCACAACCATCTATGTTCGCAACTCTCATATTTAACGGCTCTGGTTGGTTCGCGCTTAGTAGATACCGCCAAGGCAAGTTCAAAACAATGCGCGCGCGCGCTGTACTGTGATTGGTGGCTCGTTTGAGTTACGTTTTTATCCACTCATAAATAAAAAGGAACGACTGATTTTGAAAATGTAGTAGAGTAAAAAGTCAGATATTTGACTTTGAAATGTAGTGGAGTTAAAGTAAAAGTCTCCCAAAATTTAAATACTTGAGTAAAGTACAGATACGCGAAAAAGCTACTTAAGTACAGTAACGAACTACATTTACTTCGTTACTGTCCACCACTGCTAGAAATCACTGGTCACGGGTCAGGCATTCGAATTAACACAGTTACTTATATGTTGTCGCATTACTGTCGAGTTCATATTGTAAAAGTCAGTTTGCAAAGCCTGCGCCGAAACTTCGACTGATTTACCAAAGAATCCACAGGGAAATGTACCGGATACAAATAAATAATGCTCAACTGAGACATTCACATTGTTAAATTTAAATAACCACATTCCAAGCATTAGGATCCTTTGGTCTCAAAAGTAATGCAATTGGTTACTATTTTAATGGAGAAACGCATTACTTTTAAAAGTAACATTCTCCAACACTGATCTTAACACACATTTTAATGTTTACAAATTGACCCCATTTATTTCAATTGTGAGTGCCTCACTGTAACCCAGATTTGAGCTTTTTTTAAAGAAAAGGAGGGAAAAGTGGGAATTAATTTTTGTTGTCATCAACATTATGACAAAAGTGTTATTGATTGGTTTTAAAACTTGTACTGAACCCAGAATATTGTATTAAAATATTCATCAGCATCTATGATAGCATAAAGCTTGTATATTTTAGTCGGAAGTTGCTGTTTTTTGTCATGGTAAGTGTATAAATATGCATAAATTTGATCATTTGTCTTTGTATTTGCTCTATTTTAAAACACGATCAACAGCTGGTTATAGTTCAGGTTATGTTTTTGTTTTGTCAGGTGGGAAAATGCAACATCTTTGTCAAGTTCATATAAGGTGAAAACATGTCATAAATGCTGCAAGGGCAGCCAAACTCCAGTCTTTCAACAAGTGCTTCATGGGCCCTTTAATATAGACAAATGTTCCTGACAAAAACACAGGCACAGTGGAGCCAGACGCGGTGCTTTCACAACGAATCGCAGGGAAGACAGCATTTGCACTAGCTCCATCACCATTAGCAGCCCATCCACAGCGTGATCTCTCGGCCATTAGTGTTCATTTGGCGGGACTCTGGGGAGGAGCTCGCCATCAGGCTCTCTGCTAACAACCAGATGAATGAGAATGCAACGCCAACAGATACTAGTAATGGAGACTTCTCTTTTGGTGCCATTTGTTGTGGACTGCATATGCCATGGTTCTGACCCAAAAGATAAATATGACACACTGTGGTGTTCTAGCCACTGTTATAAACATTCATTTGCATCACATGTCTGTAAAAGCTTTTTTCCCTTTCTCTCCCTAACGCAGAATAAATCTCCATTATGTTCTATCAACTTTAAAAACAACCAGTACGACATTTTTCTGATCCCTAACTATAAACCCTCAATTTAAATGTCATTTTTTGATCAAAATTTCATGTCAAATTCATGATGTGACTTTCTATACTTAGAAAGTTCACACAAAATTTAAATAAATACTTCTATTCAGTTCTATTCTATTCTTCTATTCAAAATTGTCAGTAAAGACATTTATATTAGAATTATTTCTGAAGGATCAAGTGACACTGAAGATTGTGATTCTTTTTATGTGTTGTGTGCCATCTGCACAATATGAAGTAAAGTGAAGTTTTACCATTTTCCTCCATATGTCACCATAAATAATCAATTCAGTGACATTCAGTGTTCACTATATGGCTAATTCTACATGCAAAATTAAGATATTGATGTTTAATTCTGCCCTGCACAATACCACAAAACATCAATATTTTCAGACAAAATACCACATTATGCATTCATAATCTTGTATAGCATATTTGTGCAGTTATCACTTCTAGACACTCGGGCACTACAGGTGTGATCCATCCTGAAATACTATAATTACTACATGAGGGAATTTGTTTTCAGTTTTTAATACTGAAAGTACAGGCCAAAACCTCTTTCTTAACACCAAACAGCAAGCGAATGAATGGGTTAAGGCTATTTCAGTTCACTGCTCCATGCATTTATCGATTTCAAGAAGTGACGTCATGGATGCTGTCTGTGATTATGGTGAATTGTGACTAACACAAAGCTTTGGCAGAGTTAAAGTAACAGAGAACAGCACAGTTTTGATAAACAACCAAAACAAAATACAATCTTATGCTTTTAGCATCTGAAAAAATCACCACCTTTATTTTCTTTTTAAATATTTTTATAATTTGCTCGTGTGGTTGCACTTTATTAATCCTATTTTTATTTTTTAGGTGTCAGGCTGTGCCAAAACTGCCTTGCATTAATTTATCTCCTGCTGTAATGGTTTTAGTCTAACGCCACAAGGAAAAGCAGGGCAAAACTGTAACGAAAAATGAATGAATTCAGATCTGACACACTGTGAGCCACTGCTGAAAAAAAGAGCATGATTTTGATGCCAAGTTTGTTGCCTAGCAACTCTCTCTCTCTCTTCCTGAGTTTAGTCCTGTCCCATTTGTTAAAAAAAAAAAAAAATGTACCTAGCAATTCCCTTCTAGGTAAAACTTACAAGTCAATGATGTACTAAAACTGGGAACCTTTTCTTTTGCGTTATTCGCATACAGATGACAACGTTGTCCGAACCAAGCCCCGTTCACATGATCTGCGAATATGACTAAAAACGCTGTATTATTAATGCCAGGCCAGTAGCTGGCGATATCACTTTGTAAAGAAACTACCTATAGACTGAACACGTAATATGCATGCTCATGATGCCAAATTCACAGTTTTGTAGATTACACAGAGATGATAACAGTATTGTTTTCAAAAACTTGCACTTTGAAATCCGTTTTCAAAAGTTTGCATTTTCATTCCACCAAAACGCAGTTGTCGTTGTCACGTCTGCCAGCCGGAGTGCTTATTATAGCCAACAGAGGGCACTCCTTCTCATCATGGACTGCATTTCCCATAACCCATTTCCAGGACTCATTATTCTTGATAACTTTCAACTGTTTCTCATTACCGTTGTTGACTCGGCCTATATGTGTATTCACTCTTTCATTGTGAAGTCTTGTAGGTGCCACTGCATTTCTAAGCGCTTTCTCTCTGGTTTTCTGTGTAATGACTTTCTGCCTGGTTTCCTGGATTTCCCTGTTTGCCTTTGTTTTTCTGCCCTGTTGCCTTTTTATATTATCTGCCCTGTGTTTTGAGCTATGCCTGTTTTATGGATTATGATTCTGGATTGCCCTAATAAAACTGCATTTGGATCCTTAACCTGTGTGTGTCAGAGCAGTTTTGTGACAGTTGTGTAAATGAATGGCCAAAACGATTTTTAGTTGAAAACGGTGTTGTGTAAATGCCTCCTAAAACTCATTTCTCATGCTGTCCTTTCTGGGAGATCCAAATATGGTAAAAAGTGACATCGCCAACTACTGGCCTGGCATAGCCTGGCCAACTACTGGCCACACATTGAGGACGCAATGAGTTGAATATTAATCTTTCCAAAACCAGCCCGAACACTAAGCTGGTAGTTTGAGTTGGTTTGTGACAAGAGAAACCAGCTAGATAGCAGCTACCATCAGGATTTATGTCACACGTTAATATTCAACACCTAATCCTCAATGTGTGGCTTCTACCAAAACAAGTCAAATTAAATCCTCAAAATGTCATTTTTCCAGTTCTACTGTAAAAAAAAAAAAAAAAAATTGAGTAAACTAAACTTAATTTGCATGAATATCAAATATTTGAACTGACAAAATAGGAAAAAAGAAGAAAAAAAAAGTTATCTCAACTTTTGGGAGTAAGTAACACTCAAAATATAACAATAATATGAGTTTTGAAGATGTAACGGTCAGTGCAGTTTCCCTGCTTTTTCAGAAGCTGAATATGCCTTCCTGCTTGGCCTAATCGAATGGCTTCGTAATTGTATTACGGCAGCAATGCTGAAATTTGATAGAGTCAATGGCAATATTTCCTCCTTTTCCTCTTCATCCTGATTCCTGCCACAGCAGTCCAGTAGTGCAAAAACCTCTTGTGAGGAGACGCTTTGTGAGGCCACATAATTCAGAGGTACGCTGTTTTCACCAGAGACATTAAGACTTAATCAGATGAATATTAGATCATGATTATGCCCTTGTTATTATCAGCAGATATTTCCACTAGGCAGGGCAAGAGAACATTTGTATTTATAACCACAGATATAGGAGACCGATATATGACAATAACCCTTTATCAGTATGAATAAGAATTTAAATATGAACAAAAAACATTAAATGATGAATAATATGATTTAGCAATATGGTGATTAATTCCTAAGCCAAAAACTAATATTAAAAATTGTGTTTCAATTATATGATGCTATACTGTCTGAGAAAACCTTGCCGTCGCTTGCCACCAGCCTTTTCAGTCTCTAATATCATGGCAACACATTATACTATCATGTTACTCAAGGAAGTTTTCCAACAGATAATTCAAAGACTGTCTTGGGAATGAAACACCAAAGTTGTTCCATGAGTGGGCGTTTGTCAGTGACTCACTGCACAGATAACAACCAGAAAACCTTTAAGATTTATTTATTTATTTAAATATGCTGTTGAGTTCATGTTTACAAGGAATTGTGCGGCACATTATTTTCCTCAGAGTAATTGGGGACAGATAGTAATATATCAGTTAGTCCAGTCTCTAATTAAGACCTTCCCATAAGGTTTATAATTATACGTTGTTATAAGTATGTTTATAAGACTTCATGGTACTGATTCATTCAAAAAGGTGTAAAATGACAACAAATATCATCGTTGACCCATTTCCTTGAGCTGCTAGACTACCCCATGTGGGTTTCCCCCTCAGTTCAATCTGGCAAAGTGTTTTATTTGCACCTCTGGAGGTGGAAAGCTGTTTATAAACTCTCCGGCACAACTGCCTCCATCTGCCTCTCCCCGGCCGTCCGCTATAGATCAAACCCAATGGATCTGTCTGCAGTGATTTGATTGGAATGGTGACATAAGCTGGATTTGGGAATGTATGACCTTGACAGAATTTTATGCAGAGCTTAAATGCAAGACAGTTTGGCAAGATGACCTGACATTCAGCCAGTGTGGAGGACAGATATCCATTAGAGGTGTTAGAAAGGATAGCCCGGTCAGTTCCATTCTTTAATTAAATGTGATGGCCTTACAGTCAGAGAGTTAGAACACGGAGCAGCATACTTATTTTAGTTTAAATCAGAAAGACACAAAAACCATACAAGGTAAAAAAAAAAAAACATTTGATTTTAGTTAGATACATATAAAAAATATTCATAATTAAAGGATTAGTTCACCTCAAAATGAAAATTACTCACCCCAATGCCATCCAAGATGTCCATGTCTTTCTTTCCTCAGTGGAAAAAGTATATAAATGTTGTTGTTGTTTTTTGTTTTGTTTTAAATGGCCGATCGTTTCGCTAGATAAGACCCTATTCCTCAGCTGGGAACGTGCAGAGCCGTTTGAAGCACTTCATAGCCCTTTGAAACTGCATTGATTTGGACTTCAAAACGTTGGTTGCAATTGAAGTCCATTGTGTGGAGAAAAATCCTGAAATGTTTTCCTCAAAAAACTTCATTTCTTTTCCACTGAAGAAAGAAAGACATAAACATCTTGGATGGCATTGGGGTGAGTAAATTATCAGGACATTTTGATTTTGAGGTGCTAATCCTTTAAGATATACATATTAAACAAGGAGTTAAATTGGGATTTAAATACAATTAAAGCAAAGGAAAGAGAGTCTAAAAGAAATAATATAACTGGGTTAAGCAAAATACATTATCCATGAGACATTACCAAGCCTCCAAGAGCATTTGCAAGGCTATTTAAGGCATTTGCAAGGCTCCAACATTACCAAGCCTCTCCAGAGCATTTGCAAGGCTATTTATGACAGAATCAATAAAAGCTAATATGGAAATATAATTGTTCAATTTTGGTGTTCTCTGCAAATTGATTATAATCATTAGGGACAGCAAATTTGAAAGCAGAACAGCCAGAATGTTTTTATTTAAGATGGATTCAAAAGGATCTAATGATGCAGATTTTATATATATTGGTATTATTACTGCACATACTATTCACAAAAATAATGAATGGTCCAAACAAGTTTTGGATGTGTCCACATTTTCACAGAAGATGGTCTTGGTGGTGTTGGGGGTGTATCAAAGCATTTGTGCAGGATTTTAGATTAATGCCTCGGGCTCGCACTACTTCGAAAATCGTCATGCTCTGGATGTTTTCACAATCCATACCTAGAGGCAGATATGTGGTTTTCGGCTCATATTTAAATCCATGGGCTTTTAAATGTATTTTTGGTTTCACTCACTGCCTCTGAAATCAGATATGTGAGAGTGGGCAGTGGGTAAGATGTGCCAGCTGTGTCGGCCCCCTTAATGTAGCAAACTGCATAATTTTTGTCACATCACCATACTTTTTTTTCTTTCTTGCTAATTGGAGAAGGTCTAAAAATATAGCAAGTTAAATTGCCAATCTATAAAGCCATGAATTACATAGCTGAAGATTAGCCATGAAATATTATTTATATGGGATAAATCAAGTCAGATGATTTTGGGTAAACTGTCATTGGCTCAAATAGCCAATTAAGTCCAAACAAAAAATATTATTTGTAAAGACCACATGAACTAAATTAAAATATTAAATCTTTGAAAGAATTCATACTTTTATTATATAAACATCTGAAATATTTTACGCGTTTCTGACACGTGTTGTAATTGGTAGTCCATCTGACCAATCAGAGCAGAGTTGACCAATCACAACAGACTGGACCTTCTGACCAATCAGAGCAGAGTAGACCAATCACAACAGACTGGACCTTCTGACCAATCAGAGCAGAGTAGACCAATCACAACAGACTGGACCTTCTGACCAATCAGAGCAGAGTAGACCAATCACAACAGACTGGGTCGTCTGACCAATCAGGCCAGAGTTGACCAATCACAACAGACTGGACCTTCTGACCAATCAGAGCAGAGTAGACCAATCACTACAGACTGGGTCGTCTGACCAATCAGAGCAGAGTAGACCAATCACAACAGACTGGACCATCTGACCAATCAGAGCAGAGTTGACCAATCACAAAAGACTGGACCATCTGACCAATCAGATCAGAGTTAACCAGTCACAACAGACTGGACCTTCTGACCAATCAGAGCAGAGTAGACCAATCACAACAGACTGGACCTTCTGACCAATCAGAGCAGAGTAGACCAATCACAACAGACTGGGTCGTCTGACCAATCAGGCCAGAGTTGACCAATCACAACAGACTGGACTTTCTGACCAATCAGAGCAGAGTAGACCAATCACTGCAGACTGGGTCGTCTGACCAATCAGAGCAGAGTAGACCAATCACAACAGACTGGACCTTCTGACCAATCAGGGCAGAGTTGACCAATCACAACAGACTGAACCATCTGACCAATCAGAGCAGAGTTGACCAATCACAAAAGACTGGACCATCTGACCAATCAGATCAGAGTTAACCAATCACAACAGACTGGACCTTCTGACCAATCAGGGCAGAGTTGACCAATCACAACAGACTGGACCTTCTGACCAATCAGGGCAGAGTTGACCAGTCACAACAGACTGGGTCGTCTGACCGATCAGAGAATGAGTTAACCAATCACAACAGACTGGGCCATCTGACCAATCAGAGCATGAGTTAACCAATCACAACAGACTGGGTCATCTGACCAATCAGAGCATGAGTTTACCAATCACAACAGACTGGGTCATCTGACCAATCAGAGCATGAGTTAACCAATCACAACAGACTGGGTCATCTGACCAATCAGAGCATGAGTTAACCAATCACAACAGACTGGGTCATCTGACCAATCAGAGCATGAGTTAACCAATCACAACAGACTGGGTCATCTGACCAATCAGAGCAGAGTAGACCAATCACAACAGACAGAGGCTCTCAGAAAGGAGTTTCGAGAGAGACCTAGTCTTTGAACAAACTATTTTCAGACTCTTTGGGGCTGTTTACACCTGGCCACTTCATGCGTTTCCTCAGTTCGGATAGCTATCTGATTTATCAAAACGATTCCATTTACACCTGGTCACATAAATGTGTTTTTGCAAAACGGATATAAATCCGATCTTCAATTCCTGCGCTATATGCAGATTTAATGGAGTGCACGTCACCGAAAGCAACCGATATGAGCTGCATTTTATTGATCATCAGCTAATTTCAAAATCAAAGACCGCAATAAGAGAGAGCGGCAACAGCCCTGGTAAGATCATTTCGTTTCTTTACTTTTAATGAAGATGATTGTGTGTTAAGCGTCTGCGACTTACTTTCACTTTGATTTGCGATAGTTTGCACGTTGGCTTGATGAATAGATGCTCAGCTGCTCATCTGCGGTAATGCGTGTTGCAATAGCATCGTCATATCTGACTATAACATGACATATAGCCTATATAACACGCTCTCACACGTTTATTTTTTAGCATTTTTGGGAGGAGTGAATTTACATATGTGGTTTCAACAACCAGATGCATTTACACTTGTCCAGTTTCGTCTGGAATGCGGCCCAGGCCACCTCCTGAAGTGGTTTGAGCGATCGGATTCAAATCCGTCTCGAATGCGTTTCGGAGGGCATTTACACCTGGTCCTTTCACGATCGGATAGCTATTCGATCACAGAAAACGCATCAAGTGCCCAGGTGTAAACAGCCCCTTTTAGAAATGAGGTGATTTACAATGGATTCATGTAAACCTACAGTATTTATAGGAGACCAGAAAATAAAATTAGGAACCTTTAAAATAGCATAATATTATGGGCACTTTAAAGCGAGCTGAAGGTGGTTTTAACCAGCGTGCTCTGAAAGGTGTCTCTTAGCAGCACAGGATGAGGAGACTGAAAACTAGACACTGTCATAACCTACTTGTGCTGCCCGGGCCTCTGAAGACGTGCATGAGCTGATTAATTAGAAATGAACTGACAACGAAGACAAATCCACTCTCCTCCATGCAGGCCTGAGGAAGGGCTCTCGCTTTTTCTGTGCCTGAATGGAAATGAGGCTTGTACATAAATCAAAACGCAATCAACTTTTTAATCTCAGGGAAATGTGAATTTTAAAACCGCCCCTCAATAATGCTAAGGTGGCTTTCTAATCCTTTAGGTATTTTGCATAAAAATTATGCCGTCTACATCTTTAATTTATCATGACAGCACTTCACAAAGCTTACAGTTTTATAACAGGAGGTGCTCTTAAAACCTTAAGTGCATAATGGAGTGAAATGCAAGAGGGGAGGGAGGGAGAAGGGAAGGAGAAATGAGGAGAGACATCAACAATCATAAGCTGACGTCAATACCTCACACAGTTTACTGTAAGACACATCCCTATCATACTTCGGCTAAAAGCATATCTGTAATACTCATATTAAGAGCTTCCTTTCAACCCTATTAGACTACTTACCTAACAGCCATACTATAAAAGGAGAGACCGACACTACCCAGCTACGCTTGGTCTTTATAAGCATCACAATGACTGATGACTTTGGATATACGCCTACGTACATCCCAGTAACTAAAGATGTGTTATTACATATCCATCCTATTATAAATCATGCTTTGCAAAAGGTCACTGAGAAAACTTCCTCTGTTTTCCATATGAAAGTGGAAAATACCTGACGGTGCTCTGTCGGTGTCAACCGCAGCTACACTACTGGACCAAACGAGCGGAAAATACACAATTAAGCTGATCTGATTTCCACCTCCGCACATCCTCAACAATTAGGCTCCACAGCGGATGTCCCCGGAGATGACTCCACGCTATTGCAGTCATCATATACTTCACTGTGGCAAACTGACGGGAAGCTGGAAAAACACTGAACGGATTGAGGTTTAACGGCACATTATAACAGTAGCCTATGAGGCAGATATGGTAATTAGACACGCTTTAGTGCTTGAGACGTGCTGAAACAACACATATAATAAATAGTCAGACCAAACCTGTGGTGCACTTCAGTTGGAATGACTGTATATATTATTCATAAGTCTTGTTCATGAATGAGACTTGGGTGCGTTTCTATTGAGTTTGGCCAATTATGGCAGCCAATTATGAGCGCTAATAGGTTACTCCCCCGACAAACGTTACAAAACGGAATAATATAATGAGAATGACTTTGAGGGGAAGAAGCTTAAGTAGCTAAACTCAACATGGAGGTGTACATTTGGTGGAATCTTGAAGACCCTGTGAAATCTGTGAAACCTGTGCTGTTTTATCCTGTGTTGATGAATTTATTGTGCAATAGCGCTTGTCCACTTTTTCTGTGGCCTTAGGACCATGTTTAAATAATGGCACAAATACCAGTATATTAACTATCGCAAACCTATAAATCACCTTGATTCGTTTAATGTTCGTAAATGTTCGTTTAAATACTCTCCCATAAATTTTGCGCCTGAAAGGGAAACTCCTACAAATGCATAGTCGGCCGCAAAGATAACTCTTTTATCTTTAATCTCTTTTAAAGATAAGCCTTTTCAGCGCAAATTTTTCACTGCGTGTCTTTTGTAAATCCTGACAGTAGTTGTTTTAAGCCAAAAGAGGGCATAAGCTGTTAGTAAATCTGGCCCTTATACTGTAAAAAAATTAATGATTAATAAGTTATGACAACATGTTTTTACATTGCTTTAACTCATCAAAATAAATTAAGCAATTTTCAACTTTTTTATAAGTTACAGAAGATTCAACGCTTTTTTAAGTCAGTTTAATGTAATTTAAGTTGAAATGACTTAAACATCCAAGTTGGTTATACTTAAAAATTTCAGGCAACTTTTATTTTTCTCATTCCTTTTTCTAATAGGGATTTTAAAGTCTTCAATAACGAACCAAACCAACCTGCTACGAAGTGAATAACAACATTACTTTTATTCGTAGTAACAAAACAAAAACAAAAAAAAATGAGATAAAAAGGTACAAGACTGCATTCATAAAGGCTTTGTTGAAGGAAAGAACTACAATCCAATTAAGCATTGCGAATGACATAATTAAATAAAAAACCTGGTGAAATATAAAACTATTGACTTAAAGATGCAAAATATGCATATGCACATAAAAATATTCAAGTAGTTTAAGAGCATAAAGGGAGACTGACTTACGAATAACGTCATTCGCACTGGTGCTAATGCTAAAGAGTTCTTCTGGTGCAATTTGATTGCTGCAATGCTCTAATTGGAGATTTCTCTGCAGAATCATGGGTAATGTAGTTTTTCACAATTCTGCTGTTAAACATAATTATTTAACAAATGAGTTGAAATAATAGGGGCAGATGGCTTCAACAAAAGCATAAACCATTGCCAACCGCTTATCTCACAGATCTATATTTTATAAAGGATTATAAGTTATGTTGTATTTCTAGAAAGCATTTGATTGGGGGAAAAAAAAGTAAATGTATAATGAGTCATTAATATTTTGGTCCATTATAATAAGAGGAAGTCTGTTCATTTTAAATGTGTAATTCCACTAAAGTTAAATATGCATGTCAAAATTAAAAGCATTAAATGTTGTCAAAATTAACTAACATATAGAGGTGACCTCTAACATACAAATTAAAAGTCACAAAATGAGCAGTGTTGGGGCTCTTCAATAGCAGGATTGAGAAAACACTGTTTGTGCCATATCCAACTACTTGTTGGGGCATTACACATTTTTCTAATCTCACGATCCTATTCTTGTTATGGAAATTCCATAGAAGATGAAAAATAATGATCTTTTTCCAGGGCATGACAAAATTACTTGATATCATGTTATGGGTTTTTTTTTGGGGGGGGGGGGGGGGGGGGGTTGTATGGCTGTTTCTTGAGAACAATCTCTTTCCATGAACTTTGCAACTGAAAACTGAAAATTAACCAGGAAATCTTTTCCAAGATAAATAAGATGTCTTGAGTTACCAACCAAAACACACCAATAAAACGCTATTGCAATAATATGTATTTGAGGAAACTGGTCATGATTTTTCACACAAAAAAAGAAAAAAAGGATTTTTAGGGAGGCTGCTATTAATTTACAGCCTAGTAAAAATGTACTTGGAATGTCTACATTCAACAAAGTTAAAAAGGATGAATATTAAAAGTTTTGATATGGGATTTTTTTATTGTTCATAATACACGCATAATAGCTGTAAACAGCACACATCCACAAAATAGCTTGGCTGGGATCACCGGCACAATGTTCGACAAGAGAAGAGGAAAATGAGCTTCGAAGGAATAACATTCATAAAGACGAAAGAAAAAAGCCCCCAATCCATTATCCAACTAGAGTAAATGCCCCAGATGTCATGTAAAGCCTGCATGCACACTATAAAGACAGAGCCAGATTGGGCCCAATGAATGCCAGAGCTCACCCTAAGGATATGTCTCAAGTAAAACAAACAACCACAACCCTATAAATACTTTACCAGAATAAAACTTTTATAATGGCTTTCTTATTCATGCTACAGTGCTTTTGAATAGAGGTAAAACAACTGCCTGCTTGCCCGTGATGCTCAAGGTTGATTGCATTGTTTTTCATTATATCCTCTAATGCATTTTGTTTATGTTTCTGGGAACTCAAGACATAAAAGACATTGCTATCTTTAATGTGGTCTGCAAGTTCACACCCTATTTCTGCAATTGAACGTTTGCTTTACTGCCATGTCTTTTATTCAGTAAATCTTTAGAGTTTATTGATCATCATCCTCTTGTCCTTTTTCAGTAGAACAGACTGACCCTTTTCTCGCAAACAAGAGCAGCTCTCTCTGACTTATCTACGAATATTGTCAACCGTCACTTCCTGGAAAATTGGCGCAAAATATCTGTAATTAAAACGTCTCAGAGCGAGAAGACGAAATGTGATAAACATTATCATGTTATCTTGCGTTCTTGTTGTACAATAAGATCGTCCGCTGGTTAGTCCAGTTATCCAGTCAGTATTTTGTTGCAAATCGAGGGATTTATTCAGTAAAATGTTTCATCGTAGTTTATGCGCATGTCTTCTTATCGGATAAACATTTTTATCTGCCTCAATTGAGCTCATGAGGTTTTTAAAATATATGTGCACATCTTGGCGTTTCCATCCAGCGATTTTTATGTGATATCCAAAAATGGATGTAGGTGGATGTAATTTGCCATGGAATAAATATGGACAACTCTTTTTTATGGAATATTGCAGTATTTATTATAGGTAAATAATTTATCTGTGGACATGTTCCCTAATTTTTTATCAAATTAAGTTCCAAAATAGTTCCAAAATAAAAGCATGTGCTTATTGACATAACATATTGTAAAAGAAATTATATGATCAATAAGTTATAAGAACATATGTTTTCACGTTGCTTTAACTCAAACTAGGGTTAAGAAATTTTCAAAAAACTTTTAAGTTATACATGAATCAACTTATTTTCTCACTCACACGCGAGTCCCGGGTGGAGCTCTCGGCATCTTGAAAACGCCACGCTGATATTGATCATCGTTTTAGTTCTCCTTTTGTCCTAAAGTCTGCTTGTCATGGTCCATAATGTTTGAACTAAACAACAACAGCATGAGCGTTGACGCTAGACGTAACACAGTTGTCCACGTCTGTCACCATGGTTACTATGGCAGTAAGAGCGGAAACCATGCAGGGATAACGCAGATATTACGTCATTGACAGGCAAGTGAACGTGGACGAGCCATTATTTAAAATTGGAATTTCTCTGAAATTAAAAATCTTTGGGAACTTTTGGGATATTGCAAGTAAACAACTGCCGGAAATATATCACACTGTGCAAGTGATTTTTGGATATTTTATTACAAAAAGATGATTGCTAGCCGAACCAGGTTACTGTGCCATTAGCATCAAAAACGTCCTTGCTTTGACTGTCCTAGAGCTGCAGCCACAGGTAAAGTCAGTAAATATGAAGAATGTTTTCTCACAGAGTAATTCTTAACTGCGAATGTCTTGAACTTTTTCCTCATCATTCCTTACTGATTATCATAATGACATTGAGTAAAAACACCATATGGTCAGGCACTTCAGTTTAAATGTCACTCTTTGTCTGTGGAAAGGTCTCTCTGGCTTGACAGCAGTTTTAATAGCACAGGATTTAGTTTGGGCTTCTTGATGTAGATCTCAAAGCCTGATATGTTTTCCTTTCATCCAGATGAAGTTTGAGTGGAAGTTAACCACAAAGCTTCATCTGAGAGAGTTGCGTCATCTTTTTTTGCAGGGGTGTGCAAATTCATTTTTAATGGTTGAATTATCTTGTCACAGCCTGTCCTGAACAGGCACTATCCACAAGTTATTGTCAAACTGAAATCGAATAAACTGTGTGATGCAATACATTTACAGCACGATTTCACTGTGGGCAGGGCTACCCAAGTGCAACACAACAGAAATAACATCTTGTCTCTCATCACAACTTGTTATATACACCACTGTTCAAATGTTTTGAGGCAATGAGGTTTTTTATTATTATTCTGTTTTGTTTTTTAGAAGAAATTAATTCCTTTATTCAGCAAGGACGCATTTAAAGACTTTCGTTTCTTCGGAAATCTTCAGAACCCAAATTGACAGCTTAAGCAACTTCCACTTTTAAGCCCCTAGAAATGTAAAGACATCATAAAAGCAACATGTGACTCCAGTGATTTCACCTCGATTTAATGAAGCGACACGAGTGCTTTGTTTGCGCACAAAAAAAAAAAAAACATAATTTAACACTTGATTTGCAAATTATTAATCTCCAACAAGGGCTGGAGAATAATATTTTGTAAATAGCAAAGACGATACGACAATGAACTGAAACAAACTGAGGGCTTCAATACACAGGCTAAAAAATTCCCCAAACAAGACCCAGGTGAACATAATAAGAAATCACGGAAACCAAGCAAACAGGAACTAAACACAGGAACCACAACATAGGAGTCTACAAACAGAACATAACCATTACACACAGGAATAAATATATTACAATAGAAAACAGCTCATTTAAATTGTAACTGCAATATTACAGTTTTAACATAAGAGACGTCTTTCAAAAACATAACAAATTCTTACCAACCCCAAACTTTTGAATGGAATAGACTTTATGTCGAACATCACTTGAACAAACAGGAAAACAGGTCTCGTTGCATCCGCTTGTTGGAGAGTGTTAACGGCTGTATTACTGACAGCGATATCTATGGATTTTTAAGGTAATCAGCTAACCTAGCTAGTTCATTTTATTGTTGCCATTTTATTCGATTAAATAGCCTATCTAAATGTCACGGAGAAGTAGGCTTGCTGCGATAGTCGGTGTTGCCGGTGTTACCGGTGTTAGCCGCAACAACAGTTACATCACTCACCCACCGCGGCACCGCCCCCCACCATCATATTGATTATGATAATAAAAAAAAAATGTAGTGCAGTTTGAGAACAGACTCTGCAATTAAAAACTGATCGTGTCTGCTCAAAGCAACGTGAGCTGAACAGATCATCAGCAGGAGACAGTTTTCTTTTATCACGAGAGTGAGGAACTGACTGACAAGACAAAGACAGAAGATTTGGTTTCAAAGCCAAATGTAGCCTATAAGCGCCTATTTGGCAATATTTTGAATTTAAACCCAATGCTAATAGGGAACCTGCAAAGGATTAGGCTGTGTTTGTCTAGTTGTTGTTTTTTTTTTTTCATTAAGAATAATCCCAGCAAACATTTGGACGTTTAATGACCGTTGAAAAGACGTCTCTCCAACACGGCCCGTCATGGTTGAAAAATAGTTCCAAAATGAAAGTTGAACGGACGTCTTTGACGTTAACTGTTCTGTGTTACATTTTTTTTTCACCGATTTATGCCACCAACTTCCATAGGATTTAATTGAAAACGCTCGCTCTGCTTTTATAAATGCCCTGTGCAAATTAACGATTTAAAAGCTAATAGGCTACGTCACACCTCGATTAACCAGTGGGAAAATGTCCTCACCGTCACATCCCTAGTGAGAAGAAGAAAAATAAGAAAAAAACGTTAGATATCAATCTACATATGCGATGGACATGGTTATGCTCATCTTTGCTTGCTCCTTTATCTTGAGTAAAACAGCTCTATATTTAACAAAACACGTAGAAAAGACCCGAACCAGAAGTGATGTGACCTGTTTTACAGAATATAGAAGTTTGTTGCACATAACCCCCATGTAATTTTGTCCCACATCAAAGCCTATATATGTTTTTGTCAGTTAAGGCCTAATTATGGATTTTTCTGCATGGCAGGGTCACCAGAATAACAGAACATTCAAATCTTTGGAAGAGAGAAAAAGTCATTAAGGTGCAAGATGGATGACACAAAATCCAGAGAAATACGATGAACTCCATCTCATCGTCCCCTTGCTCTACTGTTCAAGGGTCCAAACGATGCCATAAATTTCCCACCATTATTGATCTCTTGTCTTTTTCTCAGGAAGTAAACTAGAGCAGGAAAAAGGCTCTCTCTGTTTCTCAAGCCCCTGCTTTGAGTAGTTTGTGTAACGGCACCTGACAGATAAAGAGTTTCAGAGAGCCACTCTCACAACGTGCTTTGTCCTCCACTCCACCATCAATAAGAACAAGAGACACTCTTGCTAATTCTACCATCATCACTTTGCTTTTGTAAGGTTTCCAGGGCTATATGTACATATGTATGGCACTTAAGGGAATTACAGGAGATGAAGGGCCAATCAGAGAACCCATTCAACTGTCACGAGACTGTAAAGTGTCCGTCAATAAAACTGCATCAATTAGACAGGAACCTTAAAGGAACAGGTCACCTAAATAAATAAATAAAAACCCACCCTCATGTCTTGCCAAACCTGAATGAACTTCTTTCAAATAGATTTTGTTTTTAAGAAAAAATGCATGAGGACTGAAGCTATCAAGCTCCGTAATAACAAATAAACACACTTGTCTTGTAAGTGCTCTTTATGACTCAGACAACTATATTTCATGTCCTCTATCCCAAACAGCGGTTTAATGTGAAGAACAGACCATTGTTATTCACTGAAAATCTTGTTCACGAGAGAAGAAGTGGAATTTGTGAAAACGGTTTAGATTGAATCTGATTGAGTTTTTGAGTTAAACTCACTCACTCAAATTTCAGTCACACAAA
This sequence comes from Rhinichthys klamathensis goyatoka, assembly GCF_029890125.1. Classification (NCBI taxonomy): domain Eukaryota; kingdom Metazoa; phylum Chordata; class Actinopteri; order Cypriniformes; family Leuciscidae; genus Rhinichthys; species Rhinichthys klamathensis. The sequence continues at coordinate 1,572,651 of NW_026606643.1, forward strand.
GCTATTAAATGGCTTTAGAAGACTTGGAATTTAACACACAAGAAGTCAGGTTCACTTAGTTTTATGATGTTTCCTTATCATTTTGGAGCTTGACAAACGAATTCGTAGGAGTGAGTACGAGGTGGCTAATTCGTACGAATTCCCCAGTAATGGGGGGTTTAGGGGCGGAGTAATAGGTCATTCGTACGCATTCATACGAAATTGGGCAACTCGTAAAATATGTACGATTTAGCAAAAGGAGGTTGTATCAATTCGTACGAATTAGCAACCTCGTAAAATACGTACGAATTGCCGTGAGATCGGGTTTGGACAAACCCAATCCTCATTTGTAAAAGACTGCCAAGGATGCTCCTAAAAAATACACCTCGTACAGGTTTGGAACAACATGAGACGGTGTAAATAACGACAAATTTTCAATTTTGGGGTGAACTGTTCCTTTAAAAACCCCCTTTGAGAACTCAGCTTAAAGTAGTGATAACCCTGAACCTTTGCATTTGGAGATATGAGTAAATTATTGTTCTTTCAACATCGACTATTATCATAATTACAGAGGGAATATCAGGGACCGCTCAGTACTCTTTTTGTACGGCTGTTCAGTCTCCATTCAACGTGCAGAATAGCTGCATGGTGAGCGAATGCGGGGGAGGTAGGTCGTAATTGGCCTGTGAATAGATTTGTCATTAGAGGCGCGGTAGGGGAGACCCCAATCATGGTCGTCCTGTGACACATCTGCCTGATTAAAGAGGTCAATAAGCCAGTGCTACGACACAGATTGCCAATTTCGACTGTCCTTACATAATAAGGGTTAAAAATATTCTCTAAACAGATATTTTTGTGCTTTGTTACCACCAGTTGGTGTTTTTGTCCTAAAAGTAGCGCTAATCAAAGATATTGATTTTGTACAAATGAGAGAATGATTGATCACTGCCAGATTGGTTATAAGTCCAATTATATCCTTGGGGTAGTGTAAATTTATACGCCATGTAAAAGAAAATCAACATTTATAGCACGTCTCCTGATGCTTTCTCAAGGGAAGTCAAGGGGAAACTGACACCTTTGCCACAGAGGTCTGATATCTATGTATAGCCATAGCTATTCATAAATGTTTAGAATATTCCCCTTGTTCTGTAGAGATTGACCTTCATATAGGGAGTCCCATGCAGACACCTCAGAAAATGTGTGCAAAAATAATAGTAGTTCACCTTTTATTTTCCTCTATAATTTTTGTATCATGTGAAAATGTATTGCATTATATTCATGTTTTATATTCTGTGGTCTGTATAAATTATATAAAAAATCATTTTTAAAAAATCTAACTGAATGGTAGTGGACACTGTGACACTGAAGACTGGAGTAACGCTTAAAATTCAGCTTTGCATGACATGAATAAATTATATTTTAAAATTTACTAAAATAGAAACAGTTATTCTAAATTGTAATAATATTTCACAATGGTACTTTCTCAAATCAACTTAGATAATTAATGTGGTTTAGATAACATCATATTTTGAGATTATATTTATTAAACCAATCTCCTTCATTGTATTAACTAAGATTTTAATTTCAATGAACTCAAAATTTTAAGGCAACTTAACAGGTAACTTACTTTTTTTTAAGTTAAACCAACAATATTTGTTTACAGTGTACTGCATTTTCGGTCAAATAAATGCAGCCTTGATTAACGTCTTTCAAGAACATTAACTTTTGTATATAATCATCTTTAAAATATTAGGATGAAATCATGAACTGTCAACCTTTTACTGATGTTTTTCAAGCTATTAAAATGATCCCAGAACGTGTGCCAAAGTATCTCCTACTTTATATTCTTCCTCCTGTTCTGTTTCTATATTTCCTATGAAGGTATCCATCCACTAGATTTCTCTATGAAATATTAACATGATGCTTGCAATGGTGACTGACCTCTCGAGCACAATTTAACTCTCATTTTAAACTTCTTTTCAGGAGTATAGCGAGATTGTCCGTCTGGTGGAAATTGTATAGTGAAAACACTGACCCGGGGGTTACCTGAATTGAGTCGAAAACAGCCTTTCAAAACATGTCAAGTATTGCTCTGAAAGACATGTTGGTGCATTAGATCAAACTCAAATGCAGATGAGTTCAACAAAACTGACATAAAAATGAAAGCAAAGAAACTGTTCTATATGAAATGCTAAGCTTAAGCTAGGATAAATCTTTAGCTGCCATGTGATCCAATTCATTTATTATCCCATCGATTAAAAAACGATTAAAGTACATCAAACGTTGCAGGAGAACACATGGCCAAAGCTACCGCGGCAGCTTTTAAATCTATGACCTTAAGTTATAATTAATTTTAAGGTAATACTTTTTGCTGTTGATTATGGGGATTTAGCTTTGCTAGGGGGTTTTGATAATTGCTTTTAATACAAATTAAAACATAACATGTCAGCATTACACTGTAAAAAATAAAATCGTAAAATGGGGTCAAATGACTGGCAGCAAAGGCTGCCAAACAAATACCGTAAAAATAAAGTAAAATATCCTAATTTAAATTAAGTACAAAAACATTTAACAGATATTTTTCTTAAATGTTCATTAAGCTTTTTAACAGAAACACAGTTATTACACATATTTTCAGATTTTTTTATTAAGAAACATGTAGGTGACGCATGATTTACTGTGACTATACGTCACTGCATTAGCAACTACACAGTTACTGTCAGTTAAATAAAGCAACTTGCAGCATTTCATCAGTGTGATTCTGCTCATCCTGAACTGAAGCACAGGCTCTACTCTTCAACACAATGGTGACCAACAAAACACACCATACCGAAACAATTTACATCCCAACAGAACATTAAACACTAACAGATCTCTCAAGATCTCTGCATCCTCACTTATTACAATCCAGACTTTATTTATTGCATACTAACATTCTTACTGAGAATTAACAGATGTTTAGAAGTTGTTTTTTTTATGGAAAATAATAAAGTTTGATGTCACCATGATGGAGATCAGTGTTTGCTTTCGTGGGGCTCTTGGCCCTTTGGTTTTAACATTACTTTTTCTCTGGCTGCTTTAACCCCTTAACTGTCACCGTCCCACAGGTGGGACGTTTGCCATTATATTTTTAAAACAATAATATCTTAGTGAAAACCTTAAGTTATATTGACAAACTATATATCATTTGAAAGCTTACAATCTCTAGTTTCCATATTTGGTGATTGATTTTCAAAATAAATTACAGAGGAGCCGTAATTTATCAATTTGCAACAAGAATATTTTCATACTCCTAAGGCGTGTTCAGACCTTTATTTTGAAATAGCAATGAACATGAAAAATCATGAAAAAAATTGTAGAAACCTAGTTTGTTTTCATACCAAGAGTTCAAAAGATAGCATCCATTCAATTATTTTTGAAAAAAAAGTCTGAAAATGTTTTAAATATAAAGAAAAAAAATAATAAATTCACCATTTGTGAGGTGGCAGCGAGCTATGACGCACATGCGTGTTCTTTGTATGTGTTTATTAGAGGTTGAATTCATATCAAAATCTGCCAAACTTCCCATACTACTTCTGAATAGGATCTCTACTTCATAAATTGTATGAAAATTGTGGAAATAATGGTTCATATCACTCAAAACACATATGGAAATGGAGGCGCCCTTATATGGGCAGTAATGGAGTCTGGTTGTCATCTAGTGAAAAAGTTTGGTACTGCGCCCTAACAAAATCATACTGAAAGCTCATTTTTTGAGATATCAACCTAAAATTTGAAACACAACTTGTTCAGATTTTTGGCTTTGATTTTTCTGCAGTTTTAGAGTAGCCCAGGTTTTGAAAATATATATTTTATATAAAATATGAATAATTAAATTTTTTACATTGTACATTTTCATAAACTCAAACTTCTATAACTTTTTTTCTGTTTCACTTTCTTAATTTATTTCACTTCTACATAAATCTGCCAAATGTCTTCTTTAAAACAAGACCAATCTTACGTCTATATTCCAAAGCATTCTTGAATTACAACCATTTATGTTCGAAATGTGCATTTTCATGTCTATTCAAAAAAAGGGGGGTGACAGTTAACAGGTTAACTGTGTGTCGCTGACACATATTTGTTATGATAGGAATCCAAGAGAAACTCAGATCAGAGGATCTGATCACTTATTAGTGATAATAGTCATCATGTAGTTGAATGCTTTATTGATGCCACCTAAAGAGTGTAATATCTGATTAATTCGTTAAATATTAGTTGTTAATTTTGCAAACCAATACTGTTAGAGAAGATCATGCAGTGCTGTGATACTAAGATTGTATCAAGTCATAATACAGACAATGTTTTGACAGGATCATACAGACTCACACATACATCAAGAATCAGTGTATGAATCACTGCAATGCTATAAAGTCACATAAAGGCTTTGTTGATTGTCACCATTGTTGAGATTCATATGTTGATTATTGATGTCATACTCCTAAAAAAAAATTAACCAGCTCAAACATTTTCTTTATAATAAATATTTTTCTTAAATTTCAGATTGGAATAATATTGTTTCAATATTTCAGGGTTCATGGGGAAAAGTATGACAATCATAGACTTTATTTAAAACTTAAGCACGTCTATTTATAATGTAATCTAAATAGATACACTCAAGTATTTCACTGTCATATCAGATAATCAGGTCACCATATGATGACTATAACATAACCAATAAATGACCAACATCAGCTGATATTTTCTCCTGCTTTAATTGCTATAACAAATGTATATCGAATATACAGTTAAAGTAGCCAGAGAAAAACTAATGTTATAAAATTAAAGGTCAAGAGCCCAACTAAAGCAAACACTGATCTCAATCATGGTGACATCAAATTTCTGTTAAAGTTTTTTGCACTTTATTTAAATTAACATATTTTACTTTAATTTAATGTTTTTTGTTTGGCAGCCGTAGATACCAATCATTTGACCCTTTTTTTACGATGAAGGTATTTGATCATAATAATGCAGGAAATACCTGTGAAATAACAGTTTTTTTGGTTTATTTAAAATAGAATATTTTACTATAATTTTATGTTTTTTGTTTGGCAGCCTTTGCTGCCAATCATTTGACCCTTTTTTTACGATTTTTTTACAATGAAGGTATTTGATCATTATAATGCAGGAAATACCTGTGAAATAACAGTTTTTCAGTTTATTTAAATTTGAATATTTTACTTTAATTTTATGGGTTTTGTTTTGCAGCCATAGCTGCCAGTCATTTGACAATTTTTTTATGATTTTTTTACAATGAAGGTATTTGATCATAATAATGCAGGAAATACCTGTAAATAACAGTGTTTTTCAGTTTTACTTTAATGTTACAGTTTTTTGGGCTACCAGTCATGTAATCATTTAACTGTTTTGTTACCGTTTAATTACAGATTATATTTGTAATTTTACATACATTTTTATGTAATTTAAGAAAATAGAAAAATATTGTATGAAAAATACAATCAATTTTCTGTAAAAAAAAAAAGTGAATGACTGGAATTTGTCATTAATGTCACAATACCTAAAATATCAGCTGCATTTTTATTTTACAGATATTATTTGTAATTGTACAGTGTTTTGAGTACAATTTAAAATGAAAGAAAATGATCGTCAAAAAATCACAGTTATTTTCTGTGAAATTAGGATTTTTTTTACAGTGTCCAAACAAAAACATTACATGCAGTTTGCAACTAATATTCGTTTTTAAGGTGTACTAAAGGGCATACCTGTAGTGCTTAGTATAAGTAAGCAAACTGGGATTGGGCCCGGGTCTCTTGACCATGTGGTGCATTAGCACATGTGTAGGGGGTCCAGGAGCTGTCGCATGAATGATCTGACCCCACAGGCTTCATCCATTAGATCTAATGTGCCTCACTAGTCCATTTAGCCTGCTAACCCCACCCCCACTCTCTCTCTCTCTCTCTCTCTCTCTCTCTCTCCCTCCGATCATTCCCTTGCTCCATCAGACTTCTCCTCCAGGATACAGAAAGAGAAAGCAGGGCAACAGAGACCGGCTCTTTTCTTCTCTGCCGGGCACTGAGCGATGCTGAGCCTCGAAGACTGAAAGAGTGGGAGAAAAAGAAAAGACAGAAACAAAAAAAGAGATGCTGAGAGGATGTTTGTGAAGCATTGACTCAAAGAGGAATGAAAGGAAAGAATAAAAACGGGAAAAAAATAGAATACAGAGGCTGTATAAAGGGCCGGAAGGTCAGTTGAGTCAGTAGACAGTTCCTTTCAAATATGAAAGGAACAGATTACCCAAAAATATAAATCTAAATATAAAATCTATCCATCTATCTATCTATCTATCTATCTATCTATCTATCTATCTATCTATCTATCTATCTATCTAGAGTCTAACTCTTCATGTTTGTCCTGCAACAGAATCCAGTGATATTTTACTTCAGTAATCAGTCCATTCCTTGCTGGAGGGCTGCAAAGAATTCTGTGGCATCTGGATTGTGGGTTTCTGGGTATTTCTGTGCACATTTGTATGTGTGCATATGAGTGTTTGTGTGTGCAATACCACTATCCATGGGGTAAAACTTTCTCCTAATCCTTCAGAAAACTGGAATCAAATGCAGCTTCATCACACATCTGAAAGCAGTGGTCTGGATTAACGCCAGCTGATGGGATGTCACAATGTCGGCAATAAGAAATACAGTCGACGGTCTTCACATGCACAGAGCTGATATTACCACATATATACATAAAAGATTAATTAGTCATATAATTGTTTAAATATTGTACTTTTTATGATTTAAAATAGAGAAACAAATAAAACTTGACTTGACATGACTACATTTATATAGCATGGCCAAAAGATGCTCTGCTTTACTGTGCATTGATTCATTGTTGGAACTATATAGAAATTATAGATAGTTCCAACCGGGTTGAATACCCCTTCATTATAGTATAGAGGGTAAATACTTCATATAATAACCATTTTAAAGGTAACTTTGGCTGCTTGAGCTCTCAAGATGTGTATGCTGCTGTTACTTTATATGCAGTGAATGTGTCGCACATATATAGTACATAGTACGATAGATATTTTGATTCTGAGAATGATTTGTTTTAAGGTCATTAGTTCATTTTAAGATTATGCAAATTGGCCACACACCAAAAAAAAAAAAAAACATGCACCCAATTTTCATGTTAAAAATTTTATTTATATTCCAAAATACAGTGAAAATGTGAAAAAGAAAAATATATATTTTCATTCAATGGCTCAGGAAACCCACAGTAACTTTATACAATGTAGACAAAATACATACTCCATAAATGGTGGAAATATTAGCTTAAAATCTCTTCATGTAGACCAGTGGGGGAAAGGGTTCACATATCTCATCTTCCTATGATATGACAGTAGATTCAAACTTTGACCCACTCTACTAGAGTACACATGTACACATGAGAATGATCATTTACTAAGGATGAGTGCTATCAGCTCTCTGTTCCAGGATCAGTGTTGTACACGCGCCGGACAGTGTGAGAGCAGGCTGGACCTGCGTAATTCACTGTCGCCTCTGTTTCTTTCCTGTAAGAGAAGAGGGAAAACTTGAGCTACGTGTCCAGTTCAAAATGTTATATTATGTTATGTTCTAAATATTATCTTTTACAAACATTTGATGATGAAATAGATACAAACACATACCTTTAGGTTTTCTGTGTACAGGTGCTGCCAGTATGTGGTCAATCAGTTTGCTTACCCAGTTATTCTCACTGGGAAAGGGCGCACAGAGCTTCAAGCCCTTCTTTGTGACAAATCTGTGGAAATTCATTCATATTTAAATATGCTAAATCCTATACACCTTGAAGTCTGCAGCACTATTGAGGCATTTTGAAATGCATGTAATGCGACTTACATAGTGGCAGGAATCCTGCAGACTCCATCGCTGGTCTGAATGGTGAAGGACGTCACCACCCTCTGTGGGATGCGCCGGTGACTGGTAGTTAAACAGCAATCCGCTGCCCCGTCACTTTGAGCTGTGGTAGTTAAACAGTGCACAGAATGTTAACCATTAGCCATTTTCACAGTCTCGCCTGCTAAACAATGAAGAAATAGCCAGATTATCTTTACAGATAGTTAAGAATTGTAAAAAGTTGCTTTAGAAATGATTGTAAAGAGCATTCTTGTTCGTTTAACCTTCAGATATACGTTCAAATACATTTGAAACCTTAAACATCTTGCACAAGCTAAATAATGGTACATTTTTCCTCACCTGTTGTACAGCTCCATAGACTGACGCTCAATATAAGCAGAGCACCTGTCCATAATGTCATAGAGTTCGAGAACATCATGTTGTCCCTCTGCATGTGTTATTTCACCTGTCCTCAACAGATGTGTGGCTCACTGGCGCACGAGCTCCTTTTATACGTTTCATCGCAAACTTTCACTTTCTTTATCCTTTAAGGTAACCGTTTCCTGTAAATCCATCCCTCTTTAAAGAGCCCTTTCACCTTCTTTTGTTAACTGGAAATGAAGGTGCCTGCCAAGCGAGTTCTTTCATCTGAAGTGAAGGGAAAGTTTCGACATGTCTTCGGGGCTGTGCCTATCAGATGTGCTTATCAGTGTCACTGTCTCATGATGAGAAACAAACATGGTGGCGGTAAAGTCGTATTAACGCTTGTCTCTCATAGCTGGAGGGAACAGGTGGCACATAAGTGGCTTTTGAACAAATTAGATGTTGCTTAAATTCCACTAAGTGATCATTCTAGTGTGCATCAGCCTTTCTTTTGTCTTTAAATCAGAAGTGTCCACGCTGAATTTTTGAGTGGATTCAAATACATAAATTAAATTAAATAAAAAATAAGAGCATGCAGCTCTGCATTGGATTGCAACTATATCTATATATATTGATTTTTATATTAATTAGAAAGTAAAATTATATAAAAAATATTATATAAAAAAAATTTAATTCACAATTGCTCATGGGTTTGCAACTGTCTTATGTATCTACTTCAGTATCAGTATCAGTATCAGTATATCAGTATCGGGTTAATCATATGAGTGCACTTCGCATGTGCACATCTGATGCGATATACCAATTATTGTCATAATGGTTGTGATAATATTCATCTTTATGACTCTTTTATGTAACTTATTAAAGAAACATACCTTAATATCAAACTGGCAAATTCTTACCAAACCACTTATAGTTTGATTGACAGCATGAAAATTTTTTTTCGTGTGCTTTTGGATGTGACCCAATAAAAGCTGCAAGAACATGTACCCGCTACTGCTGGCAGGTAAGCAATGATTGCTGTTGGAAAATGATGCACTTTTAGAATTATTTTCTAAGTTCCTTCCAATCATTGATGACTACCTATATTTTAAGTTACTATTCATTTCACAGATTTGTATTCTGCATTTCGCTGCTATTGTGTTTTGAACCACAAATAAAGAAATACTTCTTTTCTGTGAATTTCTAACCTGTTCAAAGCAGCTGAAATGCGCATTATGATATTCTTATGCACAGAAATGTTTTGGCAATACTGGTAGTGTTACGTTTCAGGCGTGCATCTACACGTGGAAGCTAAATATATGCATGGAACACAGCCAGCAAACTGTCTAAAGGCCTCGGACATGTTAATCATGCAGAATTTTCCTTCTTTTTTTTTTAATGGTCCCATAGACAGAAATGCTGCTCGATTAACAGCCCCTCCACACGCCGGCCAGGTCTTTATTCTGTGACGTGATCCGTGTGTATCTCATGAGCACTAAAGTTTCATTTCTATCTACAGCTGGGTTCAGTTTTCACTCATCACTTCAGACTTGTCAGGGAATGAGCACCATGCCGTGTCACTTCCTGTTTGACGGCTCGCTTCCACCTGGGCCGCAGCGACATCAGCAGGTCCAGAGGTAATCAAGCTGCTTTGTCAAAGCACGTGACGAGGAAATAACAGACAATCAGGACCACTTGAAGGCTAGTCAAAATGTGCGATGGGAGTCTTTTGCTCATGTTACAGCCCCTTTTTAAATATGAAATCTATAATAAATGATATAATATAAATAACTTTGAATATATGCATTTTGTGTTTTGCATATTACGCATTTATTGGTAAATATTAACAAAGAAGCCTGTGAAAATAAATCTGCATTGTTGATCCTTTTGATCTTTCATTCAAAACATTGGCAAAAATCTAATCTTTCAAAAGAAGGGGGGTAAATCACATTATGAAATAAATGTTTTTCTCCAAAACACACTGGCCATAATTACATTCACATTCAATCATTTAGCAGACGCTTTTATGCAAAGCGACTTACAAATGACGAGAACAATAGAAGCAATCAGACCAACAAGAGGGCAACAAGTGCTGTAACAAGTCTCAGTTACAGTACACATAGCAAGGGTTTTGTTTTTTAGCAGAAAAACAAAACAAATAGAAAAGGTAAGTGCTAGTATTAATTGGTCAGGTGAATTAATTGGCCATTTGAAAATGGCTCGAATTGAGATAGGATAGATTAATTATTTAATGCCACCATTTTATTCAGTACTTTTTGCACCCTCCTTTTGCCGAGATAACAGCTCTGAGTCTTCTCCTATAATGCCGGATGAGTTTGGAGAACTCCTGACAAGACATCAGAGACCATTCCTCAGGATCTCTCCAGATCCAATAGATTCACAAGTTCATGTTGGCGGGTCTTCTCTTCAGTTTAGCCCACTCATCTTAATCTATAGGGTTCAGGTCTGGGACTGGGATGGTCATGGCAGAAGCTTCATTTTGTTCTCAGTAACACATCTTTGTGTTGATTTTGATGTTTGTTTTGGATTGTTGTCCTGATGGAAGATCCCATTATAAGATTTCAAGCAGAGGCCATCAGGTTTTGATTTTTTTATCTGTTGCTATTTGCTAGAATCCATGATACCATGTCTCTGAACAAGATGTCCAGGACCTCCAGCAAAAAAAAAGGGGGTCCAAAATTTGACAGATCCAGCAACTGTGTTATCCCTGTTTGCACCAAACCCATCTGGTTTTGCTGCACAAAAGCTCTTTTTTTAGTTTCATCTGACCCTGTTGAAGTTCCAGTCGTGTCTGACTCTGACAACTGAATATGCTGGAGTTTGTTTTTGGATGAGCGAGCAGGATTTGAAACCCTCCCAAACAACATGTGGAGATGCTGTTTGATTTTCTTTTCCTGAGGCTAATTTCTGCAATTCTCCATCTGTGATCCGTGGAGAGTCTATGGCCACTCAAACTATTTTCTTACAGCCACTTGCTGTTTTGTGAAGCTCAACAATCTTTTGCTGCACATCAGAACTATATTCTTTGGTTTTACTCGTTGTATTGGAAATTTGGCCTTTGTGTTTCTTCATATTTACACTCCTGTGATGCTTTTTTTCTTCAAGTAAGTGGACGTTTACATGATAATGATGTACTAAAAACAGAAAAGTTTGTCCTTTTTTTTTTACCGTACAGATGACAACGCTGTCAAAATGATCTCCATTCACACGGATTCGCTTAAAATAAAAACATATTATTCATGCCAGCCCAGTATATGGCGAAGTCATTTTGTACAGAAACTACGCACCTATAGACTGAACGCGTAATACGCATGTGCATGACGGCACCGTTTTTGCAAATTTGTGTTTTTTTGAAACCTGTTTTCAAAAGTTTGCGTTTTTTTTAGGCCCCCAAAACGCTGCTGTCATATAAATGAACGACCAAAAAGCATTAAAAAAAATTCATTTTTAGTTGAAAACAGTGTTGTGAAAACTGCCCCTAAAATATTTTCAAGAATCTTTTTTTTTTTACTTTGACAAAAAAAAAAAATCAAAATTAATTTTAATATAGGAATTAAAAGTATGCTCATCATAGAAGATGTGTACTGAAGTCAGTGTATTAATGATTTGCATTTTAATGCATTTTTGAATATAAGGGTCTGTTTTAATGTTGATAGCAACAGACCACTTCAAATCACTATAGATAGTGTCACTCCTAAAATATTGCATCATAACATTCATCCAGTTATACAATAAATCTGTTATATAACACGTTTCTTTCATCAGTATTGATTTACTTTTTCTCATCTACTGTTGAACATTGGTTGGCTTTCATTTACCCTGAGAACAGATGTACATTTGAAAGAGATGTTTTATGTATTCTCTATCAACAGATATAGACTTGTCATAAGTTCCGAGCAAGATTCATAAAATATTTGCGGTTAGTAATTTGCCAAAGATGTTTAACTTGCAAAAGGCTCCAATAACAAAACGTTCTGTTCGTTTGGGGGTTCAACTTTCATTGTGCTCATGAAGAACAGCAATGATCCATCTTCCTTGTATAGACTCGCCCACATCTCAAAGTGCTTGTTTATACTGGAAACTCAAATTCACTTTCCTTCAATGAACAACAGAAAGAGAAAAAAAATAATCAAGCCACTTCCCGCAGTCAGGTTGTGCACTTGCCAGATATGTCTGGAATCCATACAAGATAAACTCATTGCAGAAATCTACAGGTCACCAAACACAGTTTGATCCTTATCATTGATGCCCTAAAGCTAATGAGTTCTAAGTTAGTCACGTAGACACAAACCTCACACTTACAATTACTAGTTTGCTGCCTGGCTGGGTTCATTTTAATGGCATTTTCTATTACAAAAGCATTATTTTTGTTTTTATTATTGAGATGTATATGCCTAAGATGTCTACGGATAGAGATGTAATCGAAATTATTCACCCCCAATTGCAAATTAGGTTTATTGGCTAAATGTACAGACTTCCAGCTGTTTGCAATGAACAAATTAAACAAAATACTAAATCGAGGGCTTCATTAGTTGCACCAGGTGTGCTTGAGCTAGAACACATGAAATTTCTGAATTGGCTAGGTTTGTTAAGTGTCATGTTTGACTGCATGTTAGAAATACGGCTAGGACAAAAGAAAGGTCCAAAAAGTTAAAAGAAGATATCATTGCCTTTCACAAACAAGGAACAGGATACAAAAAGATAGAGGAATGTTCCTAGTTAAAGGAACAGTGGTTACACTACCTGGACGGCGCAGAAAAGGGAAGCTATCAACGGCTGCAACCAGATTTCTGACAAGGCAGGTTCATAAAAACCCTTAAATGACTGAAAAAGACCTGCAGCAAGAGTAAGGTGAGTACTAAACGACTGCCAGAACTCCAAGACTACTGACCCAAAAGCACAAGAAAAGTCGGCTCCAATTTGCTCAAATTCATAGTTTTGGGATTCTGTTCTATGGAGTGATAAAACTGGATCTTTTCAGCCCTATGGATCAGTGGTATGTCTGGAGGAAGAATGAAGCATATGCCGAAAGAACACTCTTGTCCATAGTTAAGCATGGTGGGGCTCGGTGATGCTCCGGAGCTGCTTTGCATCCTCTGGCACTGAAAACCTCTAGCGTGCGGAAGGCAAGATGGATTCATTGAAGAATCAGGAAATCCTAGGAGAAAATGTCATGCCCTCAGTGAGGAAGCTGAAGCTTGGGCGTCATTGGACCTTCCATCAGGACAATGATCCCAAGCATTCCTCAAATTCCACCAAGGCTTGGTTGCAGAAGAAGTCCTGGAAGATTCCACAGTGGCCATCAGTCACCTGACTTGAACCCCATAGAAAATCTCTGGTGGGATTTGAAGGCGGCGGTTGCAGCACGCAAACCCAATAATATTACTGAACTGGAGGCCATTGCTCATGAGGAATGGGCTAAGATTCCTCAGAATCGCAGCCAGAAACTGTTGTCTGGTTATACATCTCGTTTGCAGCAGGTCATCACCGCAAATGATGTTCTACCAGTGCGGCAGTGGCTCAGTGGTTCATGTAGGTTGTCTAAACCGGAAGGTTGGTGGTTCAATCCCCGGTTCCACCTGAACAAGTGTCGAGGTGTCCATGAGCAAGACACCTAACCCCAGCTGCTCCCGACGAGCTGGATGGCGCCTTGTATGGCTGACACCGCCGTCGGTGTATGAATGAGTGAATGTGAGGCAAATTGTAAAGCGCTTTGGTGGCCATTGGGTCTGTGAAAGCGCTATATAAATGCAGTCCATTTACCAAGTACTAAAAATGCTTGCCATGAAGGGGTTGAATAATTTTGAGACTGCAGAAGTCATTAAAAGTGGCATTTTCAGTTGAATTTGGGGAAACTTGAAACATTTGTTGTGTTGAGCTACTTCAATTACTTTTGTTCAATGGGGGTTGAATAATTTCGATTACTACTGTAAACGGACATCGACAATCTTCACAGTTGCGTGGAATCAAGCTATGTTTGCAGAAATCCCCCTTTGACTGCCAGATCAAGTTACACGGGAGTTTCGTTTTCAAGAAGTCAGCTGTCAGGCATGCAAGATTTTATAGATCTTTCTCTGCAGATAAGCAGGATATTCCGAGCACACTTTGCACCCGTAACACAGATTGGACAGGTATTTTTGTGATTAACAGTAGCATTGGTTTGTTAAATGGAGCTTGGAAGTTTACCGTCACGCTCAATGTTGATAAAATCCGCTTAATCTCTCATCTTTCCTTGTTTTGAATCTGTTCTTTATGTTTGTGCAATGAGCCTGCTTTGACACGAGAGATCTTTTGTAGTGCAGGGACAAAGGCCACTGGAAAGTCCGTAAGATTAGTTTGTTTATGTGCCAACCACAGGTGGTCATGGGTAATTTCTTAACATGACGGATGGATATTTCCCACTTTGATGTATAGGGCACAAAGGTGGACGTCTTTTGGTGCCCAACTTGTATTGGTTTATTGTGTTTTGTAAGGGTGGAAATGTGAACTTGTTTTGTATAGTTTTTTTTTTTGTTTAAGTTTCTTTTCTTTCTGCATTGTTGTCATGTGTAACAAACAAACTGAAGCTGGCGGGGAAAACACTGATCATTGTTAAATAAATAAACTGGTTTGGTTTTGGTTGCGTTTCTACAATGCGATTAGAAACATCACGGGTCATTCCTAGAACATTTTTATGTCCCGATATATATAGGATAAAAAATGTGAATTATATTCATTTGTTTTCTTTTATCATTATTTTACTACTTTGATTGGGTGTTGTAATTTTGCACTGTCCCTACGCACTATGTTATTCTAAGAACTCGCAATTTGTAAGCAAATCATTTTTAATTTCTCTATTCAAAATGTCTAAATTAAAGCATGTTTTCTTGTATATATTCATATATGTTAATCCATCCATTACTTTCTATCCTGTTAGTTTTTAATAAAAATAAAATAACTGCCTAACTAGTTATAACTAGCAATATGTTTAATAACAAAATTCAGTCCTAAATCTGTTTTTTTATTTTAGTTTTATTCATATTTTTAATTAGCTTTTATTCTTTCTATTTTGCTCAGTTTAATTGTTAGTCATTTCTTTATGCGATTTTGTAATTTTATTATTATTTAAATATTGTTATTGGTTTAATTTTTTATTTTTTTTATTTTTAGTTTTAGTGAAGTTTTTATTGAATTGCCTCAAATTAAACTTATTTCAGTTTATTGCCAAGGCAACATTTCTAATTAAATAAGTTTACCACATATATTCTATTTGATGTCAGCTTTATTTCAATTAACAAATATGTTTTTTTAGTAGTTTTAGTTAAGATGATATCCCTCTCCTGAATGACATCATATTCCAGGAGGTGACTCCATTTATGGTGTGAAAACAATAGCACAAACTTCAGTAGGTATTAGAAATGTATTTGATGAATTATATGATGTTTTTATGAGTACACTCATATACAATAATCTTAATTTAAACAATGAAAATAAAAGCATCAAAATGAAAAAAGTTGAGTCCCTCATGTAAGCTAATTTTCAATCTCTCACTGAGCATTGACTACCTTTATTTTTTCCATTCTGTTTGCTCCCATTTTGTTCATTTTCTTGGCATTGTGTAAATAAAGTAAATATTTATACAGACAGACTATGTTTTGGTTGTGCTTCAGCTCTGCGTGACTACGTGGATGAAATAACCCTTCACAATAGATAATGCTTCACAAATTAACTCTTTTAGAGAGCTGCATATGGCAATTTATCTGTTCAATAAAATAACTTACTCAGCTGTTGAGTAATAAAAACAACATCTCCGCATGGCTTTTACAACATTTCAAATCCCTGTTCTCGCCATCTCCAAAAAGCCAAGCCCATGTTGATTGTTGTTCTATGGGCTTCTTGTTCTTGTTCTCTTTTTGCCAGCAGACTCTCCTCTGTTCTGCATTTTTTTCAAGATGAATGCATTCAAGATTTAGCAGCTCCATGTCAAGCTTTCTCACTCGTTGTGACTGACAACTAATCTATAGCACTCTCCATAGGTGTAATTTGGGGGTTAATTAACTTTTTGCCAGGGTCTATAGCAACCTTTTAGCAACAACAACAAACAAAAAAAAACATTGCCACAGGACCAATATACCAGAGCCATAACTACCATTGAAATTGGAGCATTACATTATTCTTGTGCTTTACACCAAAAATAAAAAATTTATTTCACTTCTTACCATAACTGAATTGAATGACTGAGCTTGTAAATATAAAAGATTTATATAATATTGTTTTAAAGAGAAAATGTCACATAATAACTTGGTTGAACAGAAATCACATTGACAGAAATTCTGCTTGTTGGTCATTCCTGAGCTTAATGTCCACTTATGCAAGGAGAACGACCTATGACAGGGCACTTCGTAATGAATTCACCCTGGCCCTTGCTGACCGCAGAAGGAATCAGATTTCATAGGGTGTTTTTAGATAAAACAGTGCACTCTGCAGGACAGCAGCCGCTCCTGCAAACACAAAGAAACTAGAAAGCACACACAAACACCCATTTCAAATTGTACAAAATATTTAATTGATTTTTTCCCCCTTTATCAATGAATTTAAACAAAATTTAGACAATTAAAATGATTTCTTTCACAGCTCTAATTCAATCATCAACCACACATTAAGATGTTATTAAAAGCCACTGTATGGCTTGACTGTATTTTGCTTTAAAAAATTAAATACAAAAACCAGCCTCTCACACAAAAAAATGCACCATGCAGAACAGAATATTCTATTGCATTATGGCTAAATTAACCTGAGCATATGATCAAGTAATTATCCTCCCCATGCATTTCTCACAAAAATGAGATGAGTAAAATCATTTAATCCATTAGTGAACTAAATATATGACAGCTAAATAAATAACAGTCATTGCAAATTGAATGAACACAGATTTCATTCACTAATATCAAACAAGGCAACCGTTAAAACTAGTGACCTGATATCTAGGTGAAGAATTTACCTAGCCAAAAAAAAAAAAAAAAAAAAGGTGCAGAACACAACTTACATGTTATTGGTTAAACCCTGATGCTTGTTATTGCTAGGGAATAGACAGGACACCACATTAACAATGAGTTATTATATATATATATATATATATATATATATATATATATATATATATATATATATATATATATATATATATATATATATATATATATATAAACATTAAGAACCAGGACAATAAAAGAGAAAAGAAAAAAAAAATCATGAATAGTTCAGTCCACTGCTGAAATTAATGATGCCCTCAAGCATGGCTTTTAAAGAGACAGTTCAACCGAAATACAAAAAAATAATTCTGTCATTTACACTCCGAATCCTGCATGACTTTCTTCCATAAAACACAAAGGGTTGCAGAATGTTCAAGCTGCTCTCTTCTATTCATTGAATGTAAATGGTAAGCACAATTTTCCCTGGTTACAATCCACCATTATTGTATGGAGCAGCTTGGTCAGCGAGATCACGACATGAGGGTGTAAATGATGACAGATTTACATTTTAGTTGAACTAGCCCTTTAAATCTTTTGGTCAGTGGGGTTTTTTATGAGTTCACATTGCAACACTGTGGATTTCATGTAGCCCTTCAATAAAATAACTTCCAATATTCTCTTGAATGACCTTCTGGGCATGGCAGTAAAAAAGCATGCACAAAGATCATCTCTCTCTCTCTTTCAATACAAAGGCAGTAAAGCAACCAATGCCTGTCAACAGTTCAATAGCTTATTGAAAGCATAATGACTGTTGCAGTCTTCTAAAATAGCTTCGGTTTATTGACTTCTCTCACGTGTTCAAAAATGAAGAGATGCTTTAGACCTCTTTGGTCCAAAGTCAGATGCGAAACGGATCTGGTTTTCATCTGTATGGTTGGCAGTGGAGCTGAGGAGGATGACCAGGTGTCTTCAACACATCTCTGAAAAGTTCTAGATGAGGGGACAAGTGCTACCTGGAGTTCTGAGGGAGGAGCTTCTTAAACAGACCGCCCACTGACACGTCCACCCTCATCACCATGGCAACCCCCAGAATAACAAACACGCTGCCCACGATGAAGCCAGACGCCTCAAACATCAGTCTGCCGAAAAGAAAAGAAAAAACAGCTTAGGATGCAGTTATGAGGAGGGGTTTTTTTTGTTGTTGTTTTTTTGTTTTTTAAAATTAACTTATGCTGCAGTTGCGCTGTGTCGTAATTACAGCAATTACAAGATGAAAGCTACTCGGGTTTCTATGCCAACACTCATAATGCCACAATGGATCCCTGTGTGAGTTTGTTCGTAATGACAGCAAAATACTTCACTACATAAATTCACGTCATGTGAAAGTCAGAGTTGTCAAAACTCAGAATTTATGTTATAGTTATAATTCAGGGTCTGTTTAGAAAGCACTGGACTGGAAGTCTATGCTGACAGTTAGCTTGCTAAACCTCCTCAACATGAAAAGCAAGTGCTGCGTGGGTGAATTTTAGAAAAGTTTTAAAGGACCTTGTACAAAACACTGTCAAACAATACTGAACAATACTTCGTTCAACCCACCATCAAGTCTTTTTGTAAATTTAACAATACATTTAAATAAGAAAGAGATAATAGGTAAAATAGAGAAAGAGATGGAGATGGCGACTCACTTCGGTGCAAACACTTTCCACACCATGAGGTGTCTCCTGAGGATAGCAGCCGCACAAACCGATGCAAAAACCTAAAGGTAAACAAGTTATTTATCATTTATTTTCCATTTTGCAAAAACTTAAATGTTAGATGAGAATACACTAGCCTGCTAACCCTGTTCACACCAACTCTTACACGACTCAACACAAATGTATGACATTCGCAAAAAAACGTATTGGAACAATTCACATCTGGTCATTTTTTTTATTTTTTTTTATTACCTAGCCTACAAAATATATTATCACTGTGGATGTGGAATGCCATTTCACTGTAATGGAGATCACAGAAACATACTGTTTAGTTTAAAAAAAAAATGTCTGCACGAATTTCATGTCTGACTTAAATGGTTAGTTTTTGAAGCTTCATCCATATCCATCATAAAAGTAATCCATACGACTCCAATGGGGTTAAATAAGACCTTCTGAAGCATTTTTGTAAGAAAAAGATCCATTTATAACTTTATAAACTAGAATCACTGGCTTCCATTCGCGAGTCTAGCATGACGGATTGACGAACACGGAAGTGCAGAGGACAGAGCAAAACAAAACACCGGTCACGAATTCGAAGTCTAAAACAAGAATTTTTACAGAGAAATGTTGGAGGAGCTTGAGTTTGTTGCTCAGCCCTATTTGTTTGAACCGCGAGAGTCGTCTACTCCCATCTAAGCTTAAACGCGTCGCTACGCCTACATCGTACGTCATACGCCGGTACTCGACTCTCGTGAACTTGAGAATGGACGTTACCGGAAACTATTGATTATGGTTTATAAAGTTTTATACCATGGTCTGGGTGAATACTCGATTCTGATTGGCTGCAGGGTGTCCATTAAAAAGTGATAGAGGACACCTAGTAAAGGAGTTCTGGTGAAACTGACTGTTTACCGTTCGAAATAAATAAATAAATGCGCTGGCTACATCAGCTGTGAGTAACCATAGCAACAGGAAACCAAGTTATTGTTTGTAAAAACTTTAGATTTCGATTGTAAACCTAATTAAAATATAAACTAATGTTTTAAAAATGTGTTATTTGGCAAGTGACCATGGTATAAGCAGGTTAATGCCCTTCGAGGTGTCCATTGTCTCTAGGTATTAATGGACTTCGGCGGAGGCAACGAAGTCCAGTCAACGAAGTCCAGACGCTGCGCGTTGGACGGTTCAAGCCTCACCGTCGTCCATTAATAGCTGACAATGGACACCTCATCGGGCATTAACCCTTACATAATTATAACAATCTTTCTGACAAAAAACACATTGCCTCGCTTCAGAAGGCTTTTATTAACTCCCTGGAGCCGTATGGATTACTTTTATGATGCATGGAAGCCCTTTTTCGCGCTTCAAAATCAAAGTCACTATTCACTCCCATTTTAAAGCTTAGAAGAGCCAGGATTTTTAATATAACTCCGATTGTATTTGGCTGAAAGAAGAAAGTCATATGAACCTAGGATAGCTTGAGGGTGAGTAAATTACGGGATCATTTACATTTTTGGGTGAAGTAACCCTTAATGTGAGCATAAGGCAAAGTGAATATAGGCCTAATTTGAACGCACCTGTGCTCCATTCACAAAGAGGTAGCGTGCAGCGAGCTGCAGGAGACCAGAGCTGAACTTCTGAGGGTTCTCTCTCAGTCTCATCTCCATGACAGCGTCCTCACTCTCCTCTGATCCTGCTGAGCATGTAGATCGGGTCCCACGCACCTCGCACACCAGAGGCCAGAACAGCAGTAGAGGACAGCCAACTGCATGTGCGAATTAGACAGTGCAGTGATCGTTAAAAATTATGGACACAAGGGAGAATCTCATAAGCTTCAAACCAATGGCTGAGCAAAGTTGTGACTGCTTGATCAGTATAAGGTTATACAGAAACATCAAATGTGAATCATGCGTATCCTGCACCTAAGCTAAGGTCAAGTTACCCGCAAAGATGATGTGAGAGGAGAAGGTGTTGAGGGTCACCAATGAGGCAGGAACCACAGTGCCTGTGTGACCTTGAGGAAAACCCACAAATGCAGCACCCCACTGAATGGAGGGGAAGGTTGGGAGGTGTCCTGTAGCGTGGAAAAACTGGGTGGCCGCCAGAGACCATGAAACCACTGGAGCCCATGGCACACTGAAACCATCTGGAAGGGTTCAAATAATAATATTTGAGGCATCAGTAAAATTTATTAAAAAAAATAAAAAAAAATAAAAAAAAGACGCTTTGAGCGCTGTTGAGCGGAATCATAAACACCTCTGATTGGCTATTGTGCTCACGCGCTCATTGGATATGTCTGTGATTGGATACAATGATCAGCGCACGAGAGTATTTGAAAGTGTTTTAAAAGCGGGAGCGCTTGAAAGCACAAGCAGGCGTCTATCAGCGGACCAGACGCTCCCGTGTGTATCTGTGTAAGCGCTCAGTGAAGAGCGTCATTGATGTACATTTACAACATATTTTTGAAGCACTGATCATTGTAGCCAATCCCAGACATATTTGATGAGCATGTGAGCACAATGGGCTATCAGAGGTGTTTACGATTCCGCTCAACGATAAAATTTCAGTACTGACTTGGTACCGAAGTTGGTACTTTTTGACAACACTAGTAGTAATAGCTTAGCAAGGCATAAGGTGTGATGGTAGAAATGGAGAGCATCTTACTGGAGTGTTTGTACAGGCTGGAGAGGGTGGTGCTACAGGCGTGGATGTGCAGCACCGCTCCGGCCTCCAGCAGGAGAAGCAGGAAGGAAAGGGCCATTCCCTCTGGATGGAGTAGCAGAAGCACCAACCCCAGGAGTTCGCACAGCAAGACCAAGGGTGCCGAGTACACTGTACCCAGCCCGTAAGCCTCCACGGCTGGCCTGCTGTCCTCTTCGCTACCTTCCGTGACCCCATCCTCCAGTGAGTGTCGGATACGCTGATACAGCTGTGGTATAAGGTGGTGCAATTCAGCCTGTGGACTGATTCCCGTGCTGGCTCGGTACTTGGGGAGTGGCAGGGATGTTCCTCGAGAGTTCAACGGAGTCCTTGACTTGAGGAACACAGTCATGGGATCCACCCACAACAGGAGCAATCCCAGGCCCAGCAGGCAGAAAGTGGTCCGCGGCAGATATACCTGGGCTAGGCCGATCAGTTCGGACAAACTCCGGAAGGTGTCCTGTGGAGTGGCGCTCACTGCCCAATGCAACCCCATGCAAACACAGGCCAGTGGTACAAGGAAGCAGGCCAGAAACAAAGTAACGCTGGAACAGTTAAGGTTCCCGTAGTGTCTGAGCCAACGGTGTAGAAGGTACCCCCACATGGCCAATGAGACCACGGAGAGGACATAGTGGAGGTTGCGCAGTTGGCTGTCCTGAACACGTGAGAGCGGGGAGAGGAAAGGCGAGGGCTGGCAGGAGCCCTGCTCCTCTCGGCAGTTGTGGAAGGAGAGGGATAGGTAAAGCGATCCAACCAGTACTCCCAACCACACCAGCAAGATGGTGGCCTCCCGTCTAACCACTGAGGACGGCAGTGCTGTTGGGAGCAGCCGAGGTGGCTTCTGGGTGTCTGGTGGAGGAAGTGGGACCAGGAGTCCATCCCAGTTGAGACGGACAGGAACATATACGCTCAACGTGAAGAGCAAGAAGGTAACAACATGGCCCTCATAGATGACATAGCTGTCTGAGAGTAGCGAGGCACAGCGCAGGATAAGAACCAGCAGGGCCGGCGTGAGGAGGCCAGAAGGTGACCACCTATCTTTTGGAGAAACTCGATGAGTTCTCCATAGAAACAAAACCTCAGAAGAAAGTGCTGCAACTCCCAAACACCATGAGAGCTCCAAATAACCTTGCATGAACAGCTGACCTGCAGCTACTACTAGTCCCATCACCAGCCCTGAGAGTATAGGCAACTTCAGGACGTTTTCCTGAATTACTACATGAGACAACTCGGAAAGGACATAGCACAGCATACAGGAAACCCCTAAGATTAAGAGCCCAGCTGCCATTTTGAAAGGGTTGAAACGGGCCCAGGAGGCTCTACAAGTCTCTCTGACAGCTGTCAGATAGTTCTGCATGGAGATGACTAGCTTAGGAGCGGGAATATGGCCCTTGTGGGCAGCGGCTAAGTACTGGGAGGAAATGTTTGAGAAGTCAGCCCGCAGCTGAGACAGACTGTCTGGTGGGATGTCTTTGGCCATGTTAGAGTAGGTCTCCAAGAAGCGGTGTACCTTCACAGAAATGGAAAAATCAGACAGAATTAAGCTAAGCTCAGCACAATTGTTAAACAAAAAAAAATTAAATATATAATGGAGGCAAAATATATAATTGCACCCTAAAACATAGGCTAAGAAAAATTCATCTAACCTGTTTAACGTTAATCCACAGCGCCTCAGCCTGGCTGAGTCCTGTAGGTGCACCTCGGGAGCCATTCTGAGGAAACAGTGGCAGAAGAACCTGGCCCACACTGCTATAGGGAATGGGAACTCCCAGCAGAAGTGCCAGGGTGGGCACCAGATCAGTCTGAGGTACTACCTCAGGTTCCACCTTAAAAAAATATAAACTTGCTGAACTCCAAATGTATGGAAAGAGTCCAAAGATAACCAAAGCACTAAGGTTTTATAGATATTTTTTCCTCATTTTATGAAGTGGAAATTGGAAGTAGAAAATTGAGAAAAGGCTAATAATTCTGCTAAAAATTAAACAATTTGTTTTCTTATTTTAGATTTCGATATGGACTGAACGTAAAATATACGGATTATGATTTTCTTTCCAATTTGAAATTATTTGATATTAAGTATCTATGTTTTAAATGTCACATCTGAATTAAAGCAGCACCTGCCATTTGATTTTGGGGAATGCTTCTGACTTAAAGCTCTTGTGCACAGGGTTTATGCAGGAATCATAGAGATGAATTTACTACCTTTTTTACTACCTCCAGAATATTTTTTACTACCAACAAGCAGCAGCCCTTTTTTGGGGGGTGTGGGAGGGGTATGCAAAGCACCACTTACTACTTACTATAAGGTATAAGTGTGACACTGTCACACACATCATACATATTAGGTACACTAATGTTTAATTGTGATCATTACAAAAAAAAAAAAACATAATTGACAATGACAATATTAGTGTCGAGTTGAGTTTCAGTTGTTCTTATCTTAACCCTAGCCCTCGAGTTATCCTAACCATAACGTTAGCCCTTAGCCCTAATAAGGTGAAGAAAAACCTTGGCACTTCTTAAAAACGAATGACACTTAACAACAATAAACATTAAAAAAAAAATTATAATAAAGTGTGTCACATCACACACACTTACCCACAAACACACATTCTCACACACGCAGACTTAAGCAGTGAAATTACTATCCCAAAACAGCAATTTATTTCATCACATCTCTAAATGTGCTTCAAATATTGCACTGGTTTGCTGCTCAGATGGTGCGACGACAGCTAACCTTAAGTTGGCATTATTTGCCCTGATCTGTGTAGTGCTGCTAGCATCAAAATAGGGAGCTGCTCCCCCCTCACCCTCACCCGTTAAATATTTTCAATTAGGGATGCACCGATACCACTTTTTGCAGAACGAAAACGAGACCGATACCAACACTTTCATTTGTGGTACTCGCCGATATCGATACCGTAACCGATCCCTGAATTTTCACTGCATTTGTAATTTTTAAATGTATTAGTAGATAAACCAAAAGAATATAAATCATATTAGTTGGCTTAATTTGTTCATCAAATATATATTTCCTTTAGATATTTTCATGCTTAATTAATCCTTCTAAAAAGCATGCTTCTGTTTCTGTCACTGTTCATTCTATTACTCTATCATATTTTATCTTGCATTTAATAGCACAGCACATATTTAGAGCTGCTCCAGCAGGGCTCAGCGCTGAGATTGGGTCAGTGGTACAAATGTTTAGACACCAGTGAAATACCAGTTATTTAATCCAATTTTGATACTACAACAAAAACTACCAGCCCAATAAAAGTAAGCAGTCAGTAACAAAATAAGAAAAAATAATCGAATTACAAATAGGACAAATAAATACAATAGAACAAAGAAAAGCTACACATGAAATAAACAGTGTTTTTAGAGTTTTTCGGGTAGATTGGTACATACATTTGAATACAGTAATCAAATGTCAAAAAATTGCATATTCATTATTGTATAAATTAAATATAGATGGATATTTTTGTAAAGTTGAAAAGGGTAGACCATTTAGTCAAGAGCAGTGAGTAATTTATTTGTCCTTTGTTTGATTAACATTAAAACACAGTAGCAGGTATATTAAAGTGCTGCCCCTTTAAGACCGAACGCACATTTGAACATGGCTACGTTCACATGAGATATAACCAACTTTGTTT
Organism: Rhinichthys klamathensis goyatoka; assembly: GCF_029890125.1. NCBI lineage: Eukaryota > Metazoa > Chordata > Actinopteri > Cypriniformes > Leuciscidae > Rhinichthys > Rhinichthys klamathensis. The sequence goes on from NW_026606643.1 coordinate 1,597,910, forward strand.
ACTAGGATACTCGCCAAGACGGGCGTTTTTACATAATTTTGTGACGTGAAAGACAATTTTCAGTATTCGAGCGCTGAGGCGATGGTTTGCGGAGCGCGCGCTTTGGATGTTTGCGTTCATGGAACTTCTTGACCTGCACACGTCCAGTAATAATGTAGGGAACCATTTGTTATACATAAATCAGGTAACAGGTCATGTTTTACTTTACTTCCATATACGATTTAGTTTTCATTCAAATAACACGTGCTGAGTGAACGATCAGGAGCATTCAACAGAAGTGCGCGCGCACGCTCTCTCTCTCTCGTCAGTTAACGTAAATAATAAGCTAGATGACTCGTTTTAATCTTCTTTGCCATTGACATCCGACTGAACTACAAACTTTCCACTGATGTCTGTTTGAAGGGATGTGCTCGAGCTCGACCAGCTCGCGCGTCTGTGCCGCTGCGCGCTCAATCCACTGCTCGCGCACCACAGCTAATGTTACTATATTGCGTTTAATATTCCACTAATAAGACACATTTACGTCATAGACAGCCTTATTTTTTTGGAAAAAAAATGGAAACTCATATTGAGGTGGTGATGAAAAATTTACTACCAAGTCAAATTGCATTTATTACCTTTTACTACCTTTCAAGGGCCTTAATTTTGGTAGATTATTTTTACTACCTTTTACTACCGCGCGGAAACCCTGGTGCAGTCAGATGTGTTTAGACTTGTTTACATAATTGTTACATTTATACACCAACATTTTTTTATTTCATTATACAACATTAAAATCTCTGCACTTATGTGTAACACAAGTAAATAACTGATGCTATTATCATGCAACACAGACCAGTAGTGTTGGTTACTACAGGCTTACTACAGTATCTCTACTCTATCTTTCCACCCACTTATTTTTGTCCTGGACACCACAACTGGTTGTGAAATATTAAATATACACAAAAATGGACAAATCATAACAGTGTCTTTTACCTGGGAGCCTGGTGCTGAAAATAAGGGAGAGGAACTGTAGAGAAACAGGGCAGCATCTGTTTCTTTCTGGCTCTCTCCGCCATGATCCCCAGTGTCTGTCATTCCATGATCACCCATCACAACCAACAGGGTGTCGTTCTTCAGACGCTTTATCACTGACCTGGGGGTGAGACAGCAGCAGATAATATTTAAGAGAATTTATTGAAACTGTAACAACATGGCAGAGTGTGGATTAATGAAGCTAACAGCCATACAGCTAACCTGATAACTCCATCCATCTGGGAGAGTTTCTCAGCCATCGCAGGGTGATCCGGGCCAAATCTGTGCCCACAGTGATCCACACCCAGGAAGTGAGCAATCAACACGTCCCAATCATCCCCCTCCACTGAAGAGAGCAGACAAAACCTCTTAGCCACTCATTCAGCCACTGTGTTTACAGTGTAAACATGAGATGTGTATGTCTATTTACAAAGTAAACAAAGTGAGATCTTAAACCAACCAGGCAGGTTCCTAATTGATAGGTGAAATCATTCTGCTTACTGGTAGGATAAATGTTTTGGAGAATGCCATTGTCCACGGTGTGCAAGTCCTTCACATTGAAGGAGGGGAAGGGCAGAGATTTGTGGAACTTCTTGGGGAAGAGACTCACCCATGTATCATCCCCCATAAAAACAACTCTCTTGCCTTTAAACCAGGAGAGAAAGCAACTATTAACATACACTCTAGCAGAAAAGCAACATTTTATGATCATTTCAATCTAAATATTTAAAGCACAATATGTAAGATTCGTAGATTTGAAATATCCCAAAACCACTAACAATATTATATATTTTGTTGACTGGTGTGCTTACAATATCCCAAATGTTTGAAACAATGTTTTAACCAGTGTGACGGCCAGTGTCTTTGCATTGACCAAGTAAAACAGCTGTGTTACCCTGTAATTTTAATTCGCCAAATAAAGTGACCTGAGTAGTAATTCAGCACTCAAATTATTTCATTACAATGAAATAAAACAACGTGAATTTAAGTGATCAAACGCAACTATAGTGAAGTTCAAGTTCAGGGGCGGATGTTAAGATTAACTTTAATCGTACAAACATTAACAACAAAACAAAATGAGCGGCAGCGGCCGGCTGTGGCATACAAGCATGACAAAAACAGCAACGTAAAACGTCTCAAGCTCTCTGCCCCGCCCTGGTTCATACGTTAATAAAGCTTTAATAGCTCATCTATGAACCTGCTTTCTGCCTGAGTCGCGTCGGATTGCTTTTCATCTGCTGTGGAGGTGAAGTTGACAAATTCCCATGATTCCACATTCATTCACGGCATTATCAAGCTATGCCTTTTTTATTGTTTTGAATAAGCGACCTCTAGTGGTAAAACTTACATACTGTGCCTTTAAGATTAATTTAATTCAATAAAATAGTGACTTAGTAAATAAAATTCCATTAGTTCCAATAATACATTATAGTAAACAACAGAATTATAGAAATATACTGCAATGTTATAAATATTGCTTTTTAGAAAATCTCACAAATGTAACAAAAAAAGGCCCAAGTCACATTTCACAATAAAAATCCAAAGAAAAAGCAAGTTAAACTTCAAAAGTTTGGAGTTGGTAAGATTAAAAGATTTTAAGATTAAAAGTCTCTCATGCTCACCAAGGCTGTACCTAAATACAGTAAAAACAGTAAAACTGAAATATTATTTTCAGCATCATTCCTTCAGAAATCATTATATGATGATGATTTGGTGCTCAAGAAACAAGTCCTTATTTGTGTTATTTAGGCCTACTATTACTAACATGTTAGATTTTTAAGTTAGAACATTATTGATTAACACAAAAAAAGTGTACATTGTACAAAAAAAAAAAAAAATAATAATAAATATATATATATATATATATATATATATATATATATAATTCTGAGTGGTCATAGAATACTATAGTCTTCATTTTCTATAAACTCTTGACAGGTTTGGTGAAAAGGAAAATGGCAGTTGCAGATTCACTCACCCACTTGGCCCAGCTGGTGCACTAGATTGTCTTCCAGGATGGCATTGGATGCAAAGTTGTTCCCCACGTCAATGAACGTGGGCAGGGAACCAGTCGTAAAGCCTTTGATCCTCTGCATGGTAGTGGTGGGCGGATCGGCCCGGAAGGTGTAGAGTCTGGCATGTGAGGGGTGTGATGACGCCATCTCATCTAACACCGGCAGCTTGTTCTCAAACGGTTTGGGTGCTGTGTTCTCCGGATCATAGCGGGTGAAGTCGGCCTTCAGGGCGTCGATGATCAGGACCACTGCCCTACGAAAGCGAGGCTCGCTCAGGCAGAAATCTCCCTTCATCCGGGCTCCTGGAGATAAGACGTCCGCACAGGTGCTGGTTCTGTTGACCTCCAGCCTGACGAGAAGAAAGCCTCCCACAAACAGGAAGATGCCCACATAAAACACAGAGCAGACCCAGATGAGGGCGACCAGGACAGGAAGTCTTCTCATTCTAGGCAAGACGGAGATCATGGAGAATCAATATATGGCTGGTTGGGGTCAAATTGGGGTACATTTCACATCAACAAAACTGTGATTTAAGACAATTCCAAGCATACTGAAACATTAGGTAGGCTACACAAGATATTTGTGTGGGATAATATGCTTTCCTTTAATGGATAAAATATCGTTTTTCTGAAGAAAATTGTTAGAAACAATATAATTTTCATCAAATGACACGAAATTTACTTTAAACTGTAGAATGACTAATATACATTAAATTTAGACAGAGACTCATATACATTACATTTAGACATAACGTTACACAGAGAGACATATTGAGTGCCTTTCCTAGACACCCCAAGTGCATTCACTGTTCACAAAAATGCTGTCTAGGTAACGTTAGGCAACTCACAAGGTTTTGAGACACAGGCCGACACAAGCAACGCTCCATTGTAAGTCAAAACTGATACAACACCAACCTTTAGGACTTTCTCTAAACGTAATGTGAAATGTGCTGTATGTGTGTTCCAGGCCAGACTAGTAACGTTACTACGGAACGCACTAGAAACTGAGTCCGTAAATGCAGGCGAGTGGCTTCTGTTGTATTCATGTGTGGTGTGTGTGTGTGTGTTGCATGCATCCAGTACTGACCTTGCTTCTCTGTGTTCGTCCTCTCTCTCTTCAGGGATGTAAATGTACACCGTGCGTCCACTGCAGGGGGACTGAAGTGCCGCAGGTTCACCCACATCTGGCGGCGGTGCTATCAGAGCCTCACTGTTGCTCTACACTTCGGGACATGCAGCCTAATCCATGTCGGTTTAGTTTGGTTTTAATATTGGTCATCTCGCAGCCCGGTTTCCACTTCCGCTGACATGCGCAGTACGCATGACGACGGTTACAGGTAAAGGCACCTGTCAAAATAAAAGACACTGCCTACTGATGTTCAAAATAAAAGCCTCTCTGTTCGCGCAGAATGTTTGTCGATTGTAGTAAAAATCATTGTGTCCAGGCAGGATTTTTATTATTATTTTAAACTAACTTATTTCAATACAAGTAAATACCGTTTAAAATATTTTTCACGTTAGGTTTAAATTAAATAAACTTACTTTGTCCTAAACAAATTACTGGGTCTGTTTGTTAAAAGACATTATACAGTTGTAAAAGGCCAAACCAACTATACTGCATTTATTCTGACGTAGAACCCACTAAATGACCATTATACATTATACCTGGAACATGACAGCTTACTTATGAAAAGTATTTGTAACATTTTATTTCATGATTTTTTTTTCAATTATTTTATTTTTCAATTTATTTTATTTTCCAGGAATATTTAAGACAAAGTTAACACAGCATAAATAATAAATCATACCTGGAACACAGAATATGACAGATTACTTCAGTACGGAGCCCCTAAAGGGACATGGTGATGGAAAAAAAAAGTTTTGGGAGCGAACGCAAAGTTTCTTGGTGGAATGCTAACTTTTACTGTCTATCCGTTTTACTAGCGAATGCAAAGTTTCTTGGGTGAACATGAACGTTTTGCGAGCGAACGCAAAGTTAATCAGGAGAACGCACACGTTTTGCGAGCGATTGCAAAGTTTATCAGGAGAACGCACACGTTTTGCGAGCGAACGCAAAGTTTATCAGGGGAACGCACACGTTTTGCGAGTGAACGCAAAGTTTCTCAGGGGAACGCACACGTTTTGCGAGTGAACGCAAAGTTTCTCAGGGGAATGCTAACTTTTACTCTTTTACTGTCTATCCGTTTTACTAGCGAATGCAAAGTTTCTTGGGTGAACGTGAACGTTTTGCGAGCGAACACAAAGTTTATCAGGGGAACGCACACGTTTTGCGAGCGAACGCAAAGTTTATCAGGGGAACGCACACGTTTTGCGAGCGAACGCAAAGTTTATCAGGGGAACGCACACGTTTTGCGAGTGAACGCAAAGTTTATCAGGGGAACGCACACGTTTTGCGAGTGAACGCAAAGTTTCTCAGGGGAACGCACACGTTTTGCGAGTGAACGCAAAGTTTCTCAGGGGAATGCTAACTTTTACTCTTTTACTGTCTATCCGTTTTACTAGCGAATGCAAAGTTTCTTGGGTGAACGTGAACGTTTTGCGAGCGAACACAAAGTTTATCAGGGGAACGCACACGTTTTGCGAGCGAACGCAAAGTTTATCAGGGGAACGCACACGTTTTGCGAGCGAACGCAAAGTTTATCAGGGGAACGCACACGTTTTGCGAGCGAACGCAAAGTTTATCAGGGGAACGCACACGTTTTGCGAGCGAACGCAAAGTTTATCAGGGGAACGCACACGTTTTGCGAGCGAACGCAAAGTTTATCAGGGGAACGCACACGTTTTGCGAGCGAACGCAAAGTTTATCAGGGGAACGCACACGTTTTGCGAGTGAACGCAAAGTTTCTCAGGAGAACGCACACGTTTTGCGAGTGAACGCAAAGTTTCTCAGGGGAACGCACACGTTTTGCGAGTGAACGCAAAGTTTCTCAGGGGAACGCACACGTTTTGCGAGTGAACGCAAAGTTTCTCAGGAGAACGCACACGTTTTGCGAGTGAACGCAAAGTTTCTCAGGGGATGTCCCTTTAGGGGCTCTGTAAAAAGTTTCTTGGGGGAACGCAATAGTTTTAGCGAGGGAGCACAAACGTTTTGCAAGTGAACGCATAGTTTCTCTGGGGAATGTAAACATTTTGCGAGCAAATGCAAAAATTTAGAAATGTAATGTTTCCTCCTATCTCATGTTTTTAATGCAGTTTCTCGGGGGAACGAAAACATTTAGCAACCAAACACGAAATTCTTGAAGGAACGCAAAATATTTGCGAAAGAACACGAAAGCATTGAAATATAATTTTTTCAATAATGTCCCTTTAGGGGCTCCGCACCAATGGAATACCAACTTTGTGATTTTTGGTAAAGTTTATTAAAGTTATCTAAGTGGCAAGTAACAATAAAACATTTAACTACAACAAACGTTTAACATTTAATTTCTTAATTCTTTTTAGCTTAACAAAGGTTAAATAAATCTAAAGTGGACCTAAAAACTTTTGAACGCCACATTTGATTTGTATAAATGGCATTTCCATTACATAACAAAATATATATATTGTAAATACTTTTAAATGTCAAAACGGTCTGCTGTTTAATTAAGATAAAAGTGATGTACACTTATATTACTGTGCGTCAGAAGCTGCATGATCACTGGTCCGGTGCAAAACAGGTGTGTATAATTTTTGAGTGTGGAAATTTTTATGTGACCGTCTGTGATTAATTGGAGAACGTGTGAGAATACTCAAAAATGATTTTGTTAAATTATAATTTCTATATGGCAGCTATGATCTCAAAACAGATTGGAAATATCATGTTGGTGACTTGATAACATATAAACCTATTTAGCTAGTAGCCCAGAGTTACTTTTCTCCAAAATGGTACCTTATGGGGCAAAGTGAGACATTAATGTAATCCTCGGTCATCGTATATGCTTATCATTTCCTTTAGAAGAGTGTAAAACATAATTTTTGAATTTAAAATCTTTATTTCGAACATGGAAAAGAAAGTAAAAATATAAAACAATGTTTAAAAAGATAGGAGGAAAAAACAACAAATGAGCAGCAAACAAAGTACACTTCTTTCCTGTTAACATACTTCTATTACATGTGCGAAAAGGAGTAGGAAGAAAAATCTCACTCTCAACACAACAACAAACCAGTGTGCCAACTGCAGTGACATCAGATCTCTGAGCACAATCAATCATTTCCTTTACTAAGATGCCAAACGCACACCAATTTGGAGAGGAAATGACCATTTACTTTTGAAAACACAAATTAACACCCATCCCATTCTCACACCAGTCACCACTGAACACAATAAAGTTACGTCTGATCACAAAGTCCACAATGCGAGTCATTCAATGTGGGAATAATGCCACATCTGTGTGTCGGGCGAGAGGTGCCATCCAGCTGTTGGCAGGTAAACAGAGACGAGCCTGTTCCACCAGAGCATGTGATGCCAGCTAGCATATAAAAGCGGGACTTAAAGCACACACTGGCATTGGGCACACTGAAATTTAGGACTTTGTTTCAACTTGTTCGGCATCCACCCCTTCATTCGAGATGAGAACTGGTATACCCATAATGCTCTTTGTTGCAGTGGCAGGATTCCACAATGGTAAGATTACAATATAACAACATTTGTACATTGATGTCTGTCTAGTTTATCTGTTTTTGTTGTTGTTGTATTGCCAGTCTTGAACAAACATGCACTGAAAAAATAATAAAGTTGCTGCCTTAAATTTTTAAGTACAATCAATCAAGTCATTTCAACTTAAATTACATTAAACTGAGTTTGAAAAATTAGTTGAATCTTGTAAAACTTATTAAAAAAAAGTTGAAATTGCTTAACTTACTTTGATGAGTTAAAGCAATGCATAAATTATTTATCATATAATTTTTTACTCCGTGTCTTGTTTTTTAATTGAATACATACAATGTATATATTTATTTGAATATACATTGTATATATAAATATATATATATATATATTAGTGCTGGACAACGATTAATCGCATCCAAAATAAAAGTTTACATATTATATGTGTGTGTACAGTGTATAATTATTTTGTATATATAAATACACACACATGCATGTATATATTTAAGAAGAAAAAAATATTTATCTATAATATATAATATTATATTATTTACATATAATATATGCTATATATAGGCTTATATATAGCATATATATATATATATAATACATGATAGGCTATCTATTATAATATGTAATAATATTTTAAATAATATTAATAATCATATTTATAATGTTTCTGTTATGAATACTAGGCCGTGGATATGTGCAAGGTTGAAATCAGCAGTAGGCCTAATTGACAAAGTTCTTTGCAATTATCTGTGCTTAGTTAACGTTAATATATAAATTAATTTACGTCATTGATAACCATTTATTCTTACTGGATTAGCTGGCCAAATTAGAAAGCATTTTCTGTACATAATCTGCATGTGTAGTAGCCTAATATATAACCTGTGTATGAGAGAAATAGCTATATTTAAATGCTTGTGTTTGTAGCGATTTCAGCATCTCTGGAATTCGATGAAAGCAAATCGCCTGAAGAGAGAGGTAAATACATTCAGCTTGTTTTGCATGCTTTCCCCCAATACAACATACAGTCAAAGATTGACAAAGATTAAAAAAATAAAAAAAAAGATAAATGTAGGCCTAATCTCTATTTTGTCTGCCCTCAGTGTATGAAGAGAACGTCACGACAACACAACCAGGTGGGTCATAGTTTCTTCTGAATATTAGCTATGCTAGGTTTGCTCAGAATAACCTCGCGATTCACCACTGACTCACTCAGCATTGATGGTTTTTCACAGACAGGCTCTTAAATCTAGCATTTACTTATCGCAGTGTGTGCTGAGATTCTCACGAGCTGACGTCACTTGTGTACATGTGTTTCCTCAGATGACTCGGAATATGCGGCTGCTCATGTGAACGGTAGGCACACACACATGTGGAGTAGATCAAAAGCTGGTCGATTCAAATGCTCATTTTGATGTTGATTTTGGGCCATTTACTCACTCTCTATATTCTTTGACTCAGTGACAGAAGATCTCCTAAAAACGACTCATATGGGTGAGAGATGGGTCTTGTTTTTTTTTTAGAATCTGAATCATCTGAAAATGTCCAAATAAATAGCATATTTGTTTATTTCCACATTTGTCTAACAGATGGAGAGACAGAGGCACTAACATTTGATACAGGTAAAGGGAATTACTTTTTCAGAACTGTATTTCCTGGAAAAATATACATTCAGACCATAATAGGCTAGAAGATGATGCATTGCAGGCAGCATAAAACATTGTTGTAGATTTTATCAATAAATAATATAATTTAAACCCATTCTTCCAACTTAAATTCAAAATAACTCTCCAATACATGCAATAACCAAATCAAATCAGCTCAAAATATCTCACATTGGGTCACTTTGTGCGAGTCTGCCGAATAAAAAAATATATAATATGATATTATTTTCATGACTCTTGCCGCTAGGTGGCCTTATAGCTCTATTACCCCTTTTCCACCAAAAACGAACTGGTTCGGAACTGGTGCTGGTTCAAAGTTGGTTCGGAGTTGGTTCAACTTGCGAACCTTCTCAGAACCTGTTTGTTTTTCCACTGACTAGAGCGCCCAGCAAACGACGTCGTTACGTCACTGTGTACGTCGCCATACGTCTTAGCTAGAAACGCTTGCAAGTACAACATTACTTTGGGATTATCTCTAACTCGTGAACCAAGAAGGCTTTAAAAACAATTGAAATATGTAAGTCTTTTAATCTTTTCCTTTGATATGTAATCTTTTCTGATTAGTTATGTACTCCTGTCTTGTGTATTTTTTTCTTTCCATTTATTTGTTCTATATTGTGACTGTTTTCTCCTTTGTTTAAATAACGTTTTCAATTAAAAAAAATGATAAAAAAAAAACTAGAAACACTTGCGCCAACTTCAAGCATAACAATTACAATGGCGGACTACATCGTGTTTCTGCAAAAGTTTCTCCTGGCTTTGCGATCCTATATTATGTCAGAAAATATGTTATCTAAACCCGCCCCCAGCCCCCGCCGTAAGCATGACGTGGTAAAAGAACGGTTCTAGTCCAGCAAAGAGTTGGTGCCGGTTTGGAACCAGTTTTCCTGGCCGAGAACCGGTTCTTTGGCTGTCGAAACACAAAGAACCGGTTCGCGCGCAGGCACCGGCTCCGAACCGGCTCTCAAAATGCGTTGGTGGAAAAGGGGTATATATGGAGCAAATGAGATGTTTGTCTGGGTAATTTTTCTCTTCAGTATGCATTCAGATCATAGACTGTGGGATACAGATACACATGTAGACATTATAAAATATTTTTTGGTAAAGCTTTAGCATTTTAAGTTTTAATTTTGCGAAATTGTTTTTAGGTTTTCCTATGTACTGAAGCATTCCTCGCATTCCATTCATTCATTAAGGGGTTCAAATTGACCCGTGAGGGAAGGATTTGTTACTTTTTTTTTATTACAACCACATAACTCCTCAAATCTAGTCATTTTTTTTTATGTGTGTATTCGTGGTTCAAGTGCGACAAAAGTCCCAAGGTTTTGGACCACTCCAATGAACACTCTGTTTTTTTTTTTTTTTTTAAATGAGGTTTGGGTCTAAATGACCCAAGGGAAATATGAGGGTTTTAATTATAGGTCAAAATTATGGTAATTATTTATTATGGTATGTATATATATTCAGTGCAAATGGCAAGGTGTATAGTCACCTGTTTATTTGTTTGTTTCCAAATTTGTCTGTTTTTTCTAACTTTATACTCCATGAATAATCCTAACAGATGGAGAGACAGAGGCACTAACAGTCGATACAGGTAAAGAGAAAGAGTATTTCAGAACTTTATTTCCTGGAAAGATAAACATTCAGAACATAACAGATAATGCACTGCAACATAGGCTACATGTATATGGCACTTTACGCAAATAGGGCCTGGAAAAAATAGTAATTAGCAAAAATGTTGCTTGTCAAGCTTTAAGATGCCAAACTAAATATTATATGAGCTGTTTTATTTTGTGTTCGTTTTATATTAGGTTTACAATGTTGTGTGCAAAAATAATGGTCATTACAATGAGTTAGAAAATAATGTAGTTCCTTAATATAATTTGAAAAGATTGTGTCAAAACGTTTTACATTGTCATATGATTTAACCTGTTGGACACAGGAAGGTCATGACCTCTGAGGTGGGACAGGCCAAAATGACTGTATTATGGTGGAGACACAAACATTGGATGCGTTTAAAAACTAGCTAAATCTCATAGATAATAGTTTATGCTTTGTATTAAACAAGGGTTCTAATGATAAAAAAAAAAAAAAAAGTAATTATGTTTGGAGCGTACCATATTTGCATCTCTCTGTTCAAAAGTTGTCACTTTTTATTTAAAACATTTAAACATTTTATGATTAATAATACATTTATAATTATTTAATAATCAAGACCCTTCACACATGTAATGTCTTTCAATTGACGGTATAAAAAACAATTTGTTCTTTATGTTAATTTTTATGGAAACAAACTGTACTAAGGCACATGTGACGAAACACTTACGCAAGGTTTGTTTTGACGTAGGAGAGAACACCGGAAGTGACGAGTCCGTAGGTACGTGCGGAAATCCATTCGTCACCACACGAGGGCGACAGTGTGTCACTTACAATGCAGACTGTGCTTTGAAAAGAGACCATGTGAACTGACCGCTGGTTGTGTTGTGTGATTTTGTTTATTTAGACATTTCTGAGGAAGACAGTAAGTATATTCATTTAAATTATAGTACAGTACAAGCAAACCACTGTAAATTATATAGGCTATATATATTGTGTCTTATTAACTCATCTTTCCCTCGTGTTATTTGATTTCTATGATTGGTGTGGCTACTGTAAACTGCTAATGTTTCCCTGGCTATTGTAAAGTTGTGTAACACATGTCTCTTATTGCACAGCCTCTCAACAGAAGACAGGTAAACGCTTCACGTTACATTATTTGTATCCATAATTTAAGACGAAAAACAGTTAGTAGTCTAACATATGTCCTTTCATTAAAATACAATGATTGTATTCATGCATGTGGTATATATAGTCAGTAATTTAATGGATGACTTTTGCAATTATAATCTTTCCTTTTGACAATTGACCTGTTCTCTCTTATATAGTCTCTTGTTATGTTCTAGAGCACAGCGAGCAGGCTGAAGAGAAAAGAACAGGTGAGATGTGTGCTCTCAGTACTTCTTTTCACTGTTAATGTTCATTCAGCTAATGAAATAAAAAAAATTGAAGAATAACAATGTTTTAGGTTCATCGTACTCAAATACAGACAATGTTTAGGGCTGAATCTTAGAAAATGACAAATTTATAACAAATTAAAAAATACAACAATAAGTAATATATTTGTTTCTTAATGTGACCTTTCTTTCTAGAGGATATCATTGAGGCAGATTACGAAGAAAAATAGTGTGTGTGTGAAATCTATGTAATATCTTTTAAACCTGAAAGTCTTGTTTTATAAAACATTGCAAAATTGCTAACCTGTGTACTACCTGGACAAAATCCACTGCGTGTATGGTGATCTTTTGCACACACAATTTCAAAGATCAGTTTTTTTTTAAAATAAAGACTGTAAACACTGATGTTGTCCAGCCTTCATGTAAATGCGAGGCTACAGGTGGGTGTAATAACATGATTGCATGTCTCCTCCTCACAGGCAGCAGATGTAGGTGGTGTTAGAGAACATATCTAGGACGGTTATCCAGGCCAGCGCCGTCTACAGTCCCTGGGGGCTCATTTGGGCGTTATTTATATCAGCTGCATTGTCCCAGCTTATTTTTGGACCAAAGATGCAAAGTTGCATATCCCTAAAAATACCATTTGAACTAGATGAAACTGGATACTTAATTCAAAATAAGGAATCTAGAAATATTGATGTAGAGTTATAAAATAAAAATAAAAGTATACTCTAGTATATCTACTAAGAATAATTCACAGCAGGAGATCAGTAACAATTACATATGATTATAATTTCACGTTTTGGGGGGGGGGGGGATAAGGGGATATACTGTATAAGTATACTGAATAAGAAAGAAAGAAACAAACAAGTATAAAACTATCAGCATAAATATGGCAGAAGAAATGCGATCTCATTCACTGGTGAAATTAAATAAACAGGCAGACAGGTGATAATCAAAAAGACATTTTAATCTTTCATCCCCAAAGCGCAATATACAAAATAAAACATGTTTTTTTTTCCTCTTTGGTAAAAAAAAAAAGAGATCGATCCTTAAGGCAACTACAGCAACTATGTAAGGTCTAAATGTGTTGAGTTTATAACCAAATAACCACTCACAAATGGCTTCACAGTAATGCAGATCCTCACGTCCAGTCAGGAATGCTGGGATCTTTCTACACCACTGCTACCTTCAGACCAAACCATCATTTAACACCACTGTCCCACACCTATCTAATAAATTGGGCAAGTCATACGTGTTGCTGTAGGGTTTGTAAAATATATACATATGTTTATATTGGTATACATTCCTCAGAAGTACTACAGCAGGTCTATGAGAAGCCTGGAGCTGATGAGCTACACCATCAAGTTTTACAGAAACGCCAATGGTCTCAAATCTAGCGCAAGTAAACTTCACTCACTTCATCAACGTTTAATTCACTGTGTCAGATATTAAGCACCACAGCAAAGCATTCCTGTAATTCACTCAAAGGAAAAGAGGCTTATTGGTTGTTTTTAAACATAGAGGTTCATTTTTGCAGGGGACTTTTATATATATATATACACATCTATAAACTTAATTTCCAAAGACGGATCTTTTGGGCCCTGGGCAGCATTACACTGGTAATACGGGAGTTTGGGCATCTTAGTAACACTTCATCCAACAGCCATGGTGACTGAACACAAAGGGCCAAAATCCACCGTATGGAGTTCAATTGTCTACAGCAAACATTCAAGGACGCGCTGCATTTAAGAGAGTCGCCAATAGCATACCAATTACAGCAGAGCATTCTGCACATTCTGTGCTTTAAGGAAAAGCTGAATCTTAGCAGTAGCTGCTGGGATGTTTAACTGCATCTCCAAGTGCAGGTTGGTCCGTTATAGTCATTCAATGCTGGGCTAAGCAGAGCAAATATTAACAGCTCAATTACAGTGGTGCAAAACACGCAGAAGAGTTTGATGTTCTGGAACCAATTAATGAAAAAAGAGGACTAAAAGAACGGCTGGACTATAAATATTTCTGGAAACTGCTTAGTTTACCAAAAGGCTTGTTTTGTAGTGTAACCTACAAAAGAACTAAAAATAGATCAAGACATCTGGAAAAGGGCACTGAAATTGTATTAAGGAACATGATGTGAGCGACCAATTTCCTTTGCAAATCAACCCTCACAGGACTAAAAATGTGAGTCATAAGGCTCTATTTGTGAGTTAAGTCAGGGCTGCTTAAGAAAAAGTGGAAAACTCGTGCTTACCGAATGTATAGAAGGAAAACAGAACTCCATTGCTCTTCCCTAAATTCTTCACACCGAGAGAAAAAAAAAAAAGCTTCTATAAAAGGAACTCAAATGACAAAGTAATGAAAAATGCATGTCAAAGGAAGTCTAGCTAATACTGCATTGTAATTGTTGTTTTACCTTAAAAAACCCTTTAGTTCTGTACATAATTACATTAAAAAAAAAAAAACATTGTGATTTAACATATGTACAAGAGGGAATTTAAATGGCAACCATTCTAGTGATGAAGACATTTTCTTCCCTGGCCTATGGCATGTGATGGTGCACTGCAATGCACACAAATCATCAATACAGGCTAAAAATGATGCAACCAAGAATCACAGGCTCAATCGAAAGGGCCTTTTCATCCCCCACTCATCACGAGGATGACAGGAGGGAGGAAATACGAGAGAGACAGAGAAGGGAAGGTTGAGACATGCCCTCATCCTCTCTCTGGGGATCCTTGTTCCTCCTTGAGAGCAGAGAGGACTTTTAAGGCCTCACAGAATGACGTAGGTGAACAGGGCCATGATGGCCGCGCTTATAAGGCCAGAGATGGGCACAGTGACAAACCAGGCCATGAAGATGTTTCTAAACAGCCGCCAGTCCACTGCCTTCCTGGAGCGCAGCCAGCCGACAGACACCACTGACCCGACCTGAAAACGACAAAACGATACGCCCTCAACAACAAGCTGTAGTTATCAATCTCATTCAAATAGTCTCCGTCTAGGACTTGCTTTGCATCAGTTTGTTTTGCATATAGGCCCATCTTACCTTGCAGTGAGTGGTGGAAACTGGAAGACCAATGTTAGAAGCAACCACTACGGTGATGGCTGAGGCGAGCTCGATGCTGAAACCACTGAAATTAAACAAAGTATTGTTTAGGGAAGTCTGCCAATTGGGAGATTTTGCTCTGTACAGCAGGTATTACAACATGGGCGTGTGTTTATACCTAGACGGGGTAATGGGGGTCAGGTCCTTGCCCATGGTCTGGATGACTCTACGGCCCCAGACCCAGAGACCGACACAGATGCCTACTCCTCCATACAGCAGCAACCAGATCGGAGTTGGTGCACTTGATATAACAGACCCACTCTCATAGACCAGCCACAGAGCAACCAGGGGACCGATTGCATTACTGAAAGCAAAAGAGATAAAACATGCTCAAATCTTAGTTTTAAAATCTGCAAACACAATTTTAAGCACTGTACAGTTCAATGCAATAATACCTGACATCATTTCCTCCGTGAGCAAAGGAGCCAAAACAGGCGGTTAGAATTTGCAGGAACTGGAAGAGCATCGACACTTCCGGTCTGTCAGCATCGGCTCTATCCTCCTCCAAAGAACTACGGCTGCTCCCAGGATCTTCCTCAACGATCTCCAAAGTGACCTCACCCTCGCCGAGGCCTTCGGGTGCACCATTCTCTGCCACTGCATTACAGTAACTTGTGTAGCTGTCCATGCGGACGCGCTTCCTCTCCTGGGTGCTGGCTTTTTCCTTGTCTCCGTCTTCGGAAGCACGGAAGTCAGCTTCTTTGGGCTTGATGTCTCCGTACATGCCAATGATGGCCATAGTGTAGGAGGTGTAGCTGTTGTTGCGGCGGATGGGCCGTTCGCCACCCTCCCCCATGCAGTCTCCCACTTTTGCCAGATGGAGTTTGTGCAGCAGGTCCTTGTAGAGGCCGGAGTCCTTGTGAACTGTGTGGTACTGTGAGTAACCATTGCTAGGAATCTGACTGGGGCCGGTGGTGAATTGAACGTGGGTCCTTGGAGCTGCTGAAGACAGAATAAACTTACATGATTGATCTGCGACAAAAACAGTAGGCGTGTGTCATGATTGGGATGGCATGTGACGCATCACACCCTAGACTTACCAATGCCTGTCTCTGACTCTTTGCAGTCCTTTTGATCTGGGTCATCTGAATCCCCAATGTTAAAGGTGACTTTGCGCTCCTCAGAAGGAGGTGGGGAAGAGGGGGGGTTAGAGGCGGTGTTAGAGGACAGGGCACTGGATTCCTCAGGGACAGGTTTCAGGATGGGACTGTGAGCTTCATGCAGCTCCCTCTTCTCCATCAAAGGACTCTCAGAGGGACTGGAAGACTTTAATTTACCTGCATATCAAACAAGATAGATTAAAGATAATAGTCAGCTCCACGATTGCTAGCAACAACAAAAAAAGTGTTCAAATGTTTTATTTAAATCAATTTTATTCATTTACATGTATTGATTTTTTAATATATATATAATTTTTTTTTTTTTTTATATAAAGTTCTCAAAACTTTTCCAAGGACCACTTAACACTTCCTTGTGGCCTCTTGGGGGTCCCTGGACCCTTAAAACCCCTTATTATAATATTTATTATACATATTAATAAACTTGCATTGTATTTATCTTATCAAGCTACCAATTCATATTTTAAAATAATGAACTTTGGTAAAATACAACAAATTAAGATGGAACAGCCAAGTTTATTTCCATATAATTTAATGCATTTACACTACAGGTTTAAGGCTTTATGGAATGCAAACATTTAGTCTTTCAAATAATTTATGTTATTAACATTTAATCGAGAACCATAATTAGTTTAGTAAAGGTGAATCTGATCAATCATTTGTGAGAAGTACAAAGGCTGGTAAGACTTTATTCACTGGCAATTCACATGGCCATCACATGAGCGCTCGATTCTATAAACTTTTAGAGGCAAACACTCTGTTTGCTTAAATTGTCACTATAACCCTACATTTCAAGGACAGTTTGACATAACTCGGTCCATCGTCCACTGATCTGCCGAGTAATGTCAAAGCACTTGCATTCTATTTTAGTAGCAAATGCCACCTCAAACTGTAGCCATACACTTTAATGTGATGATACGGAGCTACTTACGCCAACACCTCAATTAGACCACGGCTATTCCGGTTCACTAGGCAAAGACCAATTAGTGGATCACTATGACCCAATTAGGCTGTTAATACACAGCCTGACTATACAGCTCAAGATAGACAACACACTAGACTACTTGGTTTGTTTGTGTTAAAGAACCATAATACAACAGATTGTCTTAACCTAAAGCTGGTATTTCCTGAAAGTGCAGTTGGTATTAGAATGTTTTGTGTGTTTTTCTGTCACGTGACTTGAGGATTAGGGAACATTTGTTTGCCATCAAATTTCTGTTATTGTGAACTGTAATTGAGATCAGAGCCGTTACAATGGATGCTTATTACTGTATTTTTAAACTTTAGCTGTGCGACAGGAAAGTCTTGGGTTCAACACAAATTTCAATTTTGTATATGTGTCATGCAGTTAAGCCACAGAAAAAGTTATCCAAGCAAGGTAATAAATGTCAATACAGTATATAATAGCTATAACACGACATAAAACTAATGTAATAAAACTGCTTACAAACCATTCTGCATACATTCAGTATTTTTGCACAGCATGTGCAAGGATACAGACACAAGCCATTTACACAAAGAAAAATCCAGAGTTGACAGAGCTTAACCTGTATTGAACCCAGAACATTCCTTTAAAGAGTATATCGTCTTTCTAAGTGACTTATTAAAACTGCTGTCCACTGCCAGAATCTTTAATCTGTAGGGTATTATCCTCACAAACACCTGGTGCTAGGCCTAAGGCTAATAAATCTCTCATGTCCACAGATTGCCATCCAGAATTTTATAGGGCCTGAAAATTTCTGATTTAAAGTGTGTACTTATTTAAGTAAAAAAACCTTCAAAAGGTTATATCAAAGTACAGTGCAACACAACATCTGTAATGGGCCTTATGAAAACCCCTGAGGCACCCCACACATTTAACATTTTCAGTAGTCTACTTGGGATCGGTCAAGCTACCCAATTGTGTTGTGGAAGTGATATTATGCAACCAGTTATGACATAGTTCTAATTTGCGACAGATTATAAACAATTACAAAACTGAAAAATGGATACTTACATTCAATCTTCTTCTTGAGTCGAGGGCAGACAACAAACCAAACGAAGATGCCGGTGACCAGGCCAAAACCGATGGAAATTAGCAGCACTCCCCACCAGGGCAGCTTATCGAATCCCAGCACTGCAGTCCCATCGGTCACAGGGGGAAAGGGACCAAATGGGGTTGCGAGGGAGAGGAGGGGAGGAAAGGAAAGGTGCTTTTGAGACAACAGGCAGCATGTGCTACCAACAACACAAACAGCATTAGGGAATGGACAGGGACATTGTGGAGTCCCAGTTGTTAGTAATGGTGTTGGAGTTGAATATTAATAAGATGTAAGAAGTGGATTCGCTGCATCTAGAATTTGCTTTCACACCCTTTTCGAAGAAAAGAAATGCATATTTAGAGAATACTTAAGCCACTGGCTCTCATTTATCATTTTCAGTTAGAAGACTATTATGAAGAGATGTACTTGCTCCACTTGTTTAGGAGTCCATAGAAACGCAAACCAAAACAACCGCTGCAACCAAGTGTCAAATATCCTTGTCGCATTCAGAATGCATGCGCAAGGCTTGTCCTCTTACATAACACTTCAGGTGAGATGTGAGTGCAAACAGCAGCAAAATGTTGCAGTGACAAGACAGCGCACAAGGCCAACATACCATGTTCAACAAGTGCGGGTGCCTTAAAAGGCAACTGCGGCAAGATATCACCCCCCGCCTCTTTGAGAGGACGAGTGGGGGAAAAAAATGTGACCACTCCTGCAGAAAGGTTATATCTGAGCCAAGACTGCGGTGTTAGCTGCGGTAATGAAGAATGTGTGCTGCATGTTCAAGAGAGAGTGCTGGCTGAGCAAGTCAGCCATTTACTAATTCCCCATGGGGTCCAGAACCACAGACAATGAAATGTGTCAACATAAGTTCATGGGACCAAAAAGGGTATTGGAAATATTTGGAGCAAGACTTTGGCCAAATGAGATGGAAAGAAAAGGCTTTGGTGGAGCAGGAATGTGAAAAATAAACAGAAAGAGGAGGTTTAGAGATAAGAGGACAGGGAGCAGTGGGGCATAAATTCCCGTGCCTTGCCACATGCACGTACTACTGCAGGGCATGCAGTGACGCTGTGTGCTTTGGTTATGCAACTCCAGTTCAATCTCAGGAGACAAGATTCAAAGAGAAGAGTCACATTCTTTGGAGAGAGCACTGAGGTACATAAGGGAGGAACAGCTGAACTTTCTAACATGACTTAGCAGCATCTAAAGGCACAGAACAGGTGTGGCCAGCAGAGGTGAGGGGGTGAATGATGGAAATAAGAGAAAGGCCAACAAATGGGGCCCAGTTATCACTTATGGCCGGCTGGCACAGTTCCTGCTCAGTGTATGAGAAATGCAGCCCTGTGTATGTGGGTTAGGCAGGGAATGCATTCATGCTTGCATCGACGTAGTTTGAATAACAATCTCCCACAAAAGGGGAGCAGCCAGGCCACAACCATGCAGTGGGATGAATGAATGGAAGTGGATTCATTTCCTGCTTTGCCTCACAATAAAATCTGCTATCCCATGGCCTTTATTACACAATAACACGAGTTGTTTTTCCAGACACATTCAAGCACTATACCTCATCCTGGTGACGTGTTGATGATGGTTTATGAGTCATTGTGGGCTGGGAACTGGTGTTTATGCCAATTATGGCAATTGTGGTCTTTGACTGTCGTGTGTCTGTTGCAAAGGTTACACACAGTTTTTGATAATTAACAGACAACATGAAAAACTTTTATGATGTCGTGATATTCTAACTTTGTAGCACTACCAGAATGATATTCGGTGTGGAGACAGACCCAGTTTTTTTTTACCCATGCCACCAAGTCTGGCATCCGCAACGCAAATGAATCTGGTGCTTCAAACAAAACGTTCTTTTTGACACCCTAAACTGTTTTGAGTCATGCAGACTAAGTCTGGCCAAATATAAAAACATTCCATTTCAAATCCACAAAGTCTGTTATTGCTGCCTTTCGTGTTTGCTTTATATCCCCAGGGCAACCAAAACACCCCACTGTCTGTTTTTCCAAGAGAAAGCAGACCGGAAAACAAGCATAGACATACTGGGGGCGGGAGGGTGTAGCCAATCATTATGGCCCTCGTTATTAAATTAAGAATATGAGTAATACAAGTTAAGGGCTGGGATTAAGGATCCTTTAGGATTCACAAAAATCTTCTAAAGAAATTTCTTAAGACAAACTGTAAGGAATTCGTAAGCAATTCTAAGTAAGAATTTTTTCAAGAATTGCACGGTTTCAGAATTTCTAAAGAGCTTAATACGTTTTTTTTTCCTTAAGAAAAAAATGACAGGCTTTGTTGTTATCTGATTGTATGGTGGATCTTGCTGAAGAATCGCAGATAAAAAAAAGTGTTCTTTTTGCACTTTTTTAAAATCTTGACAGGAGTTCAGCACTCTGTCATATTTAATGTGCATGGTCCCTATTTGAATCGTTTTTGTAGCTTTGTTACAAAATTTTTAATTCAGCAAAAAGTCACGTCACACATTATCATGACTGATCATTGTTTACATAATCTACCATCCGACTTTTGCCAACTAGTGTCGACTCCTCCAGATTGTAAATTAGGACAAAAGTCATGTAGTTTATTCCAGCCTTCATGTGTAGTCATTTTGAGAACTAGCTGACTAAATGAAAGTAATAATTCAAACAAATAATTGTTTGCCTACTTCAGTCTCAAATGCTGAGGGCTGCTGGCATTAAAAACAGAAAAAGGGTTTGTGTGTCATCTGTATTTTGCATGGGGTGAACAGGCACTGTGGATGCTGAATGTCTGTCTGTGTGCTGAAATTGGGGGTGGGGGTGGGTTAAGGCACCATGTTAGGGAAAAGGGGGTTTATTAGAAAAGGACCAGTGACTAGATGTGTTCATCACACCTATATCACAACCCAAATTAGTTTAAATGGGTTGAACTTTTTGTAAAGTATGTGCATTGGAATGAGTTGTCATCCTCATATTGCACAAACAGTTAAAATAAAACCAGAAGAACAAGGATTTCCAAGTACCAGTGCAAACACACCGCTTCAAGGAAACTCCACCTAGCCACATTCTTACTGAATTATTACAGGGCACGTGCACCTGCATTCGGCACCCTTCAGAACACAAAGGAGGTTGATCAACGATTCATGACATGCCACATGCCTCTCAACCCCCCCCCCCGGCGAGTGCTGGTATTGTCCTGTCCTGGGAGAAGCCTTGGAATAACTGAACCTGAGTGAACAGCCTTAAACAGGTTGAGAGTGGGCGGAGTTAAGGGACTGTGTCTGGTGATCTGCTGCCTTTAAAGCTTATCCAACAGCAGATGACACGACAATGTCACTAAGTGTGGCTAAAGATCCAGATAACCCTATGTTAAGATGGCTCTATTACTATGTTGACCTGAATTGTCAGTGAGACTGTGAGAGGATACATGTCCTTGTCCTCATGCTTTCAGACAACTCACATGACGTGTGTGTCAGCTGATGAGAAACCTCATTCTAATTGATTCAGGGTCCTGAAGTGACATTGCAATTATTAAGTGGGCCCTAGAGGACAGCCTTTTAATTTTGAGAGACTATAAATCTTTAAAGTCATTAGAAACTCCATGTATCAGATGAAAACCACTAGGCATAATCTGAATGGACTTATCACTTAAGTTTTGTAACAAACTTAACTTAATTTTATTCTAATATTTGAGTACTAAACAGAGACTCAAACAGAGCAAACTGGCATCTCATAACTATAGACTGTCCAAATATGAAAAAACTTGAAGCATTAGGGTGTTTAAGGCAGAATGTATGTGTGCTGCTATGTGCATGTGTGTATGCTGCACCTTGCTGTGCCTACGTAAAGAGCGCCCGCCTGGAGTGCACATGTGTACACACTCCTAGGCTGCATATCACGTCATACTCTGGCCTGTAGCCTTCATTTAATGGCCCAGGCCAGTTGACTTCTTGAATTGTTGAGCCCTGTAGGTAAAAGGAAACAAAAAGGAGCAAAAGTTGCTCATTTAATAAGGTTTCAAATTGAAAGGCAAAATTATTCAGAGCTCAACAGTTAACAGCACTCAAAAACGTAGTGCTTTCTCTACTGAGGCTGACGGTTCTTTTTGATGGGCGTGAATTCTTTATTCCACTGTTTTTTCTCTCCTATGATGGAGAAGGAAAAAACACTGACTGAGGTCATGAATACAGACACCACATGTCCATGTCATGAGTGCTCCACTGAGTTCTCCAGAGCCCACTGGTTAAACACTGCTTTGCCTTATGCACTGTAAACACAGTCTAGCAGAGTCTGGGCATCTGCTTAGGATGTTAATGGGCATGAAAAGGGCAGAAATTCAGAAATACTCACGAGGAGCTCCAGTAAACATTATGGAGAACAGGTTGATTCCCATTGTAACAGCGTAGAAGAAGGGCAGGGCCCTCAGACCATTGGGCACTGGATCCTTCTGCAAAGGACAAAATACACTCTTAGCCAACACCCAACCTTGGTGTGATATATTATATTCTTCTCATTCTACATACAAGTTACCCATTAAGACCAAGTTGAAAAGATAAGATCATTTTATTTACCTTTTGTAAGATGAGTTTGCGAACAAAGTAGAAAAGAACGGCAGACATGATGCCGGAAAGGAGAGGTGAGAGGAACCATGAAACAACTGTAAGGGAACAAAGAACAATAAACTATAAGGAAACTAACACACCTCCAGTATCTTGACAACCGTATTAATCATACAAGTTCAAACGTCTTTGTGAATGCAGCCGACTCACCGATTCTAAGAATCTCCCACCATCTGACTCCCTGCTGACCTTTGGCGACAAGTGAAAAGCCAATGGTAGCCCCCACGATGCAATGGGTCCCAGAAATAGGAAGCTTCAGAAAAGAAGCAGCCAACTGCCACACAGCAGAGCCTGTTGAGTGGTGGGGGAAAAAAGCACACTCAAAAAAAGAAACCTCAATTTGCATATATAAAAATAAGTAATAACATATAATGTCCTTAAGCACTTCATAAGCTACTCACCAAACATAGCGCTGACTGAGCCAGCCATCAACACATGCTCTGAGCCGTTGTACATGGTCACGTCGATAATGCCTTTACGGATGGTCTCGCTGACCTTGGCTCCAAGCAGCACGGAGCCCACAGTCTCAAAGATAGTAGCAAGAATACAGGCCTGCCTAAGGGTAACTACACCTGAACCCACTGCCGTCCCAAACGAGTTGGCGACGTCATTAGCACCCACTGAAAAGGCCAGGATAAACGCTATGACGAAACCTAGGATTAGGAGCCATAGATAGTCTGCCGTATCGATTCGAGCAAACCCGGCAATGGTGCTGCTCACAAGCGCTATCGTGGCCAGAGTTGTCGATACCATGGTGCGCAGATGGTTTTCAAGTTATATGGAAAAAATAAATTTACTTCACAATCTTACAGGTAGAGAACCAAATATGTATAAATAATTCAAGCAGCAGCACACTGGATATTTTATCCCCAGAAAATTGAGGTACTAGTGTTTCTAAATCCGTTTTTCTGCCTCAGACCTACCTTCGCCCTTCACTAAACCAGCAAATCAAAGCAATCCAGACACCAGAGTGAGAATCTGCACTGCTCTAAACTGATATGTAACGTCAAGGGAGAGGGTGGAGTGAGGGCCTATTGCTATCCTCTGAATAGACTAGATCTGTTACGGTTTGTTTTGGCTTGGGCAATTAGGCAGACAGAGAGGACATCCATTGTGCAACAGACACGATGGGTGAATGGTAGCTCATTCCTGAAAAAAAAGAGAGGAGAAAGTGGGAAGGTTCCCGTGTTACGCAACAATTTCACTGCAAAGCGACTAGAACTTGGACATAAGTCTGCTATTGCACACTAACGCAGTATTAGCAGTACTTTATTCGCCATAGAGGGGAGCTGAAAGTTTCTAGAAAACTCTTTCACTGTACAAAAGGGGACGCATCGAGAACAGACAAACATGAATGCATGCATGATCATACAACACAAACTTTTGAAAATAAAATATATGGCATCAAACGTTACCTATGCATGAACTAAATCCAATGTTCATGTGGCTTTTTGGCTACAATCATCAAGTTAAAACATTCAAAGAAAGAAAATGTAGCACTAAAAAGCCAATATTTCCTAACAAGCCCGAGAAGGCAACACTTTGATTAATATTTTAAGCTTTGTGACAATAAACAGCAACTTGCATTCAAATTAAGCTGCCAGCGAATCCGTGTCATGTGGCTTTCCAGCACATTACTGCAATGCAGCCTTTATTGGCAAAGAAACCGCAGAAAATAAAATCACGAAACGCGTTTGACTGTCACTGTAGGGCTGTTTCAGCCAGTTCTCCCCGCTCGCGCTAGACACGCACTTCCTCGCTAACGTTAGCTTGAGGAAACAAATCACTCACGAACCCTAAATCGTCAGCTTTCAACCCATTTTAGATTCGCTGATGTAAATATGAAAATAAAATAGTACACTAGTGAAATAAACGAATTTGATACGGCTTTTTATGTTAACAGGGCGAAATTCATCTTTTCTGTGCGCGCCGGGTGTCCCCTCCGCACTACACGTGTCGTCATTCATTCACACCCGCTAACAGCTAATATGACGTTATAAATCATAAGTACTTCATTAAAAACATACCAAAATAACAACAAAATAAATATTTAATACATATAAACAACATATATCAGTGACACCGTATCAATAACTAATCGTAAATAGACGTGTGTATTTTTTCCACATTCGACCACCGCGAGTCAGCTGACAAAGCCAGGAGCTCGCGCTCATTCTAACCGTTCACAAATTAGCAAAGGGAAAAAACGTCGACGAGAAAGTACGACAAATACCACTAAGTACTAGCTAGAATAAGAAAAAATATTTTTTACTCACCACTCAAAGAAAATTGTCGATGAAATCGATTTAGATATTTTGACACAGTAGCCCGCCCAGTCAACTTCCCGTAGACGCTTTCCGCGCGCGCGGGGGTAGATGCGATAAACGCTCTCGGTCTTTCTTTAGCACTAACGTCGGGTGAATAAACTAAATGCAGATCTTACAACGACAAACCAGACACTGCTGGTTGCTTTGAGTCCTCGATTAAATAAAAAAATTCCCAATAAACCGCTTTTAGCCGGCTTCAGATGATGAGTTCCTGCTTGTCCACGCAAGACACATATATCGTCGGACTGTGAGGGCGGGGCCGTCTTCGCTTGATGGTGGTGGCGTCAAACAATAAACCCCGCCCTCTGACCTTATTTGGCGAGTAAAACGACTTTTCAACCATTACTACTACTCTGTAAATTTATAATCTGGAAAATGCCTGTATTCCAATACTGGATGCTGCTTCTGCATAACAAATAAAGGTA
Source organism: Rhinichthys klamathensis goyatoka (assembly GCF_029890125.1). Taxonomy (NCBI): domain Eukaryota; kingdom Metazoa; phylum Chordata; class Actinopteri; order Cypriniformes; family Leuciscidae; genus Rhinichthys; species Rhinichthys klamathensis. The sequence goes on from NW_026606643.1 coordinate 1,623,816, forward strand.
AATTCAACATCTACCCCACAAATACATTGCTTTAGATGTTTCAGATGCTGGAAAAGAATGTTCTTTTTGTAAATCTATAAAAAGCATTTGTTTGTTTAAAAAGTTATTTACATTATGTAAATTATATATTTTATGTTATATATTTACATTTTGTCTGAAAAAAAAATGGAAGTATAACTGACTATTAAAGACATCTGTATTTGTGAATATGAGGATAAATGTACAGAGGACACATTAAAATATTTTGTTTTTGATTTGGTAATTTGGTAAAAAAATAAATGTAAATTCAATTCACATTTATTTGTATAGCACATTTTACAATAAATATCGTTTCAAAGCAGCTTTACAGAAAGTGCATGCCTAGATTACAATAGAGTGATATCAGAGCTGACTGTGTCCCAAAAATACATATGTATTTCAGAAATGTACATCATGCAGTTAGCTAACAATGTATTAATTGAAACAATGTATTCATTTAAGGCAGAAACATACTGCCCCTGATATAAACAGGAGTGCAGATTGATCTGTTGTAATTGGTAAAAATGTGGAATATCTAAATTGATTCAAAAATGCTTTTTGTAAAACGTCTCTCTCTTTAATATGGCCTCTTAAAGGAACACGCTGACTTTTGGGGACTTTAGCTTATTCACCGTATCCCCCAGAGTTAGATAAGTCCATATCCTTTTCATTTCCGTGCGTGCTGTAACTCTGTCTGACGCACCCACCGCTAGCCTAGCTTAGCACAAAGACTGGAAGTTAATGGCTCCAGCTAGCATACTGCTCCCAATAAGTGACAAAATAACGCCAACATTTTCCTATGTTGTGATTTGTATAGTCACAGTGTGTACAAATAACAAGGTCATATGAGACACAGCCATCTTTTAACCGTATACTGGGAACTATATTCTCAGAAGGCGAATCACTGCTACTTGGGCGGAGTGATTTGCTCGCAGCACCTGAGAAGCCCCGTGGTGAGCATAGATATATACACCAGATGTCGCCTTGGGGTTCTTCTAAGCATGCGCCAAAACCGCCGCCATCTTGGAACAGGGGTCTTGTCATAGGAAGTAGCTAGGTAAAGCTGCTATCTCCGCCTGTACTTCGAATTCATGGATTTTCTGACTTTTGTGCTGCATATGGATGTTCACACGAACGAAATCTGAACTAGGAGGAATGTTTAAAAAAATTGTTTTAATTTTCTATGGACTCAATGATAAATACATGTCTGACAATTGGAACGAACCAAAAAAACTAGAAAATCGCATTCATGACGATTTATGGTGATTTTATTTCCGTTAGACCTTTGTCTACATTGACGCTGATGCATTAAAGAGGAGGGGCTCCCCTGTTCCATGATGGCGGCTCTATTGACGCATTCGTTCCAATTAACTGCCGTAGCCAAGGCGACTCTAGTGTATATATCTATGCGTGGTGAGGAGTCAAGGGGGTAATCCATCAGCCGGAAACAGAAGCTTCCCTGGGGGCCGCCGCCATTGATTAGCAAGCCTTCACCTGCTGTTAGCGTTCCATTGACTCCCATTCATTTTGGCGTCACTTTGACAGCGAATAACTTTACATCTGAGGTGTTTAAAGACTCCATTTGTCCATTGTTTATTTCTAAAGAAACACGACAATGTATAAAAGGCTCCATTACCTTGTATCTTACGTTATGGCCCCGTAGAAGCAGTTTTTGTAAAAATAGGCTAACGATTGCGTCATAACCACACGACTCTCTGTCGCCCAGTAGATAAATTACCGTATAGACAGGAGGAGAAGCTCGCGGGCAATCGGGGGGACGAGGAGGCATACTGTCCGATAAAGTCAAGGGAGAAGCCCATAGAGAGTCATAAAGTTGATCCTGCTGCTATCTCATGGACAGCTCATACTCACTCTCTCAGTCTCTGCAAGATTCGGAAGGGAATGATTCAGATTCCTCTTGGCACAGCTACTAGAAGACTTACAACTGTCAGACAGGTTGCTTACGTCACATCTACGTCCTCAAGCTCAGTTTGAGCCTGCGCAGTGCGCTCAGCCATCAGCAAGCGAGTGCTTCTAATTGACTTCACTTTTCTCCGTTGAATTCTATGGGGTCGCTGTGTCCATTTCTTTCTATGTGAGGAGCAAAGAGTTCGCCCAGAGTATTGCGCTAATTACTCCGCCCAAATCACTCTGCTTCCGCTTCGCCTTCTTAGAATAGTTCCCAGTATACGGTTAAAAGATGGCTGTGTCTCATATGACCTTGTTATTTGTACACACTGTGACTATACAAATCACAACATATAAATCGGAAAATGTTGGCATTATTTTGTCACTTATTGGGAGCAGTATGCTAGCTGGAGCCATTAACTTCCAGTCTTTGTGCTAATCTAGGCTAGCGGTGGGTGCGTCAGACAGAGTTACAGCACGCACGAAGATGAAAAGGATATGGACTTATCTAACTCTGGGATGGTGAATAAGCTAAAGTCCCCAAAAGTCGGCGTGTTCCTTTAAATTAAGAATAGGAAAAGAATGTTAATTGCACAATGCTCAAATCTCTCTCTCTCTTTTTCTTTCTTTTTCTCTCTCTTTCTCTCTCTCTCTCTCTCTCTCTCTCTCTCTCTCTCTCTCTCTCTCTCTCTCTCTCTCTCTCTCTCTCTCTCTCTCTCTCTCTCTCTCTCTCTCTCTCTCTCTCTCTCTCTCTCTCTCTCTCTCTCTCTCTCTCTCTCTCTCTCTCTCTCTCTCTCTCTCTCTCACATGACCATTACTCATCTCCAACAGACAACAATTTAGGCCAGTTTTACCTTTATGTATAATTCCAAACCTGCTATATTTGAATCTGTTTGTATATACAGTATACATTATATGTATGTGTGTGTATAAACACACACACAATGTAGGCTACACTGTATATACAAACAGATTCAAATATAGCAGGTTTGGAATTATACATTAAGGTAAAACTGGCCTAAATTGTTGTCTGTTGGAGATGAGTAATGGTCATGTGTTCAATTTTCACATTTCAAAGGCGCTTCCTGTTTCCAGTAGTTGCATCCACTCTAATTCATCTATGCTACATCATGGGATAGAGTTAAAAGAAGCTCTATGAAGATATGCTGTAACTCCCCCATGTGGCCACAGCAAAACAACTTTAATGGCAAGAGCATTTCTACTTTTCCTGGTCCAGGCTTTATGTATTTCAAAAAGGGCATTTATTGCCCATGTTAAGAAAGAAAGAAAGAAAGAAAGAAAGAAAGAAAGAAAGAAAGAAAGAAAGAAAGAAAGAAAGAAAGAAAGAAAGAAAGAAAGAAAGCACTTTGTTTTATGATCTGTCCTGACAGTTATATTTAAATATTTAAATATTTATAGATAGATAGATAGATAGATAGATAGATAGATAGATAGATAGATAGATAGATAGATAGATAGATAGATAGATAGATAGATAGATAGATAGATAGATAGATAGATAGATAGATAGATAGATACGGCCTATGCATGAATTTTACCAACAACAAAAAAATCGTAGTTACTCCAAAATGCGATGATGTAATAATAAATAATAAGTAGGTGTGACCAAACTTCTGACTGGTAGTGTACACACGTATACCAATTCTGAATACTATGCATGAAATAAGTGGTTTATCAATTAATTTAATCGTTACAGCACGGACCAGCCACGTGGTAAATGTTTAACCTTACAATTGTAGAGGACCTTTACCATTGGGGTTGACTTAAGGTGAGTCATGTAAACATGCTGGTTGATCCACGGTCTGGAACAAAGAAGACAGACAGCCCTATTGGCCTATTAGAAGGAAAGGCGCATCCTCGACGTAAGAGACAGCCAATAACTCGCAAAGAGTGAGATGGGCGTGGCCAACAGGCTTGTTTGTCACGCAAACTTGCATTTCACTAGAGAGGCGGTGAGGGCATGAAGCTAACGCATGAAGATAAAAGTAAGATTAATTTAACCATAAGAATAAGATAATCAATTTAGCTGTTATAAAATACCGTGTATGATATACCGTTAAAACATTCGAGTTGTTTTCGTTGATTTAATCATAGTGTGCCCGTGGTGGCATGTCGAGAAGGCTTGGCTAGCTAACGTTAGTCAGTTGATCTGTTTTTGCAGTCGTTCGCAAATGTCAAACTGTTTGTTTATCCAATGAATTACTGTTAAAGCGTTTATAATATGAGATGAAAATACGAAAAATTTGTTTATTTTGCTCGTGCATTTCAGCTGTCGTTAACGTTAAAGTTACCTAAATTGCAAGATAATACTAGCTAACGTTAGTGCATGTCCACTTGACATTGGGTTGCACTTGTTATCTGAGCCCTAGTACCACATGGGAACTAATTTGTATAGTAAATCATTGCTTTTTAGCTAATTCAGGGCGCTTTAACGTGCACTTCTAAGTCGAATTCTAGATATAATCGGTTCGTGGTTCTTCTAGAATGTTCTCCTCCGTCCAGCATCGCCCTGTGTGTAACATGGGGGCCACAGCTGTCCGACTGCAACGCTTTAGCACTTTTAATCAAACTGGTGCGATAAGTAGCAAATCGTTGAGTTTCTCGTGGCTGGGTGAGCGCGCGGGCCTGCTGATGTCATGGCTCCAAAAAGCAGGAAGGGGAACGAACAAACTGGCCTCCGACAATAAGAAGAAGGAGAGACTATTGTCTCTATTCGCCAGCCACTGTAGTTTTGTGACAGGCCAGAGGCTGAGAAGGGCTCTTCAGATAGGAGAGCTGTACTCAAACCTGTACTCGGAGAGAAGCAGGTGGACGCTCGTGGGCAGCATATGGCGGCGCCTGCAGAGCAAGCACGCTCCCGCGGGGAAGCTCATCGCGGCTCTGGCTGGAGTCTTCATGTGGGAAGAAGAGAAGATCCGAGATGATGAGCTGAGAAGGTACTTCCCTCACTTCTGGATTGTTTTATGTGACATCAAGGTGCTTTGTGTAATATTAGAAATACGACACATAATGTCTTCTCATTATTTGACATTCGCACTGCTTAAAGGTAGGGTAGGTGATTTCGGACAGGCTAGTAATAGCAAGCTAGCTTTGAAAGCATAAGGACGGGTCCCACTGTCCATTCAGAGTGCCTCCAAAGCCACGCCTTCTCCAAAACACATGAATGCACGCAGCAGAGTCTGCAAAGCATCACAAGACAAGAGAGATGTGTTAAATTACCTCATGTCACAAAGCACATTACAACAATAATAAACGTAAACAACTTACAGAACTCTTATTGTACCACTTGACTGCTGCGTATTAATTTCGACATTGATATTGTTGGCATAGAAACGCACAAATCTGAGTCTGAGGACATGAACCGCTCCGGGTAGAACGTCACAGGTTGCCATCTCGTAATTACAGTTATGACATGGCGTGAACGCAGCATAAGCCTGTTTTGGTTCAGGAGGAACTGTAAAAGGCGGCTGCCTTACGGAAAGCGCTGATGATGTGTGATGTCTGCGCGAGCAGGGTGCACTGAGGTATGGAAGTACATATGTTGACAGGCAGGTAGGACATTGTAATTAGGGATCGACCGATATGGATTTTTTAGTGCCGATACCGATTTTTTCCCCATCAGCCTTAGCCGATGACCGATACGGGCTGCCGATTTTCTTGAGCCGATATTTGGAGCCGATACATTTTGCTCCCTCAATTTACATCATAAAAATGACATGATGTTAACAAATGTTACAGGTCTCAATTTAATAAAAGTAACATTTATTTAACGTAAAAAAATATATATTTAACAAATAGTAAAAACATGTGAGGTAGAACAAGAACAAGTAGATAAACAATATTTAACAAATATTAAAAACATGAGGTAGAACAAAAAAAAAGTTCACTGCTGAAAATAAATATTTAAGCATAAATAAAATAATCACACTATTGCACACAGTAGCAACCAGCATAATAAAATACACAGTGCACACTGTACTTCATTTTAAAAGTAACAAACTATTTACTGCCATGGTTTAAATTTTTCTACATAAAATAAAATGAGCATGTCTAGTCTCTAATATCACTGCGATGGCGAGGGAGACACACACCACACGCGTCCAAACCTCAGCCAGGTGGTCGCTGAATAAATCTCCCACAAAAAGCACGGAACAACGTTGGTATTACTTAATCCTATGACCAGTGTTCGTAACAGCTACCGTACGCATACTAGGGCTGTCAAAATTGCTCAAATGGCGTTTGTATATTCCCTCTAAAAAAACATATTTGAGCATATCGTCGTGCATTTGGTCAATGACGCGCATTACGTCAATAACAGGACAAATTAATACAAAGAGACATAACTACTAGTATTAAGTAGCTTATTTGAGTTTAAACATATTTGACAACGTATTACTACAAAAAAAACCCCAGTAAATCAACTAATGGCCAAGACCGCAGAGCTCACTCTGGCTCGCCCCGACTCGCAGGCAGTGCGCCTCTCTCTCTCTCTCTCGCACTCACCCTCACGCTCTCCGCGCATACCGGTTTAAATGAACAACAAACAAATGTTGAGTGCTGATCAAGAGTTTTGTGCAAGCAATTTAAGGTATATAGCAGGCTTCATTCAGTGATTGAAACAAATACATTAATTGAAGTTTCACAGTACATAGAACCGACACTGAGCGCTCCGAGCGAGCTGTGCTGTGGTAACGTTAGTCTGCTACCGCGGGCGTGTTTTTCCACATTCGAATATTAATTTTCACCTTCAAAATTCATTTTTTTTTTAACTATTCGAATATATATTCGTATTTAGAATATTCATTGACAGCCCTAATGCATACTGAACGGATAGCCTACAGCTATTTGCAGCTCCCTAAATACAATGGCAAGCAAGCAGTTTTATAGACGAGTCATTTGCGTTTTCCATTTGGACCCACAAACTTGCTTAGCTATATAGTTGCAACCACATAACAGTTATAAAGCAACGTGTTTCCATTTTCAAAGTGTTTGACAATATTTCAGCAGTCAAACAGTTAAAAGATGCTTTGAAAGTTTAAAAGTTACCGTTATCTTGAAGCGCAGGTTGCACTCTGCTAGTGGGGGAGGGACAGTGCAGGGTCTGCACGTGAACTGCAGCGTCTCCAGCAGCACAGAGCTGCCTGTGGACGCCTGTCCATAAATAATGCCGGGAAAAAACTATCGGCCAACGCAGCAGCCGCGTATCGGCCGATTCCGATACACGTAAAAACCGCAAATATCGGCCCGATATATCGGCTGGCCGATATATCGGTCGATCACTAATTGTAATGCAATGATTGGACAGGTTTTGGTCCTGTGACTTGCACAGAAGATATATGTAGGCCTACATGTTTTAGTATTTAGACCACTTCTATTATTGATTGCTATCAGAATGTGAAGAGAAGTTTAGTTTTAGTATAACTTAAAGTTTTTATAAAACAAATTGCCTACCCTTCCTTTAAGCTATCTTACGTGTCTATTATCAACAGTGCCTTAGCTTTGTAAGAAGCAAAATAGCGACAGTGGAGCAGGCCGCCCTTTTATTTACAATCAGAAACGCTCTCTACCTGTCAATCACTTTTCGCATTCAGGTCTACTAACATCGGATTGGCTGTGGGGATTTTGAGGGTGTGGTTTTGGTGAGGGGAGAGGCACAGTTTAGCAAAATGTCATATTTGAACACATTTAGCATCTTTTCATGTTCTTATTTTTTAAGCAACTTGTGTGAACCTGTGCTTTAGGTGTGCATGGGAGCTGCAGGCCATGGAGTCGGTGAGGAGCCAGAATGTGACCCCAAAGACAGCCGCGTATGTGGATCCAGGCTGGGAGGTGGTCATGGAGAAGAAAAACTTCAGAGTTTGGAGGAGACCTATCCAGGGTAGCCATCTTTTTGAATACAGAGGTACGTTTTAAATGGTAACATTACATATATTTGTTGTCTCATTACTTATAATAAATATATTTTTGTATATGAATGTGTGTTTTGAATGGGATGTTTCTGCAAGGACATGTGCACCTTTAGAAACTTTGATATTTAAATTATAATCATCATAATCATTTGTCTATTACTATTCAAATAATCTATTTACATCTTTACAGTGTTTGGTTCATATACAGACGTCACCCCCCGGCAGTTCTTCAATGTCCAGGTACTAAATAATAGAATTAATATTAAGCTTGTGCAGTTTATTTCATTATTCCAGCTAGACAAAAACTACTTTTGGGTTTGTCTTGGGTGATTGTGTGCCCCAGGATTGCTCAGTCTTTCCATAGCCTAAAGCCCAAAGTATTCTTCGCTTCTTGCGTGTACACTTGGTTATGCGCATGACGCGACTTTTGGCGTCAGCACAGTATCCGTGCACCATGTGTGCAGCCATTCACATACTCGTAAAGAACGAAGTATACTTTGGGCTTTACACGTTTCACGCATCACCTGCCTTGCACTCTTGTTATCTATGATGATATTTCTAGGTGAGCGCATGTGGTTGGAATTTGAATGTTATATTTAGACTCCCAAATATTTCCCTTCACACCAGTTGGACACAGAGTACAGAAAGAAGTGGGACGCACTGGTTATCAAACTGGAAGTGGTGGACAGGGATGTCAACACAGGCACCGAGGTCGTTCATTGGGCGACTCATTTTCCAGTAAGCTATTAATCCAGTTCTCTGCTGTGTTCTGTCATAACAAGACATTTTGCAATGGAAAGTGAGTTGGCCTGAGTTGAATTAAAGGAAGTGTAATCTAGTACTAGTTGACAGAAGATTTAAAAGCCTTTAATCCTAATCTTCTTTGTGCTTTGTGCTTGTGAATTCGTTGATGAAGGAAGTTGCTTGGATGATTTAAACTTCAAAATCTTAATAGGTCGACTACTTTAAGTGTGACCAAGCATACGTCAATAATTTAAGTGCAAGGACTTGTGGGTGTAGGATTTTAAGTATTTATTACATTACAATGAATTTACATATTTGAGTTATAAATTCAATACCAGTATTGTTCACAGTGTAACTTGATTAAAATGACAAGAATAACAAATATATTAGTTGTTTTAGGGGCCGTTTACAGGACACCGCTTTTTTAACAAAGTTTTTGAAAACAATACCATTTTTGTCTCCGTGTAAACTAAAAAAACGTGAATTTGTGAAAACGGTGACGTTATGCGCATGCATATCAGATGTTCAGTCTATAGGCACGAAGTGTTTCTTTATTTAGTGACTTCGCCATCTACTGGCCTGGCATGAATAATACAGCCGTTTTCACGTATCCGAATGAACGGGGATCATTTTGACAACTTTGTCGTCTGTACATGAAAAACGTTTCCGTTTTTAATACATCGTTGTCAAGTAAACATATGCGTAAGCTTAATTTTTTAATTTGATGTATCTGTTAGTATTTACATTGTTGTTTAATAGTTAATAATGCTATTACTTGTTGACCTTTCCTGTGCAGTATCCTATGTACTCCAGAGACTACGTCTATGTGCGCCGTTATCACATCGATGTGGAGAACAACTTAATGATGTTAGTCTCTAGGTAAGTGTTATTGCCATGTTTTAAAGGCATTATTTAGTAATATTTGAATTAGTGTTTATTGGTTTAAGTGTTTCCCTTTTATTAAATTTGCCTTTTTTTTCTCCACGCAGAGCTGTTAAACACCCCATTGTCCCAGAGACCCAGGAATTCGTCCGAGTGCACTCTTACCAGTCTAAGTTGGTCATCCGCCCACACAGGTCATTTGATGAGGTGAGAACAGGGAATCTCCTGTGTGTCAGTCGGTCTGCGGTTGGTCTTAGTATGCAGTCTTAAGTTAATTATGTTGTCTTAACAGAATGGCTTTGACTACCTGCTGACCTACAGCGACGATCCCCAGACGGTCTTCCCTCGCTACTGCGTCAGCTGGATGGTGTCTAGTGGTGAGCCGTCTGTTTAATGCACTCACTGTCCTGAAATGTCCAGGGTCCAAAATGACCTTTTTGCCACACTTTATTTAGCAAGGGTGCATTAAATTGATAAAAAGTGGCAGTAAAGACTTTTATAATGTCAAACAAATGCTGTTCTTTTGAACTTCTATTCATCAAAGAAACAATATATCACTGTTTCTGCAAAAATATTAAGATGATAATAAGAATTGTTCTTTAGCAGCAAATCAGCATTTATGTGAAGCTGAAGACTGAAGTAATGATGATGAAAAATCAGCTTTGATCACTGGAATAAATAGCATTTAAAAATATATTCTCATAGAAAACTGTTATTCATCTTAGTATCACAGTTTGGAATTTCACAGATGATTTGGTTCCCGTTATGATAGTTGTCCTTGAGTTCTGCCCTTTCTGCAGCTGCCGTTTCTTGACACCTGTTCACATCGATTTCACTTCCTCTCTGTCCCACAGGCATGCCAGACTTCCTGGAGAAGCTTCACACCGCTGCTCTCAGAGCTAAAAACATGGACTTCTGTGTCAAAGACTACGTCAGCGTCGTAAAGCCTACCCAGCCCACACAAGACCGACTAGGAGCTGACAACGCTCACACCAGAGGCCCAAGCCAGATCTACGCCTGAGCGTCTGGCTGCAGCGATTGACGTACTGTGGCAAAATGAACCTGATCCGAATATTTGTTTTGTTGTGGGGTCATTAATTGAAGCCACAAAGAGATCCGAACCACCGATTCCCAAAATTCATTTATGCCATTTGACCAACTGCACTAGCTGTCAAACTAAGCACTCGCATCCCTCACTTTTCGTGCTGTTAGTTTACTTCCTCTTTCTGTAGGGTGCATCTATATGAGATGAGCCAAAATAACGCTGTTATTAATCGTAGACGCTCATACCAAAGCAGCATTTTACTGCGCATTTCTGTGTCTCACGATCATCAGAATAGATTGTGCAGTTGAAATGCAGAAAAACATCTGGAGAACAGTGTACACGCCCTACAAGCTTCAAGTTCAGGAAGTTGCTTCTGCACAAAGCCACGTATGTTTCTCTCTTCTCTTTTCGTGGGTTCTTTTCTCCAGCTTATACTGTGGTGAACTGCTCTCGGCAGAACCGGATTGAGACCCCATCGTCCTCATTTACTGTGTTGAATGTTCATTGCCAGTAAAACCCAAACAGCCTTCATGGGATCACCAAAACCTGCTCTGGAAACAAAAGAGAGGCGTGTCTTATGTGAACCGCAACATCCTCACGAACTGGCTGGACTTCCTCCTGCGCGAAGTCTAAAACATCTTTTGTACTCTGAACTTCAGCAAATGAGGATGCTATGAGAGACAGTGATGCTGTCTGAATCCATATTGTAATGAAAGTGGAAGGGCAGGCTGCAGGATGGATGGATTTTGTGCAAGTGCAAAGAATAATGGGAGTTTGTTTTGTGTGTGTTTGGGAATCCACTTTAATGGGATTGTCTGTATTATACATGTTTATACTTAAAAAAAAAATTTTTTGGTAGAGTCAAGCTTGGCTTGTTAATGCAGATTACACACTTTGAACAGAAATGACTTTGAACATCCTGAGGATATACCGTAAATCAAGTTTCTGGTCTCCGTCCTATCGTTTCATACTGATGTTTGTCATAACCTAGCAGTGAAGCTACAGATACAGTAGCACTTCAGTTTGCCGTGTGGAGAAAAAAATATGTTAATCGTCTGAGGAAATGCAAAGGTACATGCATGTTGACTTTTGTTGTTTCTTTTCATGGTTTCTGCAGTGGGACAATTAAAATGATAGCAGATCTATTGAATCCCATGGTGAGATGTTACTAGGTGGATATGTGAAAAATATACTGAATAAATATATGACATCTTCATTTGAATGAAGCACTTGATGGTGACACTTTCTTGAAACATCAATTTCCTGTGTTGCATATTGCATACGTTACGTTTCTGGAGTGGTAACTAAACTTGCAGTGGAATTATGCTTCACTTGAAATGTGATTGGTCCCAAAGAATGCATCTATATACCCAACCATGTGACTTTTTGCTTTTGAAAATCCATTCTGTTCGCTCTTATATGTAATGAAATTGTTAATTCCCCCAGTTGTTTGTATTGTTGTGTTCTTGTTTTTTTAATTCAATCATAATACACTTGTCACGCCAGGTTCATAAAAATATGTATTTGTGTTTTTAACACTGATAACTCCGCCCTGTTTACATTCTGGTGTGTTTAAGTAAAAAAAAAAGGTTGCGAAAATACTATTTTTTTCTTTATTTGTTTTGTTTTATTGAAGATCAACTGCTCTGTCATGGTTGGTGATCATGGTTTTCTATGATTTTGTTTCATGTTTAAAACTATTGCTCACAGAGGTCAGTCAAAGGTACGTCGTCTTTTCCTAAGGAATCGAATACCACAGAAAAAGGCTCTTGTAATACTCCTTAATACATACAAATGCAAACTTCCCAGTGTCATATATTTTTCTGTTTACCAAAAATAACCGTGTTAATTTATTTCCAGTCAATTTGACATGTCTCTACCGGTCCTGAATATGGTTGAGCATGTTTAGTGTTCATCATGCTATTTCATCATGTTGAAATGTCAGACATTCTCTAGTACACTGAAAAGTGCATTGATGTGGTGTCACGAGTCAAAGCACCGGATGTTGTAAAAAATAGCTTAACTGAAGTTTAATGCACTTGGTAGTATTTTTACTTTCTAATATCTAAACTAGGAGCGTTCTTCTACTGTAATATCAAGTGAAATAGAACGAGTGAGAGGTCTGGAGCACGAGTTCGTTTTTTTTGCTCAAATGTGAAAATGAACCACCTAAATCATTAATTGGTGAAAATAAATAAATTTGAATTCATTCTGAGTTTTGTTTTTATTGATGTAGACAGTATTGAGTAATGTGAAATTCAAAATAGTTTACTAAGTAATGTTTTTATAGCTTTTAATCATCAACTTCTGGGTATATCAGCAGACAGATGTTAGTCCAATAACATATCTCATAGATAGATTGTATTAACTTAGTCTTGTTTATTAGTGGTGTTTGCTAGGGCCAGCATCAGTATTATTATTGCTAATCTTGAGGGTTGATCTAAACATCCCGATACCTAAATGTGACAGTTGTACCGAATGATTTTCAGTGGATGATAAAATAGGCAAAAAAAGTTTAACATCATATAGACAAAATTGACCTTTGTTTTTGACTTTGACCAGTAAGCAGCTTGGCATAACTGCAGAGAACAGCCCTGGCTACACCCAGCAGTGTCAGCGAGCTTTGCAAACACTACTGCCATTCTCTTGTTACAGTAAATGTAAGTCAAGTTATGCATATGGATGTGTGTGTTGCTGTTGTTACTGTTCATTATGCACATCACATCCGGACCACTGACTTCAGCATATATATATATATCGGCAAAGTACATGGTTGCCATGGTTGTTCTTTAATTATAGCACATTTTCATTGGCTGGAATTCTCTGGTAGCATTTATTGATGGATTGCATCCATATTATGATTGTAATGCATCTTTTTATACCGCTTGGCAAATCAGCTAGTGTTCAAAAGCTTCATGAGGTGCTATAAACAATGCGAGCTGTTCTCCTGTAGAGGTTGAATCTCAAAGTATTAAATAAAAGATACTTGTGCACAGACGAACAGATGACACAATGTCCAAGCAGAGTCCATTACTTTGAAAATGACTGGAGCTGAGCAGTGCAACCGAACATGACCTCTGACGGTAAAACAGAGTGGTTCATTCATCTGGAGACTGACTGTAAATGCTGCTCTTTCTGCAGTGAGCTCCACCCATCATGACCTCCCCGATTTCATCTAAGATTGCATTTACTCCAAGACTTGCATTACTAAAGCCTTTTTGCCCAGATTGTTTCAATATTGAAAACGGTGGCTGACGTGCCAAATTTAACCATACATATTTTAGGATGAATGGGGATGCAGCTAGACTTTGGCAGTGCAATTGACTTTTTCTTACCTTATTTTCAAACAAATTGTAAAATTAAAATTAAAATAAAGGGGGGGAGGGGGGTATTGTTGGGTATGTATACATGATTACGGCTCATATTTTGTAAAAGGAAATGGAAAAGACATAAAGAGAGAAATATGTCAAGCCAAGCCATGGTATCAGCTTTGTTGAGGAAGTGCTGGTTGGCAACAGAACTAACACTTTTTAGTCCACAGTGTCACCATTTCCACTCCTTGTTTCATTTTTCTAGCTATAATGATCATGTCACACTCAACAAACAAAACAACACAAGGGATTTTATTCTTTAAAACACTCTCGTTTGGGACAAGAACATTACACTTCAACAGACTGTTGCACAAGGTTTGATTCTTTAAATTGTGGAGCTCAGAGGAAATGAACAAAAAGTAAGAAAAACATGAAAGAAAGTGCACACAAGTCTCCAAAGTGCTTGGCACAACCATGGACAGAAAGGGAACTGCATGGTTAGATCAAGCACAATGGTGTCCTGGGCAAAGTCGTAAAGTCAGTAGAAACTCGTCCAGGTTCTGGATCTGTTACAAAAGACAAGACAGAATGGTCCATGGACATTAAAATGCTGTTCAAAATCATGCAGATTACAATAAAGGACATCTGGGAACAGATCAAGGCTCCAAGTCGAGGTGGAACCGCAAACTCATGGATCACTGGTTGAAGGTAATTCAAAAAGACCATCAAAAGTTGTCATCAAGAGTCTTCTTCAGCCATCCTTCGATGTTGTATCTATTTTAAAAAGGATTGAATTCAGGTTTCCAAAAACTGGAAGACACATGAAATCGAGAAGAGCAGTATCATAGAGTTGTTGCAGGTGATGACCGAGAGCAACTGTGTCCCACACAGTGGGAGAGGAGCTGAAAAGGTGTTTGTGATAGACTGCGACTAAGGATGTCTGCAAAATTAAAAAAAAGAAAAGAAAAGATTAGTCATAGGTCACGTTCTCGCTGCAGAGATTCGTAGGCACCGCCCTTCCTGCGCAAAAACTGCGTCAAACCCCACCCTCTCCGAAAATCGTACACGTCCCTACTACCCATGCCTGATGACCAGTCGACAAAATGGTCAATTTTCTAAAATTTCAGTAAAATAGTGACATGGAACTCGAGAGCTCCAGAAAGGGGGTTAACAAACGAGAGTGGTTTGGTAATTAAATGAGTTAGCTGTCATTCAATTCTTCAGAGGTTTTCAGAAAATCTATAGAAATAGAGTTTGTTGGAGCAACGGTTGTCTTGTTAAGCTCCCCAGCTTCTTGACTTGCCCAAATTGACTGCTCTAGGGGGCAAATAAGAATAAACTACTAATGTCTCTTTCTTTCACAGCATGCCAATATCATCTATCCCACAGCAATTGGACCTTAGGTCTAAATCTGAACTTGGTACTACAAAATCTCTTGTCGTAAGGTTTCCTAAGGTATCCCGGAGTATCCCTACAAAAAAAACTGCCTAGATTCTGCCCATCTATCTGGGTGGTAATCATATTACCCTCTTACTTGCCATGCCCCATGGGACATTTTAGTGGGAATGGGAAGGATGGGTGCGCTAATCAACTCTAAATGTCGGACAACTGTACCACTTAGCAAGATGAAATGGAAGGAAACAAACATTTTCAAGGATGATGGTTTGGGATGGTGTTGGAGAATGGAGGGTGAGGATCAGAAAGAACAGTTGATAAAGAACGAATGGATGAAGCCATTGTCTACGCCTATATTCTTTGACCAATTTTATGGTACGTTTGGTGTCTCACTGACCCTTGAGTCTATCCTATGAGCGTGTTACAAATTTAAAGCAAACACTACTTGCAAACACTACTTCTTACCTAGTTGGTTCAGAAGCGTATTTCATCCCCCTCTCTTGCGCAAGGAAATCTGTTACCTTGAAGAGGACTTGTCCAAAAGGCAGTAAACAAATTCCTAGAGTGCACTAAAACTGTTCTAAGGAATTGTCAGAGCAGCTCAGTGAGAAGAAAAGAAGGAACGGTTAAGACATTCAACAACTTGGCGCATAAAGGACTCTCACCTCAATCTAGCAGAAGACCATCTACAAGAGGTCTTGTAGAGGATCTTCCAACAGGTTCCCAGAGAGAGAATCTTCATGCCGAGACCAATGCCTCTTGCTCTCGACTCATCGGCGGCTAAGATCAGCTGAGGGCGAGGAGGAGCTGCTGTTCTGAGCTGGGTGTCTGGACTGGACCTGTTAGCCAGACTGAAGGCAAATTGTCCAGGATGTCTCTCCTCCAACACTCCCATACTCCGCCCCTCCCCGGAGGGGGGAGGGGGGGTCACACAATATCACCCAGGATAGGTGGGTTGCCGAGGAGAAGTTGGGTGGTGTGGGCCAGGGTATGTGTCATTGGGAGGGGGTAGAGGGTCCAGTTCCGCAATTCATAAATATTAATACAGAGTCCTCCCTCTTGAGGAGGGGGCAAATTCTTTAATTTTGTTAGAGGGGGAAGCGCTTTATTCACTTAATGGCTTTTATTAGTGCCCGGACTTCAACTCTTTCATTAGCTAAAGTGCTGCTATAATTTACAGGGGAAAGTGCAGCAGGGGGAGATGGGTGGGGGAAGGGCGGAGCTTGATGGGTGAGCACTGGCTCCTCTGCCATTGGCGTACGTCCCTACCATCTTAAAAAATAAACTCGGATCAATGCCTGAATATGCCTCCATTTCATCTCCATGAACCCAATAACCCTACCAGAAGAAACGAACGCCAGACTAAAGCGTTTGCTGATGCTGCGCTTTAAGTTCTCAATGATAACATGCTGCATCTTTCAATTACGCTTTCTTTGAGAAAATTATTTATTGTACTGTCCGCATTAGCTATTGTTTTGTGAATAGGGTGACTGGTATGATGCTTTTTTTATCAATCATTTTGAATGGAAAAAGACCAGACCTGAATAATTTTGGAGTACACAATTTCGAAGCATTCAGTGCATCCCCATTTTCTAGATGTTCTGAAACGGTAGATCATTTTAGTGTTTAATCTCAACTGCTCTGAGAAACGATTTTGCATTGGCACAGCTTAAAGCAGACTACCCAATAACTAAATAGAAGCTGCAGTGTGAAATATATGTAAAAGTTTGTAGTCATCACAAGATGGCCTTCTATAGGAATACCACACATTTTGATAAATTAATTTGTTACTGAATAAGCATTGTAATAAATTGTTCTATATACTTACAAACACTCACAATGAGCAATTACTAGCCAAGGAACATTGAAAATCATAACATAAATTGAAATGTGTATTCACTATACAATTTTGTAATTTTCATGAGTACTCCAGGTCTGAAAAATCACAATTTAAAAGACACTTATCCAAATGTACTTACCACAAGAATTGCTTTTTGTTGTAGTATTGTTGACTTTATATTAGCTCAAATGCAAAGGCAACAAAAAGGCTTTTTGGCTGATTAACCTTTGAGGCAGCTTGCACCCATCACACATTCATAATGTCAAATGTCCCTAGTGAGTGGGGCGATATAAGGGCATCAGTGCTTCTGACGGGGTGTGTATCATTCCCCGTCCGTTTCATCCGCTAAGTGGCCTGGTTATCCTGAGTGATTGATTGCCACAGCGGGGGAGGGTGTTGTGTGACCACAAGACTACTGGATTAAACCATATGAAGTGCTGGTTACTGACTAGATATCACAGTTGATTTTGTTCATCTGGTAAACAATGCTGACAATTCAACAAAAACACTTGAATCAAATGTTTCGTAAAGTATTCAGTACTTCAATTAGCTAATTGTTTCTGCCTTAAATTATTACATTGCTTAATTTTTTTTTTGCATAAATTGACTTGTACATTTTATTTTGTACATTTACTGTATTTTAATACATTTTTAGCTAACTGTGATTTGTATACGTACATTTCTGAAATTGTAATCTAAATTGTAACGTGGACTCATGCATTTTCTGTAAAGCTGCTTTGAAACGATGTGTACTGTGAAGAGCACTATACAAATAAATGTGAATTGAATTGTCATGAAAAAGTCACATTTAGACATCCATGGATTTTTATACTAGGGTTTTATTGAAGTTCACTTTGTTTTGCAGCCCACATTTGCACTTATTCTATAACTGCATTCAAACCATTTCTGATGCTGAATAAAGCGAGATCCATATGAGACGACATATTATTTAATATGCTCAATGCATTTTTGTGATTTACAATCATACCATATCCGAGTCCAAAAATAAAATGAAAGAAACAACAATGGTGCCATGGGAACCTTCGGGGCATTTAGAAATGTCTTGTTACTTCTTTTTTGAAGTGTAATGATCATGCAAAGCATCCGAGTCCTTTTATTTCTTGACCAGCTGGATTACATCCTCATCTTCTAGCACATGGTCTTTTCCCACTTTCTGCGGGTTATGCTTCACTGACGCCCCCCACACCAATGCACTGCAGAGAGAAGAGAGAGAGATGATGCTAGTGGGCACGTTTCAACACAGTAGCGTTTTACATAGAGTTTTAAATCTTCCTTCATTGACATGGGACAATTTTTTAAAAATCTGCACCAAATTCATTCAACTGCAGGTTCTGCAGTTAACGGTAATAAGAATTAAAACCTGTGACAAATTAAATTAGATACAATTTATAAGAAAATTTATAATAAACCATACATTAATAGGGGATTTCCTTTAAACAGTACAATAACTGCAGTAACTATAGCATTTTGGCAAAAAGAAATTGACATCTTTGAAAGGCTTCTTAAACTAAAAAAAATGAAAGAAATAAAACCATTTAAACAAAATTGTTACACCTTTTGTGTTCGGGTCAGTTTTGACCCGAAAGTGAAGTGTGGATTTACACATGAAATTATGCGGTTTTGTTTTTTTAAAGCATTAGGAGGGTTGACATTGTTATCTGATTCTGTCCCTCTGATTCTGTTATCTGATACATGGACACCTTTTGGTTCAATCGGAATGAAATCAATCCGATTGATGAATCCGAACGCGGTGTTTACATGAACGATAAATAAAGTAACCGGGTTGAGGTGCGCGTTTATATGTCACAAGATTTAAATCGGAAATTGATTTTTTGACATGCAAAATAAATACTGCACGAATATCCCGCTGTTTGTGCATAACTATTCTCCTCTATTGGTTCTTTATTTGTTTTAAACACCGGACATAATATTTATCCGTCTCTGGTCATGATTTGGAGACTATGAGCAAGAACCGTTGTGCGTGCTGCAAATATTTATCACGCAGTAAAACCCCGCGCCCAGAACCAGTTGTCCGTGGATGATAATCTGAATCAAGGACTGGAGGAACGTTGTCCTGCTCCACTTCACAGACGCTGAGTGAAATGAGAATTTTAGAATATCGGGAAACTCTTTTATAAGACACTTTATTCAACAGGAAGAACAGCTCGTTCCGTGAGTCATACATCATTACGCTATTTCAACGTCATTGCACATGCGCAGTCCTTTCAGTTTCGGTTTTCAATCCGATCAAGTGTTTACATGTTCTGTCGATCGGATTACAAAAGGAGTAAACCACCCCTTTCAATCCGATCGAAATTCCAATCGGATCGATTAAGGTGTTTACATGAAGGTTTTTTAGTCCGATCGAGCCATCAATCCAAATTGTTAAAGTATTAATTGGAATAAATAAAATGTAAATTTTAGATGAAAAACCAAGTTTAGTTTAACTTGAAATACTAAAATGACTAAAACTAAAATAAAAGCTAAACATAAATATATATAAAAAAAAAATACAAAAGATAAGCACCAAAAAAATTATTAAAATATAAGCACATTTAAATAAAAACTCAATAGCCTATATAAAAAAAACTAATTCAAAATATGAATATTATAATAGTATATGAATAATACAATAACACTTATAAATAGATTTTAAAATTCATAACAGACTAAATATAACAATATATCTAAAGGTTAGAGATACGTGATCAATGTTTTTTCTTTTACCAAAATGAAGGGCTCTTATGCAGAACTTAGGAACAAGTTCTTCCCAACCAAAGGAAGTAACGTAATGTACACTTTAACCTTGGAACTGAGTTTAAGATGCTGTGCTCATCATGTGTGAGAAATAAAGATACCCAGTGCTGCCATTACACCAGAGCCATTTGCTATCAACACAGTTGAAAAATGACACACAGCATAAAAAGGAAATACATAAACACTTTCAATTTCACCTGACTCTGTTTCAAAGCAATCTTCACTGAGAGAAAAATCAGACATCACTACTTCCAGTCCACTTGCAGAAAAGCAAAGTTTACAAAAAAACAAGAGCTTACTGGAGTCACTTACTATTTGAACTCTTTGATGAGGTTTTTGTGAATCTTTAAGCAGAAGTCCTCAACAGCTGTCTTTTCATCTGGAAGCACGACAGGTGACGTGTAATCAGGAAGCTGTCCTTTCGGCTTTGTGTAGCTGTGAAATATCAGTCAGTGTTATTATACATTATGAAGTGGCTTTATGATAGATAGTGCCCATTGTAAACTGTAAAGACTGGCAGTGAATACTAAACAGTAGAACATTATAATAAATTATTCTGCGTTATGTTGCAGTAAGCTTCACACAGGCAAAAGGGCATTTACACTGAAAGTGACATTTCAGTACACAATGTGTTAGAACGGCGGTTCTTTGTGGTAATTACAGTATGTCGGGCAGGAAATCCAAACGTTCGCCTTTCATCCATCAACCTCCAATATGGCTTATCAATTGAAACATGCAAGTAGCAACTTTACACAGCTGCTTGCTCTAACGTTAACCTTGATAAATGTGCGCTACTATTAGGCGCATATCCAAGTGTTTGTGCGGAGAAGTCGAAAGAAGGAAATCGCTAGTTAATACCACTAACAAGCGAACACAGTAACATAATGAGGGTCCCTACATGCAAAACGAAGCATTGAGTAGGGCTGGGCGATAAAACGATAACGATATGTATCGCGATAGACACGTGATCGATATCAATAAAAAATGTGTTCGATAAAACGTTCGATATTTTTTTTCTTCGTCGGAAGAAACCACAGGTTGCGAAGCAAGTTTGGTTGCATTATCAAAGGCACGCGCTCTCTGGTAACCTAGCAACGTAGGGAGTGACACGCTCAGGCAATCATGTAACGTGTCAGTTTGGTTGCGCCATCGTTGTCTCGTGCTGCTGGGTTCCTCTTCAGTAACCGGCGATTGATAAGCAGAAAATGAGTGCCCTTCATCTGCATGCCATGCAGGCTAGAGTTGCGAAACATTATTGGATAATTCGCTCTATTCGCGTTTGATGTGAACACAGCATAATGAACAGGCTGCGATGTCAAGATTTCAATGCTGGAGTGTGTGTGTGTGTGTGTCGGACTCCGCGCGCGCGCGAGAGAGAGAGAGACACGCGGGCGCGATCGAACAGTGGAGACATAAAAACATACTCCGTCATTTTGTTAATACAGGACATCATTCAGTCTGCAAAGTGTTTACTTATATTTGTGTAGGCCTATACTCGCAATAAAACACAACATTGTGCTTTTGTCACACTGTATTTCTTGTCAAACTGTAACCTACAACTGTCACACACCGTTTTAAAAGCAAAACATATTTATCCAACCCTCTTTAAAACAGTCTGTGTGTTCCATCTTTTGGACATTCATCATATCGCATTGGTTTTCATTTCTTGTCCTCAAAACAGAGCACTATATATTTATTTTTAAGTTACACATTGATTAAAAAAGAAAGTGAAATATGTTGGTAGATTATTTTATACGGAAATCAATTATTTATAATTCTGATGAGAATAAAGTTAGGGTTAATTAAAATTAAGGAAAACAAATATATTGATCTGAAATATAGCAAATTAATTTTAAATTCATTCAGGTACAATTACCAAACATATCTCATATCTATCTTTTTATTAGTTTAATTAATAAACCAATTATATAAAACTATTATCAGTGCACTATAAATAAACTGGTTCTATGCCTTTATTAATAAAACTTATTTAAAAAATACAAGGCTTAAGACATTTATAAAAATGCCTAATATATTTCTGTTTTGCTTTTTATTGTACCGAAATCGTACCGAACCGTGATGTCTCAAAAAAGAAATCAAGCAGGGGGCACGTACGATCACAACCCCCCACCACCCCCGTCCCGCCGCGCCACTGTCACCTTTTTTACTCTGAGGAGTTTGCAGGTCTGATTGTGAATTTAGACTTATGTTTACATTCTAATGATTTGAGTTTTCCATGGTTGTGTTGACATTTCTGTCTTGGGATTGTAATCAGAGGAAGGGTACGTTTAAAATAAAAATGTTTAAATGTAATATATTTTTTCTCCTGGTCCTTATTTTAAATGGGTCATAAAAAAAATCAATAATTATCGATATCGACCGATATGAAACACTGATATCGTGATACAGTTTTCAGCCATATCGCCCAGCCCTAGCATTGAGAACTTTGTAAGTGTACAGACCGTTTAATAAGAAGATAAAGATAAAGATATACATGAAAGATATACACTTCGTGTATACAGACAGGAGCCATCTTTGGAAAACAGTCTCGACTAATCAAACCACGAACGCCATTCATACAGTTCAGAAGTGCACTGAACTTCATACAGTTCAGCTCACTTAGCACGTCGTTCGTGGTTTGATTAGTCGAGACTGTTTTCCAAAGATGGCTCCCTGTCTGTATACACGAAGTGGACTGTCAATAGGCTTGTTCGACTTCATGCAGCTCTGTGCAGACCGATCGGCGGCAGACTTGAAGCAGTGCATGCCGGTTAGAAATGTTGTCCGACTTGATACAGCGCCGACGCCACGTGACTGTGACGTATGCCATCAAAGTACCGCGAGAGCGATTCGAGAGTAGAACTCAGCCAGCGCAGCTTCTGAAGAGCGGCTGCTCTGGGCTGCACGAGCTCTGATGACGACACAGCTGTTCCACGATTGGCCGGATTCACCGCATGACAACGATCACGTGCGTTTCGTGTTTATTCGGTTTATTCTCACACCTTTAGTTCCACTAAAGCTCACAAATCAGTTTTTTTTTATAACAGTAAACACTCTTTTCATGTAGTCGCGATGTATTGTGTTATGTTTATCAAAATAAAACTGATTAAAAAACGTTGATTACACTTCATTGATAGTAGATGTAGGCTTATGTTGAACTTTATTCTTGTTCAAACAAACGCTGTATGAAGCAGTACATAAAGTATTGAATGAAAATGTCTCTGAAACATCTGTGTATTTGGCAAATATTGCATTTATTTCACTTCAGCTGTGCTAAAGTATACAAACACCACGTGAGCAGTCACTACAGGAACCAGAAAGTGTCCGACTTCACGTCTCCGTTTGCAGCTCCTCCCCGCCTGCACGCGGCTACTCTCGCCGATCAGTTACATCCAGCCGCAGCCGATGTCGAACACACCTTTTATCTTTATCTTTATCTTATTAAACGGTCTGGACACTTACAAAGTTCTCAATGCTTCGTTTTGCATGTAGGGACCCTCATTATGTTACCGTGTTAGTGTGGGGCTATTTTGAGCCTTGTTAGTGGTATTAACTAGCGATTTCTTTTTACTTATTAAATGCCCCCATTACTAGCGTTATACGCTAAACAGTTTTTAGAGATAAAGCTATTTACATTCGATTATCATGAAAACAATTCTCAGAGGACGGTTGACTAGGTACCAATGTTTTATTAGACCAAAGGTTCATTTTGAGCTGGAGTTCTCCTTTAAGTTATACATATAAGAGTAATACATCAATCGAATATGAATGAACTGAACTAAAGTAGGGCTGCACGATTAATCGCGATCTCCATTAAATCGTACTTAAATCGATTTGGCTTATCGCGATTATGAAATCGCAATTGTTTTTTATGCGCAGCTCGTCATTGATGTACAGCTCTGTAAACGCTGCTTTTACTCCAAACTCACTCCATAACGACAGTTGAACATCCTTCTGTGAGATGATGTTGCTTCTTACACAGAATAAGGCAATCGTGTGTTTATTAGTCATGTTTAATCAAAGCGTTTCAATCTTCTGGTTATTCAGCTACAGCGATGATGCCGATAGGGATTTCCTGGAATGATGTGCATTACGCAATTCTGCGGAGGGGCATATTTGGCGCGTCTGCGGGAGAGCGCCCTCTGGTGTTCAGATGGAGCAGCATTAACTACCGATCAGCTGTGCTGCACTGACAAGCTGCGCATAAAAAAATCGCTTTATTGCGATTAATCGGTCAGCCCTAAACTAAAGGGTCTACTTGTATTTGTGTAAACTCACAATAACAACAAACGTGTTTTTGTAAAATAAAGAAAACCTAAATAAAGAAAACAATCAGGTCGCGCTTTCTGCCGTCGTTAATCTTGCGATTATTCGACTAATGGATTCTATGAACGACTACTAATCGACAAGAAAAATCTTTAGTCGGGGCAGCACTACAATATGTACAGCAAATCACTTATTTTCATTAGTGCTTGCCAGGTACCCACTCCTCCCTAAGTTGCCTCCCTAATACAAGTTGTTCTGGCCAAATTCTAAGCATGCAATCCCAGAACGCATTGCAACGAGCTCAGCGGAACATGTAACTCACATGCGCACTAGTTGCAGGTAGTCCCAGATCCTTTCCAACAGGTCGTCAAAGTTCCAGCGGTGGTGAGCTGAGATTGGCACGCAGTGAGGGATTTTGTAGATAACGTCCAGCTCCTCTATAGAGATCTGGTCGATTTTGTTGAGTACGTAGATGCAGGGGATGTAAACCCTAGAGGAGAGGATAACAACCACGTGAAAAATCTCTTCTGAAGTGAGAATGACTGAGGTTGGAGGATGTGAATATGGTCCTACCGGTTTCCCTCCACCACATCAATGAGGTCGTCAGCTGTGGAGTCTCCTCGTAAGGTTATATCAGCGTTGTGGATCTTATACTCTGAAAGGATGCTTTTCACAGTCTCAGCATCCAGCTCACTTTGAGCACACTGAAACACAAAAGCATGATGACAACTGTAAACACAACTGATCTGATTTATAACAGACACTAAGAAACAATGCAAAAGATGTATATGATATGGTTCATAATGGAGAAAAGACAAATGCTTTTTCTAGTATGCTGCTCTCCATATCTTAGTGAGTAAACTTCAAATCATTTAAAGACGTACAAATTATGTTCATGTCACGAAGAACTGCTTAAAATCAGCTTGAAACAAAAATTGCTACCATCTTTTCTTCTCTATGGTGAAAAGGCTTCTCAAACGAAAATAAAAGTGGGACGGGACTTGATTTTGTCCATCAGGGATTGATTGGCACATGTCGTTTGCTAATTGCTATGATCTCATGTGAGTGACAGGTTATTAGAGGGAAGAGATTATTTTTTTATAATATAAAAAATAATGACATGAAGGGATTCATCTATTATAATAGATACTGCAATATTGCATGATAAATACAAATTTTTGTATTATTATTGAAGTACATAACTTATTAGCATTTACTTAAATTGCAATTACTATTTATTAAACCAGGAACAAAGTCAAAGTGTTTAAAAATGGAATACAAATGTATTCATTTCATAAAATAAAAACCTTTGATAAATATTATATTTATCCTTTGATTATATATATATATATATTTGTTTTTCATGTTCATTTTATGTAAGAAAAGTGACTTGAACAATGCTTTTATAAATGTATGCATTAGTGGGTTAATAGCACACTGAAGACGTACAGTGGCAGTGAAGTTGATTCCGCCCTTGTCTTTCTTCTTGAAGCCAATATTTGGTGGTTTCTTGTTGAGCCGGATACCAAAACCTTCCAACTCATGTTCAATGAGCTTCTTGTGTCCGAGAGGCTTCAGAACGTCCAAGACGATCAGGATGAGGTTGCAAGTGCGAGCAACTGTTGGAAGGAGTTAAGATTAGAGAAACGCTAAGATCTGTGAGTGAACGTAACTGGTACTAAAGCACACTTAAAAAGACAGAAGTGCACTGAAAGTGTCCTCAAATGAGAGTCTGTGTGTTAATGGTTTGTTACCTACCAGCAATGACTTGTCGTCCTCTGCCCTTGCCATCTTTGGCCCCCTCAATGATACCTGGGAGATCCAGAAGCTAATAAAACAAATCAAAAGTCAAACTTGAGATGGCTGGGTGACAGATGACACTGTTTGAATAAGAAATGAATATATGAAATCCAAATTTTATTTTATATATTATATATATATCCTAAATATTTATAAGCTGAGACGTAGATAATCTGGTTTATTTCTTTTTGGTTCTGAATGCCCGGTAATTACAATTTAGTAGCCAAATTTAGTAAATCAAATCAAAATTGGCCAGTGAGTGAAAAAGTTAATTTCAACCCCTATATCCCTTTAAGCTTTAATATGATCATAATGTACACATTGACGGTTACCTGTATAGTTTACAGTATTAGTTGACATGAGACTTTTCCTTGAGAAAAATTTACATGTACTGTACCTTATGTACATCCAAATGAATCAATACTACTGAATCGAATTAAGATTGGTATAGAATCGCAAGCTTGTGAGTCGAAATCGGGTCGAACTGTGAAATGTGTGTCAATACCCAGCCATACAGAACACACTATTAAATATCATGCCTGGCATATGATAAACTTGTGCGAAGAGTTTCACCTGAATTTTAGCTCCTTTATAGCGGATGACTCCTGGTACAGTTGTCAGTGTGGTGAACTCATAGGCAGCCACCTCAGAATACACACCAGCCAAGTTACTCAGAAGAGTGGATTTGCCCACTGACGGGAAGCCCACAAACCCAATGCGGGCATCCCCAGTCTTTGCCACATCAAATCCTGAGGGGAAAATCAGGTTAGTGAAAAAACAAAGCAATAACAGACCAGTTTAATCACTCAGGACTCCCTTATAAAAACATGGGCATGACGCTCCCGAGACAAGATATTGCAGGATCTGTGTGTGATGATGGAGCAGCACTGACCCTCTCCAGTGCCTCCTCCACTGCCTCCTTTAGGAGTGATGAGCTCCCTCCTCAGTTTGGCTAATCTAGCCTTCAGCAGGCCCAGATGATGAGCTGTGGCCTTATTCTTCTGAGTACGAGCCATCTGCAGGACACACACAGCTCATTAAACCGCACATTTACAATGACAATGTCAAGACAACAAAATAATTTCACAACTTTCAGTGTTATGTGAGACTTAACTGCTCGGTTTATTGAATATCAGGTTCATTTATGAAATGCGGATTCACTATTGAATGGGTTTGGCGCTAACGTGCTAACGGCTATTTTTCATACATTACTGTAAATGTCAACCCACCTCGTTCTCGATTTCGGCTATTTTGGCGAGTAAACTCATTCTGGCGTTGGTCCTTTCAAAGCCGTTACTTGAAAAATAAAAATTTGATGTTACTTATTTAGTTACGCAGCGTGTTGGCTCGTAAGCACACCGTTGACATTCTTTGCCATGAGTTGTTCACGCCACGCTCTGTTCTCGCGATATTTTGCCTCTTCTCGTGCCCGACAATGGGCTCCGCCTACTGGACAGGAGCGAATACTTCCAGTTCTTCCACTTTTCCAGAGATATTTTGGAATACAAAGCATAAATGTCAATACACAGATACTGAAAGGGGTGTTCTGTCTTTGTGATAACAAGGCTCTGTTGCTGCATTTAGGTGCACCACCTGGGAAAACCCGTACCTCCGAGTTCAAATCGGAAACATTAACAAAGCAAAATAATTATATTGTGAATCATAAATCCAAATAACTGACAGAAACTAAATAAAATTGCGTTCTCATTTGCCCTAAACACAAAAGGAAAAAAAAAACTCAAAAGAAAACGTTTAAGACTTTCCAAGAGAGAAAAAAAATCGAGAGATTGATGATTTCTTCAGTCAGAAAAGAGAAAGATGTAAAATATGGCGTACGTCACTCCTTCAGTCAGCAGCAGCAGCGTTAACTAGTTTTCTGCAATTTAATGCCAAGGTAATGTAACACAAAGTATGGGTTTATAAATGTCTTTTTAAATTTTAAATTATAAAAAAATTGAAAATATAAAAAAACGTTGCTAGATTTACGAGGTTATTGTGGACCCATGGCGTCATCATGAGAAGGATTCATAAGATAAAATGCTGCTTCACCAGGACCAGAGCCGTTGAAAAAACATATTTAACGGCTCTGACCATGCAGGCCTATTATCAGCAACGTCCTTTTTTTTTCAACTAATGATTTAGATTTTACCTATAGGTAATTTTATTTTAACCAGGTATTTTAATAACCAACAGGCTTATTTCCTATTGAGGAAGTTGGCATTAATTGGAGGGGCATTCATTCTCACTCTAGAAAGTAACTGATTGGACATATGAAATATATAAAACATCAATGATCAAACACACATTTTTCTTTTAAATAGCTTCATTTTATTGTTTATATTCATTTTGCATACAGTATTTAATCACTCATAGTTTCTATGTTGGTGAAATTGCTGGATCCACCATCGTTTCGTTAGGTTCTGTAACCCCTTAATGACATTCTGGGATGTGTTGTTGCTGGGCCAGGTTATGAAATGCACCAATATATCCAACATGAACCCATCATATATCTTTAGAATCTAAAGTGCACAGATCTATCAAGAACATGCTATCAATAAATGATAGTAAAGTTTGGTGAACTGGTCGTATTCTCTTCCACAATAAATACAATTCTTTGCATTAGACAGACATTTGTGTTCACATTTAGAATGGCGTGAGACCGATTGCTTGGAAAATAAGTATGAAACTCCTTTATTTTGATTTGTGCTGTGGATTTGTTTAACCTTTAACACCAGTATGAAAAAGAACAGAGGCTGAATTCACAGGACATGCCAGACGGCCATCCCAGAGAAACGCGTTACAGAACAATGGTACGGTTCAGCTTACTGGGAAACCGTGAGGTTTTCCAGACGACCATCCATTTCCCTTCTTTCGGCCCATTTTGAAAGCTTTGGTTCTCCACTTACACACTCAAACACAGTTCTTCGCCACACATCCTTCGAGAAAGACATACGCATCTGGAGGTGTGCTTGTCCTCATTAATATACAAAAATAGGCATTTCCAAACATAAACAAGATAGTTGCTGCTCTTAAACAGATCTACAAATAGATCTATAAATAGCATCCAGTAGATCTCTTCTCGTTTTGAAGACTGTTTAAGCGTAGAGCGCACAGTGAACCGAGAACGTTTCCTCTCAGCTATTCCATAGATTGCCTTTGGAACTAATGGAGAGTTTGAAACGTTGGTGCATAAACAGCAGCGATCTAACATCTACATTTTAAGCACAGTCATTTCAGTCGAGGTCTCATTGCTGCCCTTGCCGTAGCCTACACAATCATTATCGTTGTACATTCCGGCCATTATCCTATGACTAAAGGTGTCTGTTTATTTGAATGAGCAACATAAATTCGTATTATAGTCAGTAAGCATTGAAGTGCAATGATAAAAAGTGCAAGTATAGATTCAGATGCATTCATTTCGTAAATTGTTTTCAACAGGGCCCCTGGAATAGTCACTTTTAGAGGCCTCACAACAGAAGAACACTACAGCTGATGCCGTTTCTAACCTAAAAGATATATGCTTTCCTTTGAGAGTGAAAATCTAGGGTTTTCTCTATTTGGACAGGGAGGGGAAGCATTCCTCATCTGCCCATTTTGGGTTCAGACATGCTATTAGTTCCTCGATAAAGAGTTATTAATGCCTGTTGATTCTAGGAACAGGTCAGATCTCATTCACATACGCAGAGACAGACGATTCGGTAGGAAGCACTAGTCCGGCACTATTCAGTGCCGTTTGAGGTCATCACATTGCTTTCCTGAATTAAGTCCCCCGGAAGGACTTGCTCACCTGATAGCCCCATCTTTCCATCATTAGTTACTGAGAAAAGTCTCTCTGTGATCCTGTCAACAGAGAAACAGCATCATTTATTGATGTAAAAAAAAAAAAAAAAAAAAAAAAAAAAAAAAAGATATGTGTGGAAGCTATCCATTTCAAACGCATTATCCCCGGTAACCTCTGATGGTGCCATCAGAATTTGGATAATACTTTATTGAAACCATAAGGCTTTACAGTAAAATGCAACTTGGCCATATGATGGCGAAAGTCTTCTCCGGAGATGCCGGCTGGGCTGGGAGCTCTAGCTGCTTTCGGAAGAAGTGGGCGGCGCGGTGGAGGACGACCGGCGCCGGGAGACGGACTGCGAGCGCTCGTGGCTGTTTTTGTCAAATGGCTGGAGTTGCACCTCCAGAAAGTCCCGGTGTTGCTGGCTGATCACCTGACTGATGAGGCCCGGAAGAGCCTGTAAGTTGCTGAGCAATGTCTCCAGTTTGGTCTCCAGCAACCCAATCCTCTTTTCCATGTCTTCGCCTCGCTCGTTAAGGTCCGAGACCAGGTCGTACATGATGTTTTGAGTCTGAGATGAAGCGAGGAAAAGGGTATTAACAGAGATTCATAAAAGATTGGTTGAATAGAATGGTATTATAAGTGGTCAGTAGCAATGCTAAAATACAACTTTCAACTGCGAGGTAATGCTTGCTATTCGCTAACGCTAAGGTGTAGAGATATGCCGATGATCTGTTTGACAGATATTGTTTACCGATATTCATACTTTTGACAATATTTTAAAAATCGACACTCAAGACTTGTGAATATTGGTAAAAAAAAAAAAAAAAAAATAACTGAAAATCATGAATGTCACAAAAGTCTGAATATCGGTAAACAAAAAACTTTTGACAAAATTGCAAATATTAGCAATGCATGATTTATTGAGCAATTACAACTTTACAAAAGATCTTTTAAAAATATTGAGTCAAACAATAAATGGCAACATTTGATGGGGGAAAAAAGCAACTAACAACAGTACTAATTAACAGATAAAGTAACTTATTTAATGTATTATTTGGATAATTACACGTCGTTTTCTTTTTAGTAATAGCCATTTTTTCTCTAATTAGAAATGTGTAGCTTAACAACAACAGTAATTATTCAAAATGCATATTGTTTGTTGTAGTCTAATGCTCATTTAGTTATCCCAAAAGGCATAAATAAAACAACAATAAAAAAAACAGCATATCGGTTTTCATACGTTTAAAAAAATTAATCGTTATCATCAGTCTTAAAAAAGCAGTATCGGTCAATCTCTACTAAGGTGGTCTCTCTATTTTTAGCGCATTATTATGTAGTTGCTAGGGAGTTCTGTGCATTTGCTAGTACGGTATTCTGGGTGGCAGCTTACTGACATAAATCAAAAGAGTAACACTGCTATTCTGGTCTCTAGATATGGCTCAGCTCCCTCCTTTAATTGAATTAAATGTGGGGGTTTTTTCTCCTATTGTCCACGGTAAAACTCATTAGGCTGATGGCTTAGAAAAAAAACAGCACACCTTTTCTCAAAAAGCCACATGATCTGAAACACACAGTCTGTAGCAGACAGTGTGTGACAAGTTTAATACTTTGGCTTCCCTCACCTTAAGTATGTGCAACAGTGACACTTGCCTTAGCAGACACCACTAAATTTGAACAAACTGCTTTCATGAATTCCTAAAAGAAAAACTAAAAATGAAATAGAAGAACTTGAAAAATCGGGAAAACGGGTCACAGAAGTTGTAGACGCGACGTATCTGGGTCTGCGGGCTGTCTGAAGGTTGCAGAAGCACTGCAGCTGCTCAAGTTATTTTAAGCTGGATTATAGGATTCATTGCCACTGGGAGCAGCTGCTGCCATGATTAATGTTATACCGCCCTCTTATGGTGAGAGGTAATTACGGCAATGATAAAAGGAGGCTGAAACCAGTATGAGTCAGATCCCGCTCCGCCTCAATGTCACCCTCTCCGGTTTCTTTGGGAGGTGCGGGACCGGAGGGTAATTGGGTAACACTAACTAATGACTCTCACGGCAAAGCCCAGACAGAGGTCGCTGGGATATGACCACTGCGGATGTTTGAATGTCACAGCTTCGGCGTGTGTGCTCGTGCGAGAGGCTGTTCCAGCTGACTCATCAGATCTCAAGTGTATCCCTTCCCCAGGTCGCTGTGTGTTCTGCAAAGTCAGGCTGGCAGCAAGCCTGGTGTCCCCCAGGGCTCGCTCTTAAGCCCGTCTAAAAAATGGCCATGAGGGAAGTGCAAATGCAGGGCTTCAAATTTATCAGGCTGTTTTAACATCTCAGGTGTCTCATCAGTTATTCTTTTTCTCTCTCAGGAGATGAAAGCTTTTCCGGACCATTAAGCAGCATGATGTATTGTGCGCAGAAAGAGGGAAATAAATAACAAAAGCTAATGTGAGAATGTTTCGTGAAGGAAAAACAATAAATTAACTAACATCAACCATGTGCTTAGTTGCTCTTTGAAAGGAAACAAATTATCTGTATCATATCAACGAAAACCATATTGTAGATGAAAGTAAAGAATTAAACAAATTTAAAGATCACGTCTGTTCATTTGACACCTGTAGACTTACAATATATGTGCGCTTTAGAATTTAGAAACAAAAACGGACCTCCTGTTTTCCCATCATGCATTAGTCAGACATTCAACTTATTATCTTACCTTTGCAAGGTCCACTAGAGAGTTTGCTTGGTCATTCAGCTTGCGTTGCTCCATTTTTACACTTCTTAATCTGAACACAAGACCATTCAGAGCCCAATAGCGGCAAGCGGTCAGTACAAAAATCTTTTGACAGGTTCTCCATTCACAAGTCACACATTTCAGAAGCACTCCTAGGACATGCACAAGACATGAGGAGAGAATGCAGGGATTGAAGGAGGACTGAGAGGCGCATGCAAGTAAAAACTTCAGAGGGAAGAGGCTGTGGGCGCGGAAGGTCTCTTCAATTTTTGAGGGACTTTCTTTTCCACACCTCTTACAGGAACAAAGCAATGCTTTTTGTTGACCTTATTGATGCATAAAAAATTACACCAGGGGCTCTGATTAAAGACTTTCTGGTTATTAGTGACGTAGGGATAAATGATATTAAAAACTATTACAGAATATACTTAAATTACTTACAAAAAATGACAAAACTTTACAAAATTCACAAGACAAACCAGTCACTTCTGGTCCTAAGAAGATATTTAGAGTTTAGTTTGAAATAACAGTAATAAACTTATGGTAGAAGTATATGGGGTCAGGCAATAAATGTTCAAATATATAGTGTATTAAACTTTAAACAAGTTAAAACAACTGTAATGTGTTATATTACACAGTTATATTCATTATTTCATGACTACGTACAACCAGTGAACCCGCTAACATTCAAATTAAATGTGTAAGGGTATGAAACACAACATTCAAACATTTACATTTATCAAAGGGGTCATGACATGGATTTGTTAAATTATTTTAATATGTTCTTTGAAGGTTCCCTGATAACGCTAATAACTGTTTTTTTTAACTAAATAATTTTTAAAAATTGAAAAAACCTATGATTTGCAACTTTCATACTGCCCTTCTGTCTGAAATGATCTGTTTTCAAGGGGAGGCTTCTTTAAGGCTTGGTAGTAAACGGCCACTGCTATGATTGGTTAACTCATTGCGTATATGTTAAAAGGACAAGGCAAATTTGATTTCTCATGTCATGATGAAGTTATGTTATGTTACAGGCATGCTTACAAACAGAGAACATCGTCTTATGTTAAATTGCTTGTGCGCGAAATAAGCTAGGAGTTCACTAAAAGGATGATTTATAAACTTTGTAGTTCAAATAAAAAATTTTTTTATAGAACAATTAAAGGGTTAGAAAATTAACAAAAATTCGAATTATCCCATAATTTCCTCCAGCCATATTTATATCTAAAAATATCCTGGCTCTTCCAAGCTTTATAAGATTTGAAGATTTGAACATCATAAAAGTAATACGACTTCAGGGGGTAAATAAAGGCCTTCTGAAGCAAAGTTATGCGTTTTTGTAAGAAAAATATCTATAAACGATAACTTTATAAATAACTGGCTTCCAGTAATGGCTGTGCGCGAGTCGGTTACGGCGGAAGAGTGACCTCTGACCCGACGTTTGGCTGAAAGGAGAAAGTCATATACACCCAGGCTGGCTTGAGGGCGAGTAAATCATGGGATTAATTTGAAACTAATTCTTTAATACGAGTGCTTTAACAAAAATATGAGCTTCGCACTCTGCTTTTAAACCCTTGTGAATGCTTTGCCCCATAGACTTCCATTGTAAGTGCATTGCTGTAAATGCAGTAATTTTTTTACAAACTGAAGAATAGTCTTTTTTTGTTGTTGTGATACTCGACAGCATGTCCTTGTCCATAGAGTGTAATTGGTTTTGAACCAGGAACATGGCTTTAAACTAACGACTATGAATACTGTTGAATATTGGTTTGGCTATATTAATATAAACTGATCACTGTGAACTGTAAGGAAGCGGAGATAAATAGCCTCTAAGAACTGAACACTACATCACACAGCTTTGTAAACCAACCCTCTCACTCAAATCCATACCACTAGCATTAATTATTCATCCGCTCCATTTAATTAGGTTTCATAGGAGCAACTTATCTTCACTATACATTAAGTGCTTTCTTCTCTCGTTCTCAAGGGCACGTAACACACATAAACTGCGGTTTGCGGTGTGTTTCCGCAATCACAAGGGAGAAACACAAGCAAGCTGTACTCCGTTCTGGGGGAAAGGGATTGAATCACTGCTGGAGATATTTGTAATCATTGCTGAGAAAAGAGCAACAATTTCGCAATTCATTGTGGAGGCTGGCGCATTGAGCTCTGGGTTAAACTCTCTAATTAAACTGTGATCAGATCAGAGAGGAGAGAATAAGGGCGGCCTCCAGGGACTGGAAGGTGTTTGGCCCAGATGTAGCACTTTCCGCCCAGGAGAGCAGCATTAAGAGGGTAGTGTGTGCTGACACAAAGGCTGCAGTTCTGCTGCCAGCCACTGGAGGGCGCAAATCAAACATCACACAGCAGGACAACAGAAACACATGTCCAGAGTCTGGCCGAAGATTACTGAATGAATCACACAAGAACAAGGCCAGATCAGATTTGACCACTTAGTCAAAAGAATAAACAAGGAATTATATTTTGTATACAGAAAAATTATCCCTGTTTTTAGGACCATTAACATTGATTGGATTGACATTTTCATCACTTTTTACACTTTATTGTAATACTTCTACTTAAATGTACTTTTGTGTTTTTCCCCATTATTCACAACTATACATATATATATATATATATATGAGAATAATGGGAAAAACACAAGTGTTATATAAATAAAACTTTTATTTATATAAAATATATGAATAATTTGCAAACATTTATACTAATTAGAATGTTATAATAAAAGTAATTCATGTAAACGAAATAAAAGTTACAGTAATAAAGGCAATAATAGCCTATATTTTGTATTTTAATTTGTGTGGAATTCAAATGTTTTATAATATAAAACAATATGTGTGAAAAAGAAAACGTCTCAGGTTACGACTGTAACCGTAGTTCCCTGAGAAAGGGAACGAGACGATGCGTCACTTGACGCTTTGGGAACGCCCCCAGCGTGCATGCGTCTGAGCATCAATGTCAACTAGTCCAATGGAAAGAATGAGCGTCACGGGCGGGTGACGTCATGACCAGGAAGGGATAAAGGCTCACCCGGTGAAACGCGGCATTAGCTTCAAAAAGTCGAAGCAAGCCGATCACAGGGAAGCAGGAAGTATGGCAGGGTGACGCAT
The DNA here is from genome assembly GCF_029890125.1 of Rhinichthys klamathensis goyatoka. Lineage (NCBI taxonomy): Eukaryota > Metazoa > Chordata > Actinopteri > Cypriniformes > Leuciscidae > Rhinichthys > Rhinichthys klamathensis. Next base: position 1,659,364 of record NW_026606643.1, read on the forward strand.
CGTCTCGTTCCCTTTCTCAGGGAACTACGGTTACAGTCGTAACCTGAGACGTTCCCTTTCGAGGGAACTCTCGATGCGTCACTTGACGCTTTGGGAACGAGAATACCCAAAACGCCAGAATTCCAAGTACCTGAGTGTCAGTCTGTTAAAACTAAGCACTAAGCACCTGAGAACCTGGGGCAGCATCCAGGTCTAAGCTGTAAAACCTAACGAATGTGAGCGGTGAGGACCAGCCTGCCGCATCACAAACGTCTTGAAGAGAAACTCCAAATAGTAAGGCTTTAGAGGCCGCCATACCCCTCGTAGAATGAGCTCTGACCGCCAAAGGACACGGCAGGTCAGAGTACTCGTATGCAAGTGAAATAGCCTCAACTATCCACTTACTAACCGTCTGTTTAGAAGCAGGAAGACCCTTCTTAGGTGATCCAAAGCAAATAAATAACTGGTCGGACTTCCTCATTGACGATGTCCGATGAACATAAGTATCCAGTGCTCGCACTGGACACAAGAGGTTCAGCCTTTCCTGGTCCGCAGATGTAAAAGGAGGAGGACAGAAAGCCTGCAGCACAATAGGCCTCGGAGTCAAGGTCGGCACCTTAGGGACGTATCCCTGTTTTGGATATAAGAATGCCTTGACCATCCCCGTGGGGGAAACCGAAAGGGCCTGAAGGTCTCCAACTCTCTTAAGGGACGAAATAGCTAGCAGAAAGATAGTCTTAAAGGTAAGAAACTTCTCTGAAACCGAATCTAAGGGCTCGAATGGAGCCCTAGACAGGCCTTCTAGTACTAAAGCAAGATCCCAAGCTGGCACCCTAGTGCGAGTTGCAGGCCTTAGCCTCAAAGTGCCACGAAGGAAACGTGTAATCAGGGGGTCTCGACCCAACGATGTACCCCCCACCAGGGCGTGGTAAGCCGCAATGGCCGCCACGTAGACCTTGAGAGTGGAAGGACATAGACCTGACGTAAAGCGTTCCTGCAGGAACTCGAGTACTGTGTTCACAGAACAGTTAACTGGATCCCACTGATGTCGGTGACACCATACAGAAAAAACTCTCCATTTAAGCGCATATAGTTTCTGGAGCTCTGGAGCTTAGAATGGTCTCAGCAGCCTCAGCTGAGAGACCACTCTCTATGAGTTGGGCCCCCTCAGAGGCCAAACCCACAGGTTCCAAATTTCTGGTCGAGGGTGAAATATTGTGCCCCCGGCCTGAGACAGAAGGTCTCTCCTGATCGGGATCTCCAAGGGAGGACCGTCTAAGAGATGGATCGGGTCCGCAAACCAGATCCGACTCGGCCAGCGTGGTGCTACTAGCAGTAGGCTTATTCCGTACTGGCGGACTCATTCCAGAACTCCTGGGAGCAGAGCAACAGGGGGAAATGCGTACAGACGTAGCCTCGGCCACGTCTGCACCATAGCATCCAGCCCCAGGGGGGCTGGGTGAGTAAGGGAGAACCAAAGTGGACAGTGCGTCGTATGCTGAGACGCAAACAGATCCACCTCTGCTTGGCCGTAAAACTCCCAAATTTTCTCCACCGCCTCGGGGTGGAGTCTCCAGTCCCCTGGCCTCAGCTCCTGCCTCGACAGGATGTCTGCCCCAATATTCTGGTCCCCAGGAATATACACTGCCCTCAGGGAGAGTACCTTCCCCAGAGACCACAGGAGGATCTGGTGCGCCAGCTTGCAAAGCGGCCTCGCCGCGTGATCTTGATCATACGAAGTGGGTTTCCCCTCGGGGAGAACCCTCTGGTCCTGAGCCACCACTGCAAAGGCCTCATGTACAGCAGGCCAAAAGGAATCACGTTGGACGCTGCCGCCAAAACACCCAACAGTCTCTCGAACTGTTTTACAGTGCGTGACTGGCCTAGCTTTAGCTCTTTGGTGGCTGTCAGGATAGCAGCTACACGAACGGGCGATAGAGTGGCCCGCATCGTCACTGAATCCCATACCACACCAAGGAAAGTGGTTCTCTGTACTGGAGAAAGCACACTTTTCTTGGCATTGAGCCTCAACCCCAACATCTGCATATGAGCGAGAACGACACCTCGGTGCCGAACCGCCAACTGCTCTGATTCCGCTAGAATCAGCCAGTCGTCGATGTAGTTCAGAATACGTATGCCCTGAAGCCTGAGAGGGGCTAGAGCTGCATCCATGCATTTCGTGAACGTGCGGGGTGATAAAGCTAGACCGAAAGGAAGAACCCGATATTGGTATTCTTTGCCCCCGAAAGAAAACCTTAGGAACTTCCTGTGCTGAGGGAGGATGGAGACATGGAAGTAAGCGTCCTTCAGATCTATCGTGACAAACCAGTCCTCGGATCTGATTTGAGTCACGATCTGCTTGAGTGTCAGCATCTTGAACTTGAGTTTCTGTACTGAACGATTTAACAGACGAAGATCTAAAATGGGACGCAACCCTCCATCCTTTTTTGGAACAATGAAATAACGGCTGTAAAAACCCGACTCTCTGTCGGGTGAGTACACCTGTTCTATAGCTTCCTTTGCTAACAGGGCCTTTACCTCTTGCTCCATTACCAGAGCCTGCTCGGGATGCACCACTGTGGGCAGCACCCCGTTGTAACGAGGAGGACGAGAACCAAACTGGATTCTGTATCCTTTCTCTACAATCTGCAGGACCCAACGAGAAATATTCGGCAGAAGCTTCCACGCTGCCAGAAAATTTACTAAGGGAACCAGCCTCTCGAGGCTGGTCTCTGGTGTTATCGAGACGGCTAATTCCGGAGCCTGAAACATAATGGCAGGAACTACCTGAACTGGCCGCTCTAAGGCCCCCCTCAGAGGGCGCGAAACCGATGCTGTGCCGCAGCATAGCATCAGCGACTCGCTGGAGACCGCTGCGCCCTGAAGCACCGAGGGTGGCAGGGTTGGCAGAACGGTCTCGTGAGGACCCCGAAATGGAACGGGCACCGTATAATGAGGTGTACACCGCTCCACTTCGGTCGGGGCTGTCCTCACAGGCCTGATGCATGAACATCAGGACCTTTTTTTTTTTTTGAACCGAAGCCTTCTTCGCCTGAAGAACGGTCCTCAGATCCGGCTTCGACTTAGAAGACTTCGGTTGAGAGGGTTGCGTCCGTCTCCAGTCTCTACGTGGAGGTGCACGAGACGCAACACCAGGGGGCTGGACCCGGCGAGGGATAAACTTTTTAAAAACGTCAGCTTGTTTCTTTGACTCCTGAAATCTCTCGACGACCGCGTGGACTGCGTCGCCGAAGAGACCAGAAGGTTCAAGCGGAGCATCTAATAAAAAAGCTCGATCTTTTTCTTTAATTTCAGACAGATTTAACCATAAATGTCTCTCAGTAGCTACCAAGGCTGCCATAGACCGCCCAATTGCTCTGGCGGTCTCCTTAGTAGCCCTGAGAGAAAGATCGGTAGCCCGACGAAGTTCACGAATATCGTCATGACTGACTCCCTCACTACTATCCAGATCCCCCAGCAGGTCAGCTTGATAAGCCTGGAGCACTGCCATAGTATGCAGACATGCTCCAGCTTGACCTGCTGCCGTATAAGCTTTGCCCACTAACACCGAAGTGGCTTTGAGCGGTCTAGTGGGCAAAGCCGAGGCTTTCAGAGACGATGCGGGACCAGGGGAAAGATAACTGGCTAAATTCTCTTCCGCCTGGGGCATCGCCTCATAACCATACTCTTTCAGCCCTCTTATTCTCGAATAAGTGTTAACTTGAGGGCTGAAAAGACGTGATGAGTAAGGTTTATTCCACGATTTAGATATTTCATTGTGCAAATCGGGAAAAAATGGAAGCCCTCGTGGTGGAGATAATGTGGTGGAAGATAAAAAGCGCTCATCTAATTTGCTTTTAGGACGAGCGCCCTTCTTCTCAGATGGCCATTCAATATTTAATTTCTCTACAGCCCGCGACATAACATCCACCAGCTCATCATATGCTGGGGAAATAAATTGTGAATCTCTTTCCCCCATGTGTGTGCTTTCACTCTCCAAACTCATCGCATCAACCTCCTCGGAGGAAGAGCAATGAAGTAATGGAGGGCTCTCTCCCCGGGCGGAAGAAACCGCAGAGCGTGCTTCCGACACCGGGGGGAGAGCGCTGGATCTCTCGGGTAAGGAAGGAGAAAGAGCCCTCGGACCCGTCTCCAACCCCTCCGAAAGTTCCTTTTGCGATCCCCAGGAATGCAATCTCCGCGCTGCCTCAGCAGACGCGGGTCCTGATCCCTGCGGATCGCGAGCCTGCCCACTCTCTTTATCAAAGAGTGACAGGCGAGAGCAGAGCATGCGAAGCGGTAACATCTCACAATGCTGGCACTCAGCCCCCTCGAAGGCTGAGACCGCATGCTCCACTCCCAAACAAACGACACAAAGCTCGTGTGTGTCCCCACCCGTTAAATAACGCGGGCAGGGAGAAGCACACTGTTTGTACACTTGTTTAGTTTCCATCCTTTTCCGCAACAGACAACAGTAAATAGACAGAGACAAAATGACACAGATCGCTTGCTGAGACACAGAAGCTAATGCCGCGTTTCACCGGGTGAGCCTTTATCCCTTCCTGGTCATGACGTCACCCGCCCGTGACGCTCATTCTTTCCATTGGACTAGTTGACATTGATTCTCAGACGCATGCACGCTGGGGGCGTTCCCATAGCGTCAAGTGACGCATCGAGAGTTCCCTCGAAAGGGAACAACTGTACGTGTGTGTATGGAAATTTCCCATTAAAACTATAAATACTTTTTTGTATTTATGTATAAATATTTCATTTATATTATATTAGAATATTTTAAAATATAAAATAGCTGATGTAAACAATCAATTTACAGTAAAAAATTTGTTTAATTTGCTTTAAACATTAAAAAAATATATAATATAAAACAGCTTATGTAAACAAAACAAAATTTAGTTATACAATGATTATTTTCGGTTTAAATCAGCATAAAGACGTTTTTTTTTGTTTAATTTACTTTACAATAAAAAATATATACAATATATTTTATGTGAAAAAAAAATAATATACATTTTTATTTTATATTAATCAGCATAAAGTAAAGTCAATAAATACCACCATTTTAAACGGCAATGCCTGTCATGAAAATAATGTCAAAATATTAATGGTCCTAAAATAATTCAAATTTTCTTTAAGTAAACATTTTTTTTTGTGGTGAAATATGACTGGGACATTCCCACAGCAATGGGGATTCCAGGCACTTCATGTACACAAACATAATTGCTTTTTAATTCCAATTGTTGAAATATTGTAAGTAGGCCTATGTCTCGAGAAAATGGCTCCATTACGCTCATTTTACAGTTGGATGACCGATAGCGTTTAGAGAGAGAGGAACTACATTTGACATGAAAAGCTTTTCAAAGCAAATACAACTAAATCTAATTTATTTGGAGGGCTTTGTATCACTTCTATATCTATTGTGCTAAAGCATCCGCTTTTGACATCACGGGTACATTGGAGAAAAGCGGTAGCCTGCGTGCTGTACCTGAACCCAGTTTCATTCATGAGGCTCTTTCTGTTCACTGAGACGGGTCGTGCTGAACATTAGCTCCTGCTGGGGCAAAGGGAGCAGAGCATTTTGGGATAAAAGTCATCCAGAGGCTCCCTCGGGCACCCGCTGACCTTCGCGTCTGAGAGCTCTTGTTCGCTCGTACAATCCCACACCGAGACATTGAGCTGGTTCTGTGTCTTTCTCCCTGTGTGTGTGTGTGTGTGTGTTTTCTTGCAGTCTGATTCACCACATGCTGCTCTGGGCTGCAGTGAACGAATGTAATCGTGCATAGCAGTGTCGTGCAGATGAAGCAAACTTCATGCCCGTTTGCCTCGCTGCATAGGCTTCACGAAATAATTCAGTGTTTGAATTAGGACTGGCAAAATTCAGCAGCCGGCCGATCCACATTATGACTCGCTAACATCTGCACAGTTATCGGTCATCCAACTGGGAAATGAAGGAGTTTGAAGGAGGAGGAGGAGGAGGGTGGGATATGCGGAGACAAATGTTTCAGGAGCAACTCGGATTCCATGAGGCCAAAGATGCTTAAAGCCGTAAAAACAGATTTGAGAAACCGGATGCAAATGAAACATTTCAGGAACAGTCATCCTTCGACTCATGGAAGCAAAGTCAAGTTTTAGTTTTAATCAGCGGCTGTCTGATTAAACGTCCCAAATAATCACATTCATGCAAGAATGGAAAGAAAACACCCTCTATCATTGATAACTGGAATTCATTGAATAAATTAATTTAGTTTGTTTTGTCAGCTCTGGTTTTAGGACAGTCCAGCTGAGAAATGCCTAAAATGCTAATTGCACAAAATTTTCAGGTCACATTTCAGCCCAAAATAAAAAATAAAATATATTTAAAAAATATATATATTTAGTTTTTGTAGGACCATTGAGATATATTGCATTGTGGCAATATTATTATATATATATATGTATATATATATATATATACTTTAGTACAACAAATACTACCATATTTATATTATATACATAATTTCACTAATATATATTTATAAGAATTAAATTTTTTGCTTAAAAATATACTTAAGTGTAAAAACAACAACAAATAATGGTCCTAAAAATAGGCAATGTGAGAAATATATACATTTTTTTAAATTATTTTAGAGAAAAAACCTGGCCATGTTCTTGACAGGTTTTAATACGATTCTGCTAATTAGCAATTGTCCTAAATAAAAGGTCAAAAAGTTACATTTATTGTCCTTAACTGTGTCTAATACTCTGCTTGTTGAAAAAAGAATCCAAATTATTTTCAAAGTATGTGCAAGTAAAAGATTTAATAATGCCTGATGCACTTTCACATTTTTTTTTAGAGAATGAATTTCACTTATCAAATGAGGGCGTGCACATTTTGTTTTCTTCTCAGTTCATCAGATAGAAATACAAGCTCTCATTTGCATGCACACAACAGATCTGTATCTAAAGGTGAGGCGAAGACTTACTTTCGAGCTCTATTGCATTGTGTTGACACAAACAGGAAAAAAAGGAAACATAAAATAGACAAATGAATTATCACAACAGTAAAAATGTGGCATGATTATTGTGTTCAGATCTGCCAGCAATCTCCATCAACACACAGTCATCAGGTGATACACTTTTATATTGACGTCCCCAAAATCCCAGCACAAGTCCTTTCAGCACAAAATCCACAATCGTCCATCCTACTTGCCCTTTTCTGCATTACCATTTCCGCACTAGCGGCACCAAACTGGATTAGCGAAAATAAGAGCGTTTCCGAACAATATTCCACAAACATTCCCTTCTGATCCGCCCCCCCGATTGCCAAACTTACCAAACTACAACCTACTCATAATAAAAAATTTAACAAGGAGTTAGCTACTAAATTATTAAAAGACAACTACAATAGCTACTTTCAACCATGAAACCTCATTAAATCGCAGTAAAATTGCTAGATTAACTTTTTTTTTGTGTGTAAATGTACCACATTTCACATTCACACATGCAGCAATTTTCCATCTTTTATCCATATTTCTATAAAAACTCAGATGTCATTAAACAAATTTATTCTAAATACGACAACAAACTCAGAATCTATATAAGGGGCCGTTTACACGACACCGTTTTCAACTAAAAACGGAAAACTTTTTATGCGGACCTTTTGGGGACCTAAAAACGCAAACGTTTGAAAACAGGTTTCAAAGTGCAAGTTTTTGAAAACGATACCGTTATTGTCTCCGTGTAAACTACAAAAACTTGAATTTGTGAAAACGGTGACATCATGTATTACGTGTTCAGTCTATAGGTTTCCATCCAAAAATGAAGCGAATCTTTTCAAAATGCACAAAAAAACCCAAATGCGAATTAGGTGCGTTTCCATCAAGTTGTTCGCCTTGATGACGGTGGTATTGGTAACCTAGTAACCAACAGTAAATAAAACACTATCAACGGACACAGCCGATTAGTCACGTGGGTTTAATGTTCGCTACGTCAGAATTTATCTGGCAAATGCGTTTCCATCTCCTATTATTCCCATTAACTCTTTTTCGCACAAGTCAAAAACCACCTCAAGCGAGCGTAAAACCTTTTTTTTAGCAAATTATGAGTTTTTTTTTTCAACATTTGGCATTTCCATCACTCGTTTCTGATGCGATACTTTAAAATGAGCATAAAAACAGGTTGATGGAAACATAGTCTCGCGTAGCCAGACCTTCAGACTGACGGCTGAAGGTCTGGAATTCATAGCAGCTTTCTTTGGCCAAGGCCCGCCCATAAGGCCGTTTGACCGACATGTAAAACAACCAATTACAGATCGTTTCGTTCAGCGTCACGTTTCGGGGCGTGGAAATGTCCCCACAACAACAGACCTGCGTGCAACAAGTCAGTCAGCATAGAAAATCAAAGAAGGAGAAGAACACTTCAAGAGTCTATGCCGTGAACCTCGCATACTTTTGAGAATCCTACGTTTAGCTGATCTTGATAAATGCTCATTGTCACTCATCTAAACACAACAGTTTTTCTTCCGCAATCACATGTCTGCGCTTTATTTCCCGGCGGACCGAAAACAAACACGACACTCGCGCCCCCCCGGAAATCCGATAAAATTCAACCAATCAGATGACGACTTCGACATTCCTGAAGTGTTTCCAGTTAAGTGTACCATATGCATCAGACGTTTAGCCAACGTTCCGTGGGCGTGACGTCTGAGGCTGAGACTAATGGAAACATAGCTTATAGGCACGAAGTGTTTCTTTACAACATGACATCGCCATCTACTGGCCTGGCATGAATAATACAGCGTTTACTCGTTTACACAGATCTGTGTGAACCATCATTTTGACAACGTTGTCGTCTGTAAGCGAAAAATACAAAGGAAAAACTTTTCAGTTTTTAGTACATTGTTGTCGTGTAAACGACGTACCCTAAGTGATTCGTAACAAACAACAGCAATTAACTGGATATTAAAAGGAAGACATCGTAAAATGACATCGCGAAAAAAGCATAGCATTCATAGCATTACACCGTTAAAGTATCTTGTAACTGGAAAAACTATTTTGAAAATTACTTTAGCTAGGAGCTAATTAAAAGCAGCGATTCCGCTGCATGACTTTTCCATTGTTTTTCTATGTAAATAGGCACAAGTTCAAAGTTCAACTTTTTTTTCTTCATTTCACTACCCTGCATGTTTTGTGTGAATGGCCCCTTCCGCCCCAAACTCACGGCATTGGTTGACATAGACGATGACACAGGTTTTGAAAGGACCACAAATCCATAACATTTGTACTCTTTGGACACTCAACCTTTATCTTAAACCATAAAGTAAATATTTGAATATCATCTTTTATAAAAAAAAAACACTTTAAAAACCAGCCGCTTATTACTAGAGCGTGTCAGATTGCGCCTGACCTCCATCAAAGCAACAGATGTGCTGTGTGTGCCAGTCTTGTGCCGCTCATTTAGCTATGGCGACTCCCTGGCTCAAGTGTGCTGATCCTACAGACCCCACTGTTGATTAAAGCAGGGGGTTGGTGGCACAGCAGGCGGTGCATGGGATGTTACAGCTGGCACCACCCACGCAACCACCTGCCCCTCTCCTCACGCTCTGCATGCGCATACGTGGACGTTCTCTCCTCGTCCCCAAAGCCACCGCTCGCAACCTTCATCGTGACGTGCCATCAGCAGTGCATTTGCTTATCGCAGCTCGGCACCTGTTTCCACAGCAAAGGACGAACAGACCTCCAAAAACAAGATGTGCTCCTTATTTCCTGTGTGGCCCTGGCATGTGTAGGACACGAAGATGGCCTGAAGATGTACTGATGCGTGATAAGAACGGCTTCGATCTGTGGAAATCGATACTAGTCGTACTCATTATGCAAAACGGCATGATTTCCGTGTTAAAGGACACACGCCGGAGCCATTAGTGCAGACAGGGCCAACTGTGAAGTTTTAGATTTGGCCTGCAATGGCAGTTTCCTGTCTTTATGTGTTTGGAACGGGGCCAGGTGCTCTTCAAATATAAAGGACACTGAACAGAAAAAGGGAAGCGAATTAAAGTAGAAGATAGAGAACCACAAAGGTCTGTTAAGATGAGTGTGCGCACACCTGAACGGCCGTATTGATGCTCACATATAGTCTAAATGAAGGCATGTGAAGTCATATACAACCATAAAAACACAGGAGCACACACTAATGGTTTTGCACAGAGCCGGGAGCGAATTGACCATTAATCTGTGGTGTCATGTGTGAGCAGTAGCCTGTGGTTTATGTGCGCTGGCTGAACATTAGCCCGCTCGCCTGTATTCCCAACATCTTTGCTCCAAGCAATCTCAGCCTGTTTTCTTTCAGCTATGCATGCACCTATAAAAAGAGCCAGAAGATTGTGTGACGTTACCCTCAGCGTTATTAGTTGTGATGTATCACGCAAACCACACTAAGTAATACACTAGATAGATAGATAGATTGATAGATTGATAGACAGACAGACAATTAAAAAGACAGATAGACAGACAGACAAATAGATAGACAGACAAACAAACAGACCCAGACAGACAGACAGATGGACAGACAAAAACAAAAAATTGATAGACAGACAAATAAACAGACCCAGACAGACAGACAAACAAACAAACAGATAGACAGACAAACAAACCACACTAAGTAATACA